>NC_059472.1:24349419-24659419 GCF_018139145.2 Gymnogyps californianus
AGGACTACGGTAACAGTACGTTTGTGAGTCAGGCAATGTTATCGCAGTTTGTAGTTGAGATGTGAAGAAGCAAAGTGATTTTTCCCAGCACTTAGACACAGGAGCTGGTAACAGGGCTTAACAACTCACTGTGCATCAGCAGAGCTGTGTCTGTGTTTCTGCTCTTAGCCCATTGCAGATCCAACTTAACTGTCTTTCTCTGTGGACCAAGTTAAGTTGTTACCTAGCCTTTAGTGGCAGACTTAGAGGTTATAAACACATGTACAGACAGTTACTGGGGCTTAGCCATTGCGTGATTATCTGCACATGATGGTAACTCGCTTTTGTGTCTAAGCTTTGAAATCACCTGGCACGTTGTTGGCAGAACAGGCAATAAAATTCCCAAATCCTGGTCCTCGGAGCTGTGCTTTAAGCACTGGCCTGTCAGCTCATTTAATGCTGCAGCAAACCAGCCACAACTTCGTAACAAAGCTTGAGCATGAACCACAGGAGACTGAATTTTCTAGTGTAGGTGCAGTATGGGCTTTGAAATAGGATCTGTTTCTGACTCCAGCTGTTATTTCATTAGCCTTTCCTGGCTAACCAAGTAAAAGCTGATGGGCACCGGAAAATTTCTTTGTCGTCTATTTCTCCATTAATTGCTCTGAATGTGTGTGATTCAAGAGTGATGTAAATCATCATTGCCACCTCACTCTATTTATCTGTTTCTTCAGCAGGCTCTCATGGTAACGAGCAACTACTGTATTTAAAGAATGCACTGTACCACACCTACTCGGTACAGTGCTCTGCTATGGAAGAGTGAGAGAAAGAGAGAAAGAGAAAGGCAGGAAAAGAGAAAGACAAAAAGAGTGAGAAAGATTTGGAGGTAAAAAAAAAAAAGAGGATGGAACCTCATGTCATTTATCAGAAGAAGGGAAAGATTAGATTTATTTCTGGAGTGACTATGAATACCAGATCAGCTAACTGCAGTTTAGGAGGTCTTTCTATATAGTCTACCCAGTCCCAGTTATTTTAATTCTGTGCTGCCAGCTGGCCTCTGCAGAAATCTATTCAGGGTTCAATTCTAAACAGTAATGTTTGGGAAAAGTACAATCTAAAACAGACAGATCTGTATGTGTTTAGGTTTTGCTTTCTTTCCACTTTTAAATATTAAAAATTGACTCCAGCTGTGGGGTAAAGTAACGCCCAACCTATAAAGACACTGACAAATAAATCACAATGCAATTTGCTGTGCATTTTCTGAGGTCTAAACACCAGCTCTTGAAAGGAATTTTCCATGATTACATCTTGGGAAGATATCTTCACTACCAACAACTCGTTTGACTTTTATACTTCTTAAAAGTCATCACATTCCAGCAGGGCCAGACCCTGCCATTACTTCTCTGGCACACATCTCAGCAGTTAACTGAACCATCTGATGCTACTTCGGACATATGCAAAGCTTCACTATCCCTATCTAGCATGTTGTTAACCAGAATAGCTACCTTGTGTTTTTATAACCCGCTTTTTACAAGGATAAATCGCTGATCAACTGTTCAGACCCCTCAGCTGATCAATTCTGCTTGAGTCCACTTCTTTGCTGTGTCAAGTTTAGGCATCCTTGCCCGAAGTTAAAGCTTTTATTACTGTTCATCTCAAAATCACTGAGTAGCAGAAGGTTTCCTGCTTCATCAGGGTGCAGCCCAGAGAAGTCAGGTTTAGCTCCTGAATTTTGATCCAGCTCACCCTGGCTCATTTTGTGGCCCGCAGCAATCACTCCTGCCTGTCCTACATTTCCTCCTCAAAAAAGGATAAATATTTAGTGTTCAAGAAAGGAAGAAGAAGATGGAAAATCCGTCCTAAAGGCACCGCACTTCTTTTTTTCAGGGAGCAGCCATTAAGCCACAGAGTCCGCTTCATCTGCACAGCCTGGGTAATAATCTAGAAATAGCTCTGATGTTGATATCGTATTTTTAAAATTATAAATTAACTTACAATTGAAAAAAGCTGGCTTTGAACCAAAACCCCTTGAACTATCCTATTTCAATTATTTACAAAACATTAAAAAAAGAAGGTTTCTGGCCACTGCCCTGTTCCTGCCAAAAGTTTCAATGTAAACTTTTTTGTGGGGAAAAATAATTAAAGCAAAAATTCCTGACCAGTTCTGCTCTGCATGGCATTTCACTGGCGCTTACTTCAGATCTGCAAGTTGGTCTCCCCTTGAGAGCTGGCCTGCGGAAAGCCTGTCCCCACCAGGGAGGGATTTAAGAAGTTCCTGCTGTTTCCTGCCTCCAGCTACGCTACCGCTGCCTCTGTGGCACTGGCTTAGTGTTTTGTGTAGTTTTGTTCTGAACCAGATCAGTGAAAAATAAAAAGAAAAGCCTCTGCTAAAATATGCTTTTGTTTCTACCGGATCAGTTCCCTGATCCAGCCAAAGTTTTGCATTTTCCTAATGAGGGGAATGGGAAAAAAAATGCTGGTGGAGATGCTTGGAGCCTCCTGCACATCTGCCTGGTCACTGGAGGAACCCTAAAGTGCAACTTCATTTCTAAAAGACATCACTGGGCCCACAAACAAGTTGTTCTTGTCCCAACACCTTTGCCCTCCCTGTCCAAACACCCACACGTAGGTTCACTCGTGAGCAGTGTCAGACCATTCTTCAGAGCATCACCCTCCTCAGGTTCAGCTGAATCTTTTTGTTGGGGTTCCTGGACCTTCTTACTCTCAGGAGGAGTGCACTCAAGAGCTCCTCTTCATCTGGAAATCCAAAAAGAGAAACAAGGATATGTTCTTAAGATGAATAGAAACTACAACATAAGAATGAGATAACTATGAGAAAGACTTAAAGGCCCCAACGCTGTTGCCAACAGCAAGTGTTGCAAAAAAATCCAACCAACCCAAAAAGGTTTCGGTGAACGCAGCTGATGTAGAAGGTGAAGAAATCCTACCAAAAAGGCTGGAAAATAAGAAGTTTTAAACAGATGCACAACGTAATTAATAGTAACAAGCGGACAGTGTGTTAGGACAAAGCAGGGGAGATATATATGAAGTTTATTGTGGTAGGTTAGATGTTTTATTCAGGAGAGCTTAATAAAACTTGGAAAGCCAAAGAATTATCAAAAGCAATCTCTAATCAGAAGCAATTGACTTTGAATTGTGGCAATATCACTGAGTTAAGTTAGATAAAAATACCTGCCTTTAAAAGGAGTGAGGGGTGGAGACAGGGTCTGGAAATTTATAACTTAGACAGCTTTGTGATGATTAAAAGTTATTCAAATAAATGCATTTATTTAGGAGCATCTAGATGGAAAAAATATGGTAAGAAACAGGAACACAGAATTCTCAAGAACAGATCATGTCAAAATAATCTACTTTCACTCTTTGAAAAGAAACGCACATCATGGAAAGGGGGAAGTAGCTGTGATCTATCTCGACTTGAGTAAGATTTTTGACATTTTTCTATATGATGTTCTCATGCAGAAACTTGGCAGTCTGGTCTAGGCGAAACTGCTATGAGGAAGATGCACAAACACTTGGAAAATGGAATTAAAAAGGTACTAAAAAAGTAGTTCTCAGGAATTTGCTGACAAACAGGAATAGTTGCATGCATGATGTTTCATAGAAATCTCTCCTGGGCTTGGTACCGTTCTGTATTTTCATGAATGACTTGAATGATGGAAGAGCAAACATGCTTGTGAAATTCACACATGACACCACGCTGGCAGGCTCTTCGGGGGCCAGGAGAAGAATTTAAAATGATCTTGATAAATTTAAGAAATGGTCTGAAAGCAATTAGGTGAAATTCAATAAAGGCAAGTACAAAGTCCTAGACTCAGGAAGGGAAAAATCTATCACACAAAGACAAAATAAATGCAGGAATGTCTCTTTCTAAAAATAAGGCAATTTTTGAAGCAGAAAGGACTCAGAATTGCAGTCCAATTTTCGTGAATCCTGAGGGCAATGAGAGTGTCAGGTAATGAACGGGCACTCCTCTAAGACTTTAGCCTTAACTTTTCACCTACACGAAAGATCACAGAAGTTCTCACATTTCCATTTCCTAAAAGTCGGGGAAGGGCCAATAGGCTGGCTTTGCTCTCCCCCAGTGCTGGGACTCTTCCTTACTGTGCTACTGCTATAAGATAAGGTGTATTTGGAAACCGTAGGAGGAAAGAATGAGGAAAAATATATGTCTTTTGTTTTCTTCATAAATATCAGTACATCAATATCAATATCAAGAGCCTCTCTGTTTTCCTGGCTGATAATATCCTGCCTGGCCACATGGAGTTAAATCAAAGCAGGCTGTTAGTGAGAAGCTAGCAGGAAATGAAACAATGTAAAGCCATAAGTAAGTATAAATGTATAAGGTCCCATCATGGAGAATACCAAGAGTCCCTGAGAAAGCAATGGGAATCGATCGATGAGAAAATGGCCCTTTCTGCGACTCAGAGCGCACGCGAGGTTTGTTACCGGAGGGAGATTTTGTTTCCTGGTGGGGAGGCATGATGGCCACCTCAAATCTTTGTCGAACAACAGGTCTGTGACAGGTTATTCTGCCCCAGTCCCAGCATGGGGTCAAAGGAGAGCAACAGGCCAGGAGGACGCTGGTGTGGAAGGCAATGTGGGCAGGGGCATCTGGAAACAGCTGCTGCAGGACAGGCACCCACCCGAGGAGGGGAAGGGGCTGCCTGGTCTCTGCCTGCGCAGCGAGGAGGCAGGAGCTGGCGCTCTCACTCGCCTTTGCTGCTCTGCAGCCCTGCGAGGATGAAGAGATGAAGCTTCGTTTTACTGGTGTTAATGATCTCGACTCCCTCAGGCCTGTTTACAGTGACAGCATTTTACATAGCCTTACTTACACAGAGCAAGGCTACCTTGGCTTTAGAGTGGTTGTCACTAGTGGGGCTCCTCTGGTCAGCACGGTGGGTTGGTTCACCGGAGGGTGACACGGGAGGCTTTCCCTGCAGAGCAGGATGCCCTGCCTACACCCTCCTTTGCTCCCTGGGGAGTGGGTGACCTCTGCCTCCCCGACATTGTGTGGTGGGGCTCCGTGTCTGCTGTAGTTAAAAAAATAAGCATTCTAGTGGATATAAAGGGTGTAGGCATGTCAGAGACCTTGGGAGTTAAGTGGGTGTAGGAGGGAGCATGTATGTCCTACACAAACCAGCTGAAGACTATGCAGAAAGAGAGAAAGGGAGAGATGGAGCAGCGCTGGAAAAACTAAGCAAGTGACAAATGTTCTCCCTTTTAGTAAATGAGCAAGCAATAAAAGAAAATAAATACAAATTCACTGTTTTAACTCAGAGCCAGCTCTTGCTGTCTTCAGCGTGCGGGCTGTTCCTGGGCACTGCAGCCTCCAGCATCATGCAGTTTTAATGATGTCTCTGCAGGCACACAGACAAATTTTGAAGAGAACAGTGGTTTTATACAGGAGGACACGTGCGTTGCTACTGTCTCCTTTGTAAGCTTTAAGATATTAGTGGCAATTTTGCAAACAAGCTAAAGATCTCAATATTAATATGCCACTTAGAGCCACTCAGCAAGTAATGCCTGCTCTTCCAAGGACAGCAATTGATTAAAATAAAAGCTTCCATCAAAAGCCCAAACAATCTCAGTATTAAATCCAACTACTCTGCAACAAATAGCACTTTTTTCTCCTTGTCATTATGCTGTAATGGCAAAATAGAGACAATATTTTACCTTTTATTAATTTCTCTGGGTTTGATTACATTATCAGTCCCGCAAAGGCTATCAACTGCCACCCAGAGAGAACCAGGTTCATGACAACATAACTGGCTGATACAAATGAATTGTGGTTGTACGGTGTGAAGTGACAGTGTTAAACCAGTATTTGCTGTCCGAAGAGAGACGCTATTTGCAGAGGAAACTCATTCCTGTGCAGAGGTGTTTAAACGTAATTCAAGCATGCAGGATTTTGTGGATGGGTGATTTTCACTCTGTGTGTATTTACCTTCTCTCCTGCTGACACCAGCTGAAGGAGGAGATCATTGCTGTCAGCTCTGAAGTATCAAAGTGCCTTTGGAGAGGGAAACATCACCTGTGGCTCCCATGTTTGCTGCCAGCCTCCCACCAGCCCTGCGCACCAGCGTGGCAGGTAATGGGGACACCTGCACCTACGGTTGGGCTTTCCTCGCTGCCAGGGAACGTTGCAGGGATGGAGCTGAGGGCATCGAGCAAGGACCACAAGGCTGTAGCGATGCCTGTAGTCTGGCAAAGAGACACTTTACATTCATGTGACATATAAAGGGAATACATTTTACTTGCAGTTGTGGGTAGGACAGACAGTTTGCAAAGCAAACACCAGCCTTTCTTCTTATAGCATCCTTTTCTATGTCCAGGTTTTCTGGGTTTCCAGCATAAACACAAATATATTGCCCCCCCTAGCTGCAAAATGTGAGAAATCCAAGTGTAGGAGTCAAGCGGAGCCTATCAAATGCTATGGGATTTAGGTTTCCTAAATTCTCCAGCTGAGATCATGGTTGTATTCAAGGACCATGCTGTCCCTGGAGATACAGCACTTCAGGCTGTTGTGCCTTTGCTTGCCAACTCTAAAAGAAAAAGAAGGATAAATTAATCTCTTATGTGCTGCGGATGTGTTCAGTGATCCACCTAGCGTGGAAGGAGTTTACGAAAAGGCTCAGTTCTACAAATGTTTATTGCTACACTACTGTGACATTATTCTGACAGATAACGTTGGCTTCCTATCAATTAGCTAGGAAAGAGAAAAACATCCTAAACCAGGGTCTTAACTCTAGATTCTCCTCTGTCTTTTAAGGAGCAAGTAATTACAACAGTTTCTGCTTTTATTTACTCAGGTGTAAATCAGTTGCAGTCAATGGAGTTTTATGTAAGAAAAAATGTCACAAGTGAGATGAAACAGATCAGATAATCCCTTGGTCTCCCTGCTGACAGGGTGAGGTCAGTGCTTGCTTTAGCCCTTGCACCATACCAACTGCAAAGTATTATTATTATTACTATTATTATTATTATTATTATTATTATTATTATTATTATTATCTTTTTTCCTCCTGCAAAGTGCATCCATGTGGCAATGCTTAGTACACCGAAGTAATTTTCAATGTTCCTTTCCTTCTGTGCTCTCCTGTCTCTGCTCCTCTATCCCTCACCACACTGTCCTGAGAGGACTTTTTGTCAAGTGTAAATGTCGAATTGTATGTGAAGCTGGGACTGTGATTTTGAAGTATCTGCTTTTGCCTGTAGGAAATCATGAAGTACCACTGGTCGGCTAGAGAGCCAGGAGGAATGTCAGTATTTGTTGGTGTATACCTTATAAATCATAAAGTAATTCAGAGCTGTGAGACTGTGTAAGTGCCTGCACTACATAGGCAAATGTTGCTGCTGAGATCCCTGCTCTCCCTTGCTCTGCTCACCCCTGGAGGTACCTAGTGCAACTTCCCACTCCTCAGTGTGGACAGACGTCCTATTCAGGATCCAGCTGTGTTGATGGAAAAGATGCTCCTGGCAGGTGTCCACGTTCTTCATCCCTGCAGCTTGCTCGTGGGGATGCAGGTGGAAGTGCTTTGTAGCCTAACCCCAGCATTAGCTCAGGCCAGCAATTTTAACTGTTTTAAGTCACCCAGGATGATTTGGACTTGCCTGCTTGGAAGGATGGGGATGCTTACATCCCCTTTGGTGCTAACAGAGGGGAGGACAGCAATCACAGCTGCACCCAGAAAGGCAGGCTGCAACCCTGAACCTGAACAAGTGCACTGGCTTAATGGAATCCATTTAAAGCTGCCATAATTAAGCTGATGCATCTCTGTGCATGCAGAATAGGTGTGAAGTCTCACCTGGGCTTGTTACAGTTGCATTAAGTTGGATTTGAAGCACATGAGAAAAGAGCTTGTACCTTCCTTGCATTGGCATCTTTGGACACTTTTGCAATACTAGCAACTGAGCCCAACATGAATGCTGTTTGTTGGCCTTGCAACTGGAAAGAGACACCAGTGGGATGGTTTACACTGGGAAATTACATCATGTTAGAACGTGTTGCTCGAGACTCCTGGTGGCTACCACAGTGTAATTTCCTGTCGTAAACAAGGCCTGTGAGACAGCTGTTGGGAGGCCGAGCATCAGCCGACGGGGCTGATCCTGCTCCCGTCTGAGCTCCTTGGGCAGCGGGTGACTCAGCTGCACGCCACAGGTGCTGCAGCCGGGGCAGGGCTGAGCCCCAGCCCTCAGCATCATTCCAATGGCATGGTGCAGGCACGCTGTGTAGTTTTGTTTGCTGGCTATAAGTGCTGACAAGCTTATTTTTGTTAATTTTTCTTTTTTTTTTTAAATGGCCTTCAGAGAACTAGATCATGCTTTTTTTTTTACAGTCTCAAAACAAGCAAAACCTCCCCTCTTCTCCTAATAACTTTGGCAGGCTGCGAGCAAGATCAGAATAGGAAAGTGTCAATTAACAGGCTGTGTATGCTCAGTTCTGTGAATGATTGGGCAGTCAGTGCTTTTAGGCAAGGATAAATATGGCAAAACATTGTGCAGGCGTTGAGGCTCCACTATTTAAAATTCAGTTGCTCCAAAGAGCAAGGGTTCATTGGCTCCCTGCCGTTAGGCTGCTATGATGAAAGAAAAAATAGCACCTACAAGAACTGTTAATTTAAAATTTAAATGGGAGCCTATGGTTTAATTATATATAAGGAAAGGTTAAATACCAAAGGATAGTTGGTTGTATTTCAGATTGGGTTAATTATTCCCAGGTCATGCCAAAGTATTCAGTTCTCTGCTCATAGCTCTTCAGTCACCCTGTGCACACGCTGCGTTGCTTTACACAGGGCCTTGGTGAGGGGTGGTGGTCGTGGGACTTCTCACACCAGATTCTTAAGCAAACTTGAAGTAACATGTTATTTTTACATACTATAGTGTGTGCATATTTTATAGGGTGAAGTAGGAGATTTTTACATTAAGATAAG
The DNA here is from genome assembly GCF_018139145.2 of Gymnogyps californianus. Taxonomy (NCBI): domain Eukaryota; kingdom Metazoa; phylum Chordata; class Aves; order Accipitriformes; family Cathartidae; genus Gymnogyps; species Gymnogyps californianus. The sequence goes on from NC_059472.1 coordinate 24,358,350, forward strand.
GGTAACTGTAAGCAGAAAAAGCTATAAAACTATCCCAGAAAAAAAAAGGGGGAGGGGGGAAAAGTCTTCAGCCAGACCGGCTCATGTCTCTGATTTTCCACAGGGCTGCAGGACTGCAAGAGCTGAAATGAGAGAAGGGAAGGAGTGTGCAACCAGGGCTGGGGCAAGAGGGATCTGGAGAAAAGGAAAATCTCTTTCAGTAGCAGTCCCCATTAGATTGCTGTACATCATCTGTGAAACCTCAGGACCAGTCACATCTTTTAGGATCAGCTTTTGTTCCAGGATGAAGTTTGGAGAATTGAGAGATGGGCACAGGAAATCTGGATTACCTCTGAAATTGAGACATTTCAGACATTAGAAGGTGGTAAATCAGGGACAGTCCTTGACATCTGAGATGGCAGGAAGACCACTTCAGACAGAGGGCTCTCTTCTGGTGCAGCACAGTCCTTGGGCTTGCTTCATACACATAGAATCATGGAATAGCTTGGGTAGGAAAGGACCTTTAAAGGTCATCTAGTCCAACCCCCCTGCAATGAGCAGGGACATCTTCAACTAGATCAGGTTGCTCAGTGCCCCGTCCAACCTGACCTTGAATGTTTCCAAGGATGGGGCATCTACCACCTCTCTGGGCAACCTGTTCCAGTGTTTCACCACCCTCAACGTTAAAAATTTCTTCCTTATATCTAGTCTAAATCTACCCTCTTTTAGTTTAAAACCATTACCACTTGTCCTGTCACAACAGGCCCTACTAAAAAGTTTGTCCCCATCTTTCTTAGAAGCCCCCTTTAAGTATTGAAAGGCCACAATAAGGTGTCCCTGGAGCCTTCTCTTCTCCAGGCTGAACAACACCAACTCTCTCAGCCTTTATTCATAGGACAGGTGTTCTATCCCTCTGATCATTTTCGTGGCCCTCTTCTGGACCTGCTCCAACAGGTCCATGTCCTTCCTGTGCTGAGGACTCCAGAGCTGAATGCAATACTCCAGGTGGGGTCTCAGCAGAGCAGAGGGGCAAAATCACCTCCCCTGACCTGCTGGCCACACTTGTTTTGATGTAGCCCAGGATATGGTTAGCTTTCTGGGCTGCAAGAGCGCATTGCTGGCTCATGCCCAGCTTTTTGTCCACCAGTACCCCCAAGTCCTTCTTGGCAGGTCTGCTCTCAATCCCTTCATCCCCCAGCCTGTATTGATACCAGGGGTTGCCCCAACCTGGATGCAGGACCTTGCACTTGGCCTTGTTGAACCTCGTAAGATACACATGGGCCCACTTCTCAAGCTTGTCCAGGTCCCTCTGAATGGCATCCCGTCCCTCCGGTGAATCAACCGCACCACTCAGCTTGGTGTCGTCTGCAAACTTGCTGAGGGTGCATTCAATCCCACTGTCTATGTCATTGATGAAGATATTAAACAGTACTGGTCCCAATACGGACCCATGAGGGACACCACTTGTCACTGATCTCCATCTGGACATTGAGCCATTGACCGCTACCCTCTGGATAGGACCGTCTAACCAATTTCTCATCCACTGAACAGTCCATCCATCAAATCCACATCTCTCTAATTTAGAGTGAAGGACGTTGTGGGGGACCAGGTCAAAGGCCTTACAGAAGTCCAGATAGATGACACCTGTAGCTCTTCCCTTGTCCACTGGTGTAGTCACTCCCTCACAGAAGGCCACTAGGCTGGTCAGGCAAGACTTGCCCTTGGTGAAGCCATGCTGGTTGTCTTGAATCACCTACCCATCCTCCATGTGCCTTAGCATACCTTCTAGGAGGATCTGTTCCATGATCTTCCCAGGCACAGAGGTGAGGCTGACAGGTTGGTAGTTCCCAGGGTCCTCCTTTCTACCCTTTTTAAAAATGGGTGCAATGTTTCCTTTTTTCCAGTCTCCGGGGACTTCACCTGACTGCCATGACTTTTCAAGTATCATGGAGAGTGGCTTGGCAACTACCTCAGCCAATTCCCTCAATAACATCTCTGTTATTTAACTAACTGTACATTGCAGCACTAAAGGTCCTGCGGAAAGTAGACAGTGATTTCAGAGCCTTCAGTGTCTGGATTGAGTGCCTCAAAGTGGTAAGATTTTCAATATGAGATGTACAAAGCTCCTACAAAGCCACATCCCCATATAGCATCGCTATATGAACTACCCAAAATGAAAGCCTATGAAACCTCTAGTCACTTGAAAGTCTTTGTCTATCATTATTCTCCACTGGATAAATAGGAAGCATAAACTATGGGTAAGAGTTTAGGCCTTGTAGGGATACAAGGCCTAGAGGAGCTTTCTCTTTACTTAATTTAAAAACACCTCCCTTTTTCAATTCCTGTGTATTTTTTCCCTTGTGGTTAGTATCGCACACAATTTTACTGAGAAGCAGCTCACAATGAACCACTTCAAAGACAACACTACATTTGCAAAGAAAGGCATTTCTCTCTGACAGTTCAGCAGCACCAGCATGTGCTGGAAAATAAGCATGCACCACCAGACAGTATGCTACACATGGGGAATCCTAAACAAATCAACTGCTTATAATGTGACTGCATGCAGAGATCTAACATGATCTCGAAGTAGCTGCTTTCAGTACCTTGGAGCATGGAATCAAACTGCACAGAGCAAAGAGAAGTTGCTGTTGGTCTCCATGTGAAAATCATTATTAGGGGAAATAATTATCGTTCTGTCATGTTTGTACAGTGGAGTCTTGGTCTGTGCTGGGGAATTGTAGGTGCTACTAGAATGTAAATTCTTAACAATAACAGACACAAAATACACCCTTTGATGAAAATATGAGGATTAGAGAAATCTGTATTCACATCTTCTGACGACATAAAATTAAGCTACTGGTACTGAACTAATTTATTACAAAAGCTTGATACTTGCAACATGCTATTTAAAACTGCTGACGTATCTACACAGGGAACACTTGCAAGCCATACCTGAGTCTGATGAGTGACCTACAAAAGCTAGAATGCCTGGCAAATATGTTTTCCATTGAAATTTTTCAAGTGAAACATTTGCTTTTCTTCATTCTTTTTTGTCTTTTCTGTGGCAAGACATTCCTTCCTGGACAATTTTCAAATGTTCATTTGGAAACCTGAGACAGAGTTGTGCCTTTTTATTAGGTTTAATTAAAAAAAAAAAAATCACCATTGCAAAAAAAAAAAAAAAATCAATTTTCCAAGCAGCTTTATCAGTGCTATGACTGCTAATGGTAGGGAATTCACATTCAGTGATATGTAAGGCAAAAATAGCTAAAGATTATTTTAGACCACTTTGACCTGAATGTCTGTGCAGCCCTACAAAACCAATTAAAGTTAGAGTCCAACCCAGCAGCCTGCCGCCCCAATCCCCATCCCCTGCACAGTACAGCTCTGCCGCATGCCAGGCAGCCTCCCCAGCAGGCTGTAGCAGAAGCTGCTGTGCTGAAAACTGAAAGACAGCATGTCCCAAATCCCTTTTCCCTCCTGCCACCGGGGATGGGCATGCGTATCTGGACCGGGAAGGGCTGTGACATTGGCGTGGTGCCTGCCTGTCCACTGGGATTTCTCATCTCCCACGCTAACCCTGCAATACTTTTAGCAAGCAATTAGAATATTTTTTCTTCTTCTTTTTAGTAGTCTTCGTCTACATTTGGATTTTCAAAAGTAGCAAACTCAGGAGCTGTACAGGTTAAATAAATGCAATCGCAGAAGTCCACCACAGGCTTAATGGCATAATCCCTACTTTGCCATTCCCATATCCCAGGACAGAGGGGAAAAGGGAGGATGTACACATACAAAAGATTCATCCTGAAGGATAACACAAAATAGAAAAGGTAGGCGGACGAGACAAGACTTTACAGAAATGGCAAACACAGCTTGCATCCAATGTAAAAAGTTAAGGGAAACCTGTTATATCCTTCAAAACTCCAAAATACCATTTCTCACAGAGAATCTAAATCACCCTCTAGGAAAAAGGGAAAAAATAAAACCTCCTCAAAATGTCAAAGACCTAAAATCCCCCCTGGCTTACAGTTTCTATCTGTATCTCAGCTATTTATAAAGCCAATCTCCACAGTTTCTGTCATACATTTCAGTTACACATGTCCTGAGCTAGCAAACTAGTGGATACAAACCTGATCTATATAACCATGGCAATAAGTGAAGATATCTGTGCACACTCTAAACCGTGCTTATTTAAATAACAGGAATTGCCACATTTGATTTATAAAGAGATAAGTAGGTTTCTGCATGAAACTCTGCTAATAGTTGAAAAAACCTGTTCCGCTATGGACTGAAAATGGGCTCTCCTCATCCACACATGCATCTGGGATTTGATCACCGACCTTTAGGAGAAACCCACAAAACCTACTCCACTTAGAAGAGTATATTACAGGGCAAACTAAAACCTTGCAAGCTTGAGATTTGGGTGGAATCCATTTATTCCACATGTGCAAAGACTGGATGAGGAATTGGAGGATTCGCAACAACCAAACTGAAACCTCTCCATGTGTTACACACATAAGCCACTCTTGATTGAAATCCTGTAAATCTTTTCCTTATATAATATGTTTCCTTGTCTGGTATAGCTTGATTTCAATTTATACTGCTCTTTTTTTCTTTCCATCATGTTCAAAACTATCATAAACAGTCTGTAAACTCTGTATTGCAAATGGCTTTCTAATAATAAAAAAGGTATTTTCAGAAGAAAGATCAGTTCCTCATGTCTAAGTTGAAAAAGGGACACTGTCACGCAGTCCAAGGTAAAAAAAAAAGATCTATTCATCTTAAAATTATTATAATATGGTAAAAAATATAATAAATATAGGAAGGAATGTTCTACAGAGCCTAAATAAGGAACTAAATTTCTGGCAACAAAAGAAATACTTTCCCCAAAGGAAGTTAAAACTCATGGAGCATCCCTGATGGAGGTATTTTCTATATGAATTGTTTTTAAAAACTTGAATACATATTCTAACAAAACTGTCTATGTCTAGAAAAATCCCAAATCACAGGCAAAATACGTATTTTCTCCACTAATGAAGTTAGCTGCTTCTTCAGTGAAGTACTTAAAATCCATCATTTGTCTGAAGAAAATGTAATAGCCCCGCAACAGATACCCCTGCAAAATCCTGTTTACTTATACCGTGACAGTATTCCTCACCAAAGCAAACATCTGCACTTCTGCAGCAAATGCTTCAGGGATCTCTACTCGCTCTTTCAGGAAACATCTGTGTCAATACACCTCAGTGAAGATGTTCTCTGTGAAAGAAATCTATCACCACGTTCTTGATTTATTATTATTTACTGTTGTGCTGTCCAAATGATCCCAAAATTTTATCCCCATCTCTGAAGATCTGTATAGGTTTTGTTTGCTTGGACGGTTTTACAAGGATGAAAGCAGCCTTTCCGAAACACTATAGTGAGTATTGCTGTAGTTAAAGCAAAAAACATTGGACTTTGATCTTTGGCATTTATAAAAGCTAGTTTATAATCAGGATATCTTATCTGTTCTTAGAAGGCAAAATAGTACATTTATGAAAACAGAACTTCTAAGGAAATAAACCTATTGAATCTTAATTTGAAACGCAAAGGCATAAAAAGATTTTGTCCTTTGTAATGTGAAGAAAGCTTGTTTCCAATTCTCCAAATATTTTAACAAGCAATATTGTGTATATACAAGCTTTGCGATATCAATTGACTGGTTATTAAACATATTTGAGCTCTTCCCCTGCTCCCAGCACACTCACACACACACAGACATATGTGATATTCATGTTAACAATTTATTTCTTGGAGGGAAGAAACCAGTGTGCTCTCAGTCCAGTTATCCTGGAGGTTGCCTCAGGTTATTTTAGTTTTTATGTTTAATATTGCAGGGATTTTATGGATTTACCAAAATACCATAATTTTTATTTTTAAATCACTTTTTTTTTCAAACAGATCCAATCCAGATCGGACCTTATCATACTCTGTTTCAGTTCACTGCCACCATATGTAAGTGCTGTCAAGGCTGTAATACATAAAGTATCTGGCTCCAGGGCTGGTTTCACTGTGGTTTTGGAACACAGATTTTATAATATGCAGTTTCCTTCCTCTGAAGTCAATGGGCTATTCAGTGGAATAAGGTTTCTGAGGCACAGGTCAGATCTTCAAAGGCACATAGGCACCCAAATCCTGTTTAAGGATATTCCACTGATTTGAAGCGAGGTGCCTGCCTTATCCCTTTCAAAGCTGGGGGGGGGGGATTCCCTAAACCATAGCTATAACCAGGTTAAATAGGTGCTCAGGCACTCCCCAGACAATCTCATGACTACTCATCCCCTACCCTTACTGCCAGGCCACTAATATAAGACATAGGCAGAACGTGCCCTTCTTTAGGTGAGACTTAATTGATGCAAACAGAGCCATCCTCAGATTGTTCCAATTCATGCCGTGGATGAGATTGAAAGACCTGATGGATTTTTTGCCCTTGGATTGCTTGAGTTTCCGTGATGTTACTGCATACACACATGCAGTGAGCTTGCTGCACAGATGGTCTGCATACACGTGCCTCCGGTATGGACATCTGATGCTTCAGGGATGCACCAGCCTGGCTGAGCAGGAGCAAAGCAGCTGAATAGCACGTAGGCAACGGCGTTGATAGTGTCCAGAAACACTGTGCTTTCTGTGTCTTCTGAGGCTGCCCCAAAGCTGCCCCAAAGCATCAGATCTGCTGTGTTGGTGTGTGGTGACAACAGCACATGCCTCCAGCAGAATTTATCTGCTGCAGCACAGTAGCCACGGCTGCGAAGTCTGGAGAGGTGCCAGTGCACTTGGACATTCAACCAAAGCTGCTGTACGCCCAGAAAGTCAGCCAAACACAGCAAAATCCTCAAAACTAAATTAAATCTCCAAGAGAGAAAAAGAGGACATGTGCTGGAAAACTCAGCTGTATGGCATTCTGACTCCCAGCTCCAAAGGAATGTCACCTTGCTTGGCTGTTCCTTGGGCTCTGGCTATCTTATTTGGACTTGTGCTTTCTGATAGATCAATGTTCTCTGATTTCTTGGGATGTGTGTGGACAATGGCAGATTTAGGTCAAAATTTACAGTGGTAGAATAACGGTTTCAGCTCAGTACATGTTCATTAAGAAAATCAGTTTTGAAAGGGCCCTTCAGGCCAGGGCTGCACTACAAAGCCTTGTTGCTTTAGCTATTTTAAAAGGTGCATATGACTGGAGGAAAAGGAAAACATACAATGTATGTATGTGTGTACAAAATTTAAATTGCCAAGCCATCAGAACGTAGACTGGGCATGTTTGGTCACATTACAGTTCCTGCCATAAGACAGGTAATAATAGGCAGGGAAGAAGCCTGGCTGAAGGTTCCCAAAGGTTTGCCCTTACTCTGAAGAGCTGTGTCACTGATTTCACTAGGAGAAAATAGAGCCTTTATATACATAGATTATAGTCTACAACTTGTTTTGAGCAGGTATTAAACTGGGTGATCCAAAGGACAGCTTTGGCTTTCTGGTGTTTGCCAGAGTGGGAAAGAGTACGTCAGGAAAAAAAAAAATCACACCACAATTTTCCTGCTACTCAGATTTTTTTCCGTAAGTCATCACCAACCACCCTCTGTGCCCACCTCCTCAGTGAGTTCTCATGTTCCTACATAGCCAGAGCAGATACTGCTGCGGTATTTGGGGTCGAGGTGTATCTTCCCTAACTACATATATGAAAAGCAGGTCTCTGGATGCCCAGCAAGTTCCCCCTGCCCTTGCCCGGGATCCAAGGAAGATGCAGGTCTTTGGACCTGTGCTGGGAAACCCCAGAGAGGTGTAGATTGGGGACAGGGCTGGTCCAGGCCTCTCGCAGGCCTGCGGATGGGGAGAAGGGGTGAAGGGAAGGTAGATGGGCACCCCCCAAGGACAGAAGAATTGAGCAGATATTCAAGCAAAACCTCACAGGCAATTTCTTCCAGCTACTTTTTCCTGCCATAATTTTTCCCACAGCAAAGCTGATCTGGTACATGATTTCCACGAGACAGAAGGCAGTTTTATCACTGCTCACTTCTCAGAGGTCTTAGACACTTGCTTTTAATCATATAGTGTATGCTGACATCTGGTGGCATTCAGTAACCAAATCTTCGTTAAACAAATAAGTTTCGGTTTTAAGGAGTCTGCATTCTTGTTTTCCCTTAGTTGGGTCCAGAAACAGGATTCCTCCCAGACCACTTCAGACTGGGGATTAGTCTAACGCACACGTATGGGACTGGCATGGTCCTGAACCTCTTGCAAGACACTTACGTGGGCATTGGCCTCCAGATAAGGAAGGCACCATCAGCCAAGGGACTGACTGTGTTCAAACACAGTCGTTCCAGCACAAAATGGAGCAGACGGCATCTTACCATTCCCCATCCTGAACACAGAGAATCACTGCACTAAAAAGGAGTGATGAAAAACTACCATGGGCTTTAGCAGGAACAGAGACACTGTAAAGTCTTAGGTGGTAACAATTCTCCTGTAATTTATTTTATCTTTATTTTAAATTGAAGAAGAAGAAGCAAAACGGCATGTATGAATAGCAAGTGAGATGTACCAAAACCTTGTTTCATGTCAAGTGAGAATAAGTAGCATGGAGTCAGCTGTCATGGTTTAAAAGACATCCATGATGTAGCTGTTCCATTAAAATTTGGATTAAAATCATGTTTAAATTTCATTTCCTCCAGTCCTTACCCTGCTTTTGATTAGTTTTAAGAGCAGTTGATGGTCTTGTGATTTGAAGATTTTGCATTTTAAATTTTGTGTACATGGTCTGGAATTTTATGTGAAATTGTGGGTTTGATCTTTGACCTCTGTTTACTACAGTCCTGATTTGCCACTAATTTGATAGCAAGCCATAAGGACCTACTGTAAACAAGCTGCTCACTTTACATAGCTATGTTTGGCTCCTAAATGAAGAAGTATGTGTGGAATATACTTTGGGTACTGTAGCCTCCTAAAGAAATAATAAAAAACACATCACTTCTTAGCTCTCCAGGTAACGTTTACATTTGGAGAAAATAAGTTGCATGCCTAATAGAGAGAGAAAAATGCAATTCTTATCCATCTTAGGTTTGTTTGTTTAAAATTGTTCTTTAAAGTATTTGAGAGCTCAGGCCGTCTCTTTTGAAGTCAGTGGGAACTTTGCCATTGATTTTAAAAGGATCAGGATTAAGCCTAAATTGGTAGGGTCTAAAAGGCAAAAATGAAAATGTCCAAAGTCTACAAATCTCTCACTGATCCACCATCCAGAAAGGAAGGACAAAAGACTTCTCCAAGGTCTGTAATGTACATCTTGATTCCAGGACTCCTGTTTTTCGTACATTTGTAGACTTCAAGATGGAAAGCAACTTCCAGTCAGGACTGTAATTGGTAGCATATGAAGTAGTACATACTTGCACCACGGACTTGTAAAGCTGCTGGGGGAAGGGAGATGAAAGCTGCTTGTAAAAATCAACAGACTGTCTGTACACATCTTCCACAAGGTGTCCTGCGCTAACACTACACCATATACCCTGCCTGCAACCCACCCCAGGCAGATTCCCCAGCTCACAGGTTCAGGCCTTCAGGTACGGCCTTACACACAGGAACTGACCCACCAAAAGTCTGCTTGTAGACATTTAACTCAGAAACACATCTGGTCATCCTGCACAAGCTTAGCACTTTTTGCACTAATCTGGCACTAGCAGCCATGTCCTTTGAGCAGCAGGTAAAAGCAAGGTCTTAAACTTTCTCCTGTATCACCCAGCTGGGACCATCCACCCCAGCAGCGAACTTCCCATCACCTAAGCTCTGTCCTCACAGTGGAGAGCAGATGGTGGCGGGAACACCTAGGTACCCTGGAGGAAGGGCTGTTTTCCTATTTGGCAGAGGAGGAAACCATAACCTCTTTCATTTTCTGGCTTAGGGAGTCTTGGTAACTGTGACCAGAGCCCAGTAGTCAAGGATGCGGACTCTTCTCAGCTAAGAATATGGCTCATCTACAGTGACGAGGTGTAAGCTCAGAGAAGCGATGGGACGTGGGCAAGCAAACACGAAAGACCCTCTTGTTTTCTCTTCAGATGTTCAAGTGCATAGAGTATCTGAAATGAAGTGACCCTGGTGCCAGGTCAAGCTATCTATGGATGGCTTCAGGAGGCTAAAGCAACTAGAGGTAGGAAACTGCATAATGACTCTGTTGGTTTATGTGGTCCCACTATCAGACAAGCCAGAGTTCAGGGAGACGTGTATCAAGCACCGTCCCAGATCATCTGAACCTGAGGTTGACAAAGCACCTATTGCAGTCTCCAAAGCCTTGTGACCCAACAGAAGAACATCATCTTCTGTTAACAGAGACCCATGCCTGGTCAAAGAATATCAGATGGAAATACAGCATCAAAGTAAGGGAATCCATGCAATTAAAACCCACAATAGTCTCTTGTGTCTCCATTGCTCAGAAGTAATCCAAGCTGTTAAGAGCCTGCTGGGAACCACTAGAGAAGGTGGATGTCATTTCTCAGGTTGTGTAGCCCCTCCTCTTCTACCTCAAAATCACTGTCAATAGAATGGGAGGAGTCAAAGATTGCCACCTTGCAGATTACTCAGTTTAATCAACCTTGAGATATTCTAGCAAACCAACTCAAGCAGCATCTGCTTCATCTTCACAGGTGCTACCTCCTGCTGTGTGCTACTCAGAGGGAGAGAGATGCTGCTCACAGGGAGAATCAGTCCTGTCCTGATTCTGACGTGGGTCAGCCACCACAGCCAGACACAAACCTGTACTTCTGTTACCTTTGCCCAGGTGTAAAGACAGACAGAGCCAGCAATAGCAAGTCAGGTCACCTTTCTGAAGATACTTTCCCTGAGGTATTTTTTGAGCTACCCCAGATCCCCCACAGTACAACAAGGACAACGACTGAAAATACGCACGCAGGGAATCATACATGGAGCATTCTGAAGATGTCCCTGGTGATATGACCCTGACTCTGGTGCCAGATCTCTGCTGTGCTGTTTTGCTAATGTATTGTGGTGCCCACTGAAAACACCTTATATTTCCATGGTTTTGAAGTGGCTCTAGTCTATTCTGCTGGCCCACCTGGTAGAGATGCTTTGAAGGACCCTCAAACAGAACTTGACTTTGGGCAGAAGCTTGCAGCACAGCTGAGTGCCACTGAAAACTGGAAATAATGTTCTCAGTCAAAACATCCTGCAGATCCCATCTTCTGCTTCCACTTCATGGGACATTTCTTCAGAATATTTTAAGCGTCTGTCCCAAGGGCTTTAATACCTTTATGCCAATCACCTCAGCATCACTTTCAGCCTGAAAACAGCAATGCACAAGTATAGGGACATTTGCACATACTGAGTTGTTTTGTCTAATGGAGGGTGGTAACCGAGCAGAAATAGTTTCTAAAATGCTGTTTACTTTCTTAATAGGGCTGGCTTAGAACATAAAGAAAGGTTAAACTCATCTGAATAACTTTGGGCTCTTATACATGCAAGACAATCAGAGATTTTTAATTTAAAAAGGATGCCATAAGGGCCCCTGGCATATTTAGACAGAGTGGGCATGTCTGGACCCAGCGCGGAACAGTGATCCATCACTGTTAGATCAACTTCAAAAGCAATTCAACAAGGGCTACACGTAGACAACATTACAGAAAACCTGTTCCAATAGCTTTCTTATGCAAGAGAAAACCACAGTCACATTTGTATTTTAGGCAGTGAACCAACAAGAATGAAGGAAAACAACAGCAACTGTCCTCAAGAGATATTTCGGGCTGCTCCTCTCCTCCCACTCACCTTACACTCCTTTTCAATCTCTTACCAGTTTGTGCATTTTTGGCAACAGAGAACCACGCTGCAAAGGTCACTGGCAGGCTGGTTGGGACCGCTGCGGCTTTTGGCTACCAAAGACAACTTCCCCGGCCCAGGGAAGCGTCGACCTCTTTGCTCCCCATTTTGAGCTGGGGCAGAGGTGACTGTGGGTGAAGGAGGCAGAGGAATGGGAGAACTTTCCTCAGCCCAGCAACCTTTGACAACCAGTTGCTGCTTTTCCCCTTCGCCCCAGGATCTGCTATCCAACAAGTGCAAATTGAGGATGACAAATAAGAACATTAGCCTGGTGTTTCTGCTAAAATGGTCCTCCTTGAAGTAGCTGATGTTGACACTTAAATTGTCAGCAGACTTCCAGTTTAGCACTCCAGTTAGAAGAATGGGTCCATTCACACTTCCCTCTGAGCTATTGTTTCAACTCTCTCTAGACCGGCAAATATCACTGCAGCAGTTTACACTCCAGTTCCACTTTAAAGGGGTTTTTTGCAACCATAACCCAAATTGCCTAGAAACATTTTTTTTTTTAAATCTAAGCTTAGACTCCAGAGAATAATTACGTAACGCTGTAAAAATAGTCTGCAGCAATTTACATAGCTGTGAAATATCGGAGCTGTTTTTTTCCAGTGTACCTATGTATACATGGCTGCAGCTAGCTACAGTATTTACAGAGGATTCACTGGAGCTGCGATCACAGAAACTGGTATTTCAAGTTAGGCCACACACGTGAACAAAACATTTCTTGTTATAAGGCAAGGTTTTGTATTTTGGGGTGTTATATCATCATCTAAATGAAGCACTACCTTGCCACTTCCGCCTTTCCTATATCACCTTCTGGCAGGATTCAAGTATCATCCTTGTGGCTTGAAGATGCAGTGGCTTAATTATTCCTTTCTATGCTTCTCTAGAAGCCTGTTTCTGTCTCCCATGTAGTTCTGCCAAGCGCCTACCTTGCTAGCTCCTACTCTCTCTTTTAAGGAGCTTTTTTAGTTGTTTTCCCCAGGAGAGCTTAAGTGATCAAATCAAAACTAACAGAAGGAATGGATTAAGCCACAGCCTGGGAACAAACCCATTGGCTGAAATCTCTGCAAAGAAACTATTCAGGAAGTACTTACATGCGAAGAAGACATGACAGAAGTAAGAATTTATGCAAGTGACTATATGCATATGGGAATAACAACTTCCAAGTCTTGCAACCTAGCAGTGAGGAATTAATAACTGACCATTAGATTGAGGCACTGATTTGAAGGAGTTAAATTCCCAGGCTGCCTTTTCAGAGCAGGGTGGGGCATCGGGGAAGTCAGAGAGAGAAAAAAAAAAAGGCACCTGAATGCCCTGGGAAGGAGCAGCAAAACCTTCTGTCAAGCTCCCCTTCCTCTCCTGTGCTACAAATAGTCCCCAGCTGAGGGTCTCCCGGTGCCCACCGGCAGCCGCAGCCCTCGGCCGCACACACCCGCGTGGGCAGTGACCCACGCGAGCTGCCTTTCCCACACCAGGAAGCGAGTGTCACATCCTGGTCCTGCTCGCCTCTCCTCACATCTACCCGTCCCCACCGGTGTGACAGCGCATGGCATGGCCAGTGGCCGGGGCCTGAGGGCAGGGACATGGGCATCCTCCCCATTTCGGAGTGGGCATCCTGGAACACATCCTTTGGGGGGCCAGGCAACGGGAGCGAGCCCCTCTCCGGCCCCTGGTACAGCACACACAAGGTAAGCGCCCGCCGTGCAGCATTATGCTGGGGCCCAGCAACAAGTGGGCTCGGGGACAGCGGGGTAATCATTTCAGCCTCTCCCCACCGTCCTCCAAAGAGCCCCCTTCCAGCGCCTGTCTGCTGCTGACACGTGCTCCCTCTTCACCCCGTTGTTCAGCTTGCACCACCCTGGCTTCCCTCTCCAAGCAGTCCTTTCTGAGTAGGAACCAGGCAGAGATCTGTGCTGTTCTGCGCTAGAGCATCGCTGGTTTTTGTCATCACTGTTTCTGTTGCTGTCAGTGCTGACAATGTATTCGGGCAACTGCAAAAGAGAGACTGAAGTGGCCCCCGAGAACTAGCAAGTTGAAGCATCTGCTAACAATAAAAATGAATTGGAGGTTGATTAAACCCTTTACCTTTTCCCTGCTTTTTGCTTCACAAACTAGCAGGCATGGGAGGATACTCGACATTCTTGGTTTTTGCTGCATAAGAAGTAAACCACTTTTTTATGATGCAAAGTATTAGCATAAATTGTGCATAAAATGGCTTGCAACTTACTGCTCTCCTTTCTCTGCGAGCAGCCCAGTAGCAGGTCATAGCCTGGGGAAGGTCCCGAAAACTTTCCCCTCTGGATTCTGCATTTGCTACTGGGTGGATATCCAGATGGCAGGAGGCATTTCTCAGCCCCGTGTTCTCAGAGGGAAGGAAACTTGTGAATTCCTGTGCTCGGGTCCCCGGAGCAGTAGGGCTCCCAGCTGATGGCTGGTGGTGGTCCTTCCTGGGACCAGAGCTGGGATGTCTTATGGGAGGCAAGAGTGTGGAGCCAAGGGTTACCGTGCGTTTGGGAGTTAGGGCCCCAGGGCTGGGAGTGCTTGCAGAGTTCTTGGAGGAAGGCAGCAACAGGGAACTCCCTTGGCACGGGGACACCCACCTGCACTTCACGGTGGGGTTATTGATTTGCTTGCAAAACATCCCAGCCCTGCTCCTGTACTCCTTGGGGTAGTTGTGTGAGGATTGCTGTGCTTTAAGCCTGGGAAGACCTGAATCATGTTTTAGTGTTGCTTGGGTATCTGCGGGTGAGACTGATTTTCTGTGCTTCCATTTACTTGAGTTGAGGCTTTGGAGCAGGTAACGGGTAACTATGGGTCATGTGTTGCTGCCAACTTTCATTTTCCCAAGAGTTAAATTCTTCTATGCATCCCCATTTTCACATTTTACATTTTTTGAAATATCAGAAACCATTTCCTCCCTCCATTCCTGGCTATCCTGGCTGTGATTCAGTGGATCAGTCCAGTTTCAAGTCTTCACACAGGGGCTCTTTCCCTTCCCCTTTTCCTGAGGGCATTTCATCCTCTTGGTTTGGTTTGAAGAGGAGCTCTTTGTTTTCTGCCTCTACAAGAGACCATCACTGCACGAGCTCTTATGTGCCCGGAAACATCCCAGGAAAGCTGAGGTGAATTGCTTTTGGGGGAGTATTTTTCAGCCCCCTCAGCCCCACAAACCATCAGGAGGTGAGAGAGTGAGATCCCCTTTCAAGAGCCCCTAGACATGAGGGGCTCAGCATGGCTGCTGGTCACAGCTGCCTAGTGCCATGTGGGCATCAGAGACATCCACATAGAATCGTAGAATGGTTTGGGTTGGATGGGACCTTAAAGATCATCTAGTTCCAACCCCCCTGCCATGGGCAGGGAAACCTTCCACTAGATCAGGTTACTCAAAGCCCCATCCAACCTGGCCTTGAACACTTCCAGGGAGGGGGCATCCACAACCTCTCTAGGCAACCTGTTCCAGTGTCTCACCACCCTCAGAGTAAAGAATTTCTTCCTAGTATCTAATCTAAATCTACCCTCTTTCAGTTTAAAACTGTTACCCCTCATCCTATCACTACACTCCCTGATAAAGAGTCCCTCCCCATCTTTCCTGTAGGCCCCCTTTAAGTACTGGAAGGCCGCTCTAAGGTCTCTCCAGAGCCTTCTCTTCTCCAGGCTAAACCACCTCAACTCTCTCAGCCTGTCCTTATATGGAGGTGCTCCAGCCCCCTGATCATCTTCGTGGTCCTCCTCTGGACCATGTCTTTCTTATGCTGGGGGCCTCAGAGCTGAACACAGTACTCCTGGTGGGGTCTCACAAGAGCAGAGTAGAGGGGGAGAATCACCTCCCTTGACCTGCTGGTCACGCTTCTTTTGATGCAGCCCAGGATGCAATTGGCTTTCTGGGCTGCAAACACACATTGTTGGCTCGTAGTCAGTTTTTCATCCACTAATACCCCCAAGTCCTTCTCTGCAGGGCTGCTCTCAATCCACTCATCGCCCAGCCTGTATTTGTGCTTGGGATTGCCCCGACCCATGTGCAAGACCTTGCACTTGGCCTTGTTGAACTTCATGAGGTTCGCACAGGCCCACCTCTGAAGCCTGTCAAGGTCCCTCTGGATAACATCCCTTCCCTCCAGTGTGTTGACTGCACCACACAGCTTGGTGTCGTCAGCAAATCCCACTGTTCATGTCACCAACAAAGATGTTAAACAGCACCGGTCTCAATACCGGCCCCTGAGGGACGCCACTCATCACTGGTCTCCACTTGGACATTGAGTTGTTGACTGCAACTCTTTGAGTGCGACCATCCAGCCAATTCCTTATCCACCGAGTGGTCCATCTGCCAAATCCATGTCTCTCCAATTTAGAGACAAGGATGTCGTGCGGGACAGTGTCAAATGCTTGGTACAAGTCCAGGTAGATGTCGTCCGTTGCTCTTCCCTTATCCACCAATGCTGTAACCCGTCGTGGAAGGCCACCAAATTTGTCAGGCACGATTTGCCCTTAGTGAAGCCATGTTGGCTGTCACCAAATGCCTCCTTATTTTCCATGTGCCTTAGCAGAGTTTCCAGGAGGATCTGCTCCATGATCTTGCCGGGCACAGAGGTGAGACTGACTGGCCTGTAGTTCCCTGGGTCTTCCTTTCTTCCCTTTTTAAAAATGGAGGTTAAGTTTCCCCTTTTCCAGTCAGTGGTAACTTCCCCGGACTGCCACGACTTCTCAAATATGATGGATAGTGACTTAGCCACTTCATCTGCCAGTTCCCTCAGGACCCATGGATGCATCTCATCAGGTCCCATGGACTTGTGCACCTTCAGGTTCCTTAGATGGTCTCGAATCTGAACTTCTCCTGCGGTGGGCGGTTCTTCATTCTCCCAGACCCTGCCTTTGCCTTCTGCAACTTGGGTGGTGTGGCTGGAGCACTTGACGGTGAAGAGTGAGGCAAAAAAGTCAGTGAATACCTCAGCCTTCTCCATGTCCCAGGTAACCAGGTCTCCTGTTTCCTTCTGGAGAGGGCCCACATTTTCCCTAGTCTTCCTTTTCTCACTGACGTCCCTATAGAAGCTTTTCTTGTTGCCCTTGACATCCCTGGCCAGATTTAATTCTGTCAGGGCTTTGGCTTTCCTAACCTGATCCCTGGCTGCTTGGACAATTTCTCTGTATTCCTCCCAGGCTACCAGTCCTTGCTTCCACCCTCTGTAGGCTTCCTTTTTGTGTTTGAGTTTGTCCAGGAGCTCCTTGTTCATCCACGCAAGTCTCCTGGTGTTTTTGCCTGACTTCCTCTTTGTTGGGATGCATCGCTCCAGAGCTTGGAGGAGGTGAGCCTTGAATATTAACCAGCTTTCTTGGGCCCCTCTTCCCTCCAGAGCTTTACCCCATGGTACTCTACGAAGCAGATCCCTGAAGAGGCCAAAGTCTGTTCTCCTGAAGTCCAGGGTAGCGGGCTTGCTGTGCACCCTCCTCACTGCCCTAAGGATCTCGAACTCCACCATTTCATGGTCACTGCAGCCAAGGCTGCCCTTGAGCTTCACATTCCCCACCAGCCCCTCCTTGTTGGTGAGAACAAAGTCCAGCATGGCACCTCTCCTCATTGGCTCCTCCATCACTTGGAGAACGAAGTTAGCATCAACACATTCCAGGAACTTCCTGGATTGCTTATGCCCTGCTGTGTTGTCCCTCCAACAGATACTGGGGTGGTTGAAGTCCCCCATGACGACCAGGGCTTGTGAATGTGATGCTGCTCCTATCTGTCTATACAGGGCCTCATCCGCTCGGTCTTCCTGGTCGGGTGGCGTGTAGCAGACCCCCACTATAATGTCACCTGTCCCTGCCCTCCCTTTAATCCTGACCCGTAGGCTCTAGGTCGGCTCCTCATCCATCCCCAGGCACAGCTCCGTGCACTCCAGCTGGTCATTGACATAGAGGGCAACACACCCTCCTTGTCTGCCCTTCCTGTCCTTCCTAAAGAGCCTGTGTCCTTCCTAAAGAGCCTGTATCCTTCCATTCCAACACTCCAGTCATAGGAGCCATCCCACCACATCTCTGTGATGCTAATAAGATCATAGCCCTGCAGGTGTGTGCATGTCTCTAACTCCTCTTGTTTATTCCCCATGCTACATGTGTTTGCATAGAGGCATTTAAGTTGGGCCCTCAATGAAGCTGACTTACTGGCTGGAATTCCTTTGTGCTGCTCTTCAGGTGCTCTTCTGCTGACCTGTGATCCTTCTCCAGGCATCTGGCATCAAACTGATAGGAGTGGGATGGATTGAGGTTCCCCTCCGCTGGCAACTTTAGTTTAAAGCCCTCTTCACCAGCTTGGCAAGCCTATGACCAAAGATGCTCTTCCCCTTCCCTGACAGACGGACCCTGTCAGCCCCCAGTAGACTAGGTTTCTCAAAGCGAGTCCCATGGTCTAAGTAGCCATGGGATCAGCAGATCTGACACAGGCATTAGGGAAATCCTTGGCACTAGAGTAAGCCTTAAACGATGTCTGTAAACATGCAGCTCCCTGGAAGAAGTTAAAGTGCCTGTGTCCACGTGGCTGTGTAGTATAATGCCTCCTTGTGCTGGCATTACATTTATTTGATTTTTTTAAATTGGGATTATTCTCCTGCCAGGTCCCTGATCAGGCTAATTGGTCCTAGCTGTCGGCGTGAGGGTAGAAGGGGGAATGCGTGGTCATGGGAAAAAAAGGGTGGAGGTAGGACTTCTCCTTGGCATCAGCATGGGTGTGGCTTGGTTGATGCTGCTTGAGGAACTGCACCTCTGAAATCAGCAACACAGGACCCCACCTCTGAAATCAACAACACAGGATCCCCTGCTCCCACAGCCTTCCCTGTCTCAGCACTGCGTTGTGTGTCATGGGACACGGGCGTGTTTAATGATGCAGTAAAATCTGATGAAATATGTACTTAGTTACCTGAAGTATTTCCTGACAAACTAGTATTGTTGTAATATTTTTGGATCTGCTGCAGTAATGAATGTAAGAAGCCACCACATGTGGACTTTGTCTGCTTAATAGAAAGTGTATGAAATTGCCTCAGTTTAATCCTTTTTTATTTCCCTCAGCACTTCTCAAAGGTTGTTTATTTATTTCCAATATTGTTGTTTATGGACAAAAACATTTTGCAAGATTAGCTGAGATTATTATCTACAACATTGATCTTGGTTTGACTTTGTATCAGAGAAGGAGAAAACAACTGGGTGAGAATAGTCAATGAAAGCTTGGATGTAATATTTCTTCCATAACTCAGTATTTCACACGCTGTTGTGTGTAGTCGCTGTGTGTAGTTGTTCAAGTGCGGAAGCTGAGCTGGAGATGGAAATTCATTTCACTTCTGTTTCTTTTTCCTCCTTTGCCTGTCTCTTAATAAGCTTGGAGTTATTACTGGCTGCCCAGACTGTCACCTCGAGAGATTGTTTTATTTCGCGGGTTGTGGTAATAAATCATTTTGGCTCGATATTTGAGGTTTAAAATGTTGACAGGTCCTTCAGATGGATCTGTGGCCTCTTGTCCTGTGACAATATATCACAGCCTGTCACAGGCCGTATGTGCAGGTGGCGAGTGTGTGCAGCCAGGAAACATGATCCTTTGTGTGGTCTAATCAGCGGACGGTGGTGGCTGCTATCAGGTGCAACGAGAAATCCCACGGACTAAACACATCATTGTGAGGTCTTTCTACGCTGCCTTCTATCGTATACATGAAATCTAGATTTCATGTGAAGTGCCACAATTAAGGTTTTTAGCTCATTCTGTTCAAGGAGAAAGTCTTCAGTGCTTCAACTCACCCCACCTTGCTAAGGGCTTGATGTCCAGTGCCATTGAGCTTCAGCAAGGTGAGGGCATGGTTTGGTCCTGGTTTCTTCCAGTGGCAGCACAGACCCTGCTGGTACTTCTGCCACTGTGGGGGCTGCTGCCCCTGTGCTGTGAGGGACCCAGTGCAGGAGGGCAGGGAGCTGCCACCATGGAAAGGAAGATTATTTCTCCATTTCCCTTGGCTGAGGAAGCACTCCAGAAACAGTGAGGGCCTCTTCAGCTGGCACTGCCACCAGAGAAAAGAGTTGTCATGGCACATCCTACAAACATTCACCAGGATATTTTAAGCACTTAAACAATGAAATTTCCAACCATGGTTTTCAATTAGGGAAAGCTCTAGAGCAAGCAAGGTGTCCATGGAAGTGTGGGTGCAAGCCAAAAGGGCAGCATGGCCACAGCACACGTGGGTTTCAACCAGGGCAGCCTTCCTCTGCAAGCAGCAACCACCAGATATTGTCAGGCTATTAAAGATGAAGGCAAACCCTCCTGTTTTTTTCCACTTCAAGTGTTTTGTAGGGGTTTTTTAATGCCATTTTCTCAGTCTCTATAGGGTACCTCATGCTGCAGTCTGCTCCCTGATGGACTGCAGATATTAACTGTTTCAGGTTAATCAGTAAACCAGTCCCCGAGCATGGGGAGAGACAAACATGTCCTCACCCAGCTCTCTGCTGCTGTACTCATCTGTGAAGACTATGGTGAAAAGTTTTTCCTCTCTCCCCCCCAGCTCTGTATTCGAAAACTGTTCACTGAAAGCAAACACGGGTATCAAAACACTGACTCTATTTCATCGTGTTGTTCTTTACCTGTCAGATTTCAGAGTTCACACAGGTTCAGTTTCCTTTATCTTATGGTGGAATGTGTAAGGGAGAAAATGCATACTGTGTTCTTAGGTGGGAAATGTGTGTTATTTTCAGCCCTTACAAATCAAAAGTTAGGAAGAGGATTTTGTTCAGCCTTTCAAATACACCTTTTTTGAATCAGTCATAGGGAATCCAAAAGTCAAAGCTGATAATGAAGAAGCATTGCAAACAGTTGCTACCAGCACTGATGCACGCTCTTCTGGTGTTGTTCTGCTGTCGGGAATCCAGCAGCATTTCCATGGCTTAGTCCTCATTTAATTAGGCTCTGCTAGAAAAGGATGTGTGGCTTTGGGTCATAAATGCAGGACTGTCAGCTGGGCCAGCTTTGCACCCAAGCTTTCAGGCTCTGCCGGAGCTGTAGGTCTGATCTGCTGGAGGCTGTGCTCTGATTAGCTTTAGTGAGAGTGAGAAGCTGACATGAGAAGCAAAAGAGAGCACTGGTTAGAAAGGATCACCCATATCTTTTTTACAACCTTATACATCCGTTCTGCCTTGCCAAACATCAACTGTCCCTGCAGATGTAAAGATCACAACATGTCTGTTGTGAAATGAGCACACAGCTTATATAAGCTGCAGCCTCCAGGTTAAAGAAATATCAGCTGCTGCGTGGGAACTTATTCATTACTCAAAGGTAAGGGATATAAGTACAGGAGAACCTTACCCCTTGCCTGTCCCCTTGCAGGGTACCATAAGCATGTTTGTATCATCGTGACTCTCAAATTCCTTAGGGAAATGTAGCTTTTGTCCTTTAGTCACTGCAAGCAGAGTGGGAGTAAGCTGTGGAGCTGTTTATACCTCTGAATATAGAGAGGCAGTGGATGGGGCAGCAGGTCTGGAACAGATGCCCTGGGTAGGAAAGTAGCCCAAAGACTGGAAGTAGCATGCAGCTTTCTGAGCAAGCCTAAGGAGTGACCTGCTTATCTGGTTTCCACCAGGCACTACTTTGGGTCCCAGAACAGCCTAATTTCCTAGTGCTGTGTTATTGGCAGCCTATCACCTCTATCACCCTGCTTGGATTTCTCCTACCAAGGCTGGAAGGAGCCAGGTGCCTGTGGCAGTTTCCCCCCAAAGCCCAGCATAGTGCTGGGCAGCAGACACAGCAAACCAACTCAGCTCCACGTTTTGAGCTTGGGGCACACAGACCCAAAGCAAATGCTCTTGATGGGAGACCTCATCCTCCATCTGTTCTGGACACTTTCATCTCTTCAGCATTGCTGGCAGAGCTGCTTGAATGAGTGCTTCCTAGCCTGACAGCCAACAGAGGCTGGTGAGCAAAGCCCTTTTATTTAGGCTCACGACTCGCAGTTGATTTTGACTGAAGCAGTCTTGGTGGGTCCTCCTGGATTCCTCAGCCAGGACATTGGAGACAACTGCCCTCGCAGGGCTGGGGCTGTGCTGAGCACCAGCTATAGCTCTGCCGAGTGCCTGTTCCCTGATTCTCACTGGGCTATTTTTCCCAAATCTCAGACTGTTTTCAGTGCTTCCCCTCCCAACAGCTGCTATGGTAAAATGATTTTTCAGTTTTTCTGAGGACATTAAAGAACATGTGCATTTGATGTTTTTATGATTAAGGTGACAGTGAGTTAAACAGGAGCTTCATAATTACGCTAATGTGTTTTAAGAGGTTTGAGAATGTTAATTTGGAAATTTCTAGGCAATAAGGAACATTACAATTGTTGTCATTTGTCAGAAAGTGGGGTGCAGAAGACAAATGCAAGGAAACTTGAGTCACAAGTTATACATATCCTAGCTAGTGCAGAAATTAGTTTTGCTTTGGGCTGCTTCAAAATGGTATTTTACAGAAAGATTGGGGGCATAGTGCAGACCCTGTCTGATATCCAGCTCAGCCACTGACTACAGGGCTTAAAACATAGGCACTGCTCTTCAGCACAGTGATCCAGAGCAGCAGAATCAGATTTAGTCTGGAGCCAGCAGAGCAGAGTGACTGCTCCTCTTCCCTTAGTCAGCACTGAGGAGGAAAGACCAGGCATGGGACAAGTCTGAATCCCTACCCTGCTTTGGAGATGTCTGGCTCAGTGCAGCACTTTGCCCTCCCTGCCCCCAACTTCTAGACTACTCTGCACATAATGGACTTTAAATTAAATTGGCCGTGGCTACTGTGTTGATTTTGGTGTCTCACAGCCTTGCCTGGGCATTGCAAGGTGATCTAGGGTGAAGGTCTGGCTGCTCAGGCAAATACCTGTCTGCTCCTGAGATTTCATGAGGTTGCTGTGTGGATCTAGGACATCACTGCCACCCAAAGAGGTGGTGTTGCTCCCATCTTGAATCTGTGCTTCTGCTGCTTCATTTGCCCTAGCGCTCATTTGACTCCTTGATGAGGCAGTTCGTCTGACTAAATCGACAGGAAAATACTCATTGATATAATGTTTTAAATAAAAGTTGCCCTTCTCGTAAAATCTCACCTGTGACTCTGTGGCCCCTTATGATTTTGTGACCCAAAGAAGACTTTATTGCTCTTTGAATCTGAAGTATGATCTTTCCGTTCCTATGCTCTTGAAGTCTGCTCTGGGCATTGAAAAAAAGATGTCTGAATCTTATCCTTGCATGTCTCCAACAGTCTGCTGGATCTGATTGATTAACTTGTGTTTGAAGGAATCAAAAGAATCCAAATGACTCAAGTAGAAATTTGACCAAACTCAAACCCCAAGGCTTTAGAAAGACGAGCAAACAGCAGACTGTGCACTTCAGTCATAAGGGAGGTGAGGACCTTTGGCTGACCTAGTAACTGGAGGCTGTGATTATTCCATTTGGAGTTTTGGTGACATGTATAAACTGTTATGCTCATGTTTGTAATGTCACCACAGATTGTCCCAGAAGAATGGCATTTGTTAATGTGAACAGTTGGGAGATATGCTTTCCATTCTGTGACTAATCTGGACTTTGAAACGTACTGCCAGCAGCTTCAAAAGACAGCCAGTTGGTGTGCGAATCAACACCAGGCCTGGAGCAGAGTTCTTAAGAAATGTGGCAGTGATATTTGCAGAGTGTGCTCAAAAGTAAATAGTCAATATCAAACTAAACAGATGTGTACTGCTTAAATTGAGGTTATACTAGTATAACTCCATTCTCCTCCATGATGTCCATGGTTGATTTACATCATCTAGGCTAGAAGCTTTGGCCTTGTTTGGTGATATGAAATGTTTTGCCCATAATGGGGAAATGAAGAGAGATTATGGAAATGTGATAGAGAGAAATCACGGGATCATTGGAGTTTAACTCTTGAATGAGGCATATAGTGACTCTCTGGCTATATTCCCCTTCGTATCCTGCTAAGTTCCGCAGAAGCAACCCTGTGATGCAGAGGCCTATGGTGAATGCAAGGTCTGGACCATGATGAGTGCAAGGTTTGGAGGAAACCCCTCCACATGTGGAAGCAATGACTCACAGCAAAGCAAATGCTAGCTCCTTGGACATGGCTTCTTCATACTGGCTGAGGTGAAGTAGTAACATAGAAGTACATATCGTCTTGTGGACAAGCCTAGCTCTTGCTGACATTTAATCCCCTAGAACCAAAACAGCTTCATGGGAGCTAAAATCTCCACCAGAGTCTTAGCTAACTTGTCTGATGACTTAACTGTCATCCTGCTCAAAACAGTCATTTTGCCAACTGATATGGATTGCACTTGAAGCCTTTTTC
Source organism: Gymnogyps californianus (assembly GCF_018139145.2). Lineage (NCBI taxonomy): Eukaryota > Metazoa > Chordata > Aves > Accipitriformes > Cathartidae > Gymnogyps > Gymnogyps californianus. The sequence goes on from NC_059472.1 coordinate 24,382,492, forward strand.
TTCAACAGCCAAGGTTATCTCCACTGGAAAGAGGTTCCTGTGAAAAACAACCAAAATATGGGTTTTGTGTACATAACAGACTTGTACCCAGATAGTTAACTCCCAGTTAAAACCTAGATTAATTTTTTGGGCCTCCAGCGTGGGAGTAAATAGATTGTGACTCCATTTGCTTTGCTTTATGACTCTAACCTACTATTTCTTAATGTTTCTTTTCCGTTTTTGTGGGGGTTTTGTTGTTTGGGTTTTTTTTTTCCTGCTTTGGAATTGTCACAAGGTTCGTGTATTTATTGACTTCTAATGACATTAATCTCTTTCCTTTGTTTCTGTCTCTTTCAGTGACAGTCTTTTGCTCCCTGCAGTGACTAAAGCACCATGAATATTATCATTCAGTGTCTGTGTTATCATGCAGCAATGACTCAGTCATCATGTCAAGGTGACAGAGAGCAAAGTTGTAGTGTCCGCAGAAGTTTCAGTCAAACAAGTAATAGGAGCTTTCATCTAATCAAGACGCTAGCTCCATCTCTTGACTATTGCACTGGTTTTGGCCAGAGTTAATTCTCTTCATAGTAACTTGTATGGTGCTATGTTTTGGATTTGTGATGAAAAAAGTGTTAATAACATAGGGATGTTTTAGTTATTGCTGAACAGTGCTTGCACAGCATCGAGGTGTTTTTTGTTTCTCACACCACCCCACCAGCAAGTAGGCTGGGGTGCATGAGAAGTTGGGAGGGGACACAGCCGGGACAGCTGACCCCAGCTGACCAAAGGGATATGCCATACCATATGATGTCGTGCTCAGCAATAAAAGCTGGGGGAAGAAGGAGGAAGGGGGGGATGTTTGTACTTATGGCATTTGTCTTCCCAAGTAACTGTTACGCGTGATGGAGCCCTGCTTTCCTGGACATGGCTGAACACCTGCCTGCCGATGGGAAGTAGTGAATGAATTCCTAATTTTGCTTTGCTTGTGTGCGCAGCTTTTGCTTTACCTATTAAACTGTCTTTATCTCAACCCATGAGTTTTTGCACTTTTACCCTTCCAACTCTCTCCCCATCTTGCTGGGGGGGAGTGAGCAAGTGGCTGTGTGGGGCTGAGCTGCTGGCCGCAGTTAAACCACAACAACTATAGATCAGAGGCTGCCAGGACAAAGTAAAGAGTAATGCGTGGTTTACAAAAGCATAGAGATGATAGTGTCTGACTCATGAAAAGGGTGCTCAGTTTTCCTTCATTCTTTTAATTCCTGAAAGGGAGTAGACAGAATTTATCTTCATGGCCCCATCTCTATAGTAATCCCTGTCAAGAAGAAACTTTCTAACCATTATATCCTATACTAACGCTGAAATACCAGAAAAAAAGACAGCAAGTTCTATATGGGAGAATCCATATAAGATATAGTCGCTGAAAGATCAATAACACTCAAAACTGGGGAGAAAACTCACCACCTTGTTATCTCTTCAAGTAAGTGCAACAGAGAACATAAAAAGGTGATAAAGATACCTAGAAGGGATCATCTAGCTAAACTGACTTCTGTTTTCTGCAGCAGAAGGCAACTATGTAGTAGATGGTTTGGATTCTTGTGAACTAGACACCTACTCCTTATGTCAGCACCCACTGTGAACTACAAAATGGTAACCAATACTTTAAACCAGGTTACAGTTTGTAGTAAAAGGTCAAAATGCACAACTGTAATGTGTCACAGGGAGACAGCTGGGAAAACATGAGCCCATTGCCTATATCTCAGGCCCCTGCAAGAAATTTGCAAATGAGATCATTTCTTTAAAGAGTTTATTTGTCATCCCCAGATTTGCATCTTACAGTTTTGACCAGAAGTATCTGCAAATTAAAAGCATCCAGTTGTGTGTTTTTGTGTGTATGCACCCATATACATATGTGTGAATATTTTAGAGAGTGCAAGACCTCTTGTTTTTAAATCATCACTGATAATCTAGCAGTTGTTTATATTTAAATGAATAATGTTGCTAACCAGAAGGTTCTGCCTTCTGGAGTCCAGTCATTTTTTTTGCATTAGGAACTATCTGTAAATGATTAACACTCTCTGTGGAAATGAAACTAGGAGAGCCAAGTGCGTGAGGTACAGGAAGGAAAGCAAGGAACTAATGTACAGCACCTCTCGTCTGCAGGAACAGCAGACTGGAAGGGCCTTTGGGCTGCCCAGTCCCCTACCATAAAATCAAGTAATTCTTTTAACAGATGGATCAAACTTCATTCTAAATGCAGTCAGATCTTTTCTTTTTCCCCTCCCCTGTTGTTACTCCTGTTAGAAGCTGTTCTGAAATGCCACTGGCTTGGAACTGTCCTCATTTCCAGCCTACCTTTACCCCTGGCCTGCACATGTGACATCGAGGTTCAACAACTGAGCGTGTTCACTTGGGTTCTGATGTGGAGAAGCGTTTTCTGTACACATCAAAGGAAGGGTTAGTTACAGCGAACAGAGGATTAATTGAGACAGGATGGGAGACGAGCCTGCCTTTGTTGGAAAGTGATGCTGGAGAGATGCATGCTGGAAGAGGCATGCCATTCCTCTCATGAGCTCCTCTCAGCTGGTAAAGGGAGACTTTTATATAAAAGTTCTTTTTAGGATTTGGTAAATAATGTATTAAGCTGGCTACATTTCTGTCAGGGTTTTGTGTATCTGATTTAAGTGGAATCAGAAATAGCTCATTTGTACTCCAGCAAGACTTGTACTACAATAACAAGAGGGAATGAGCTAGCTATGCTTGGTTTGGAGGCATGTTTGTGTGTACATGCAGAGTGAGCCATCCCTCCAACAGTACTCTCTGTGCCTTGTCCTGCAACCTGATGTAACATTTAACCGCACTATTTACTCAGTTGTTCAGATAGCTCCCTTTTGAGCTTGTCTGTCTTTCTGAGCACAGGCAGAGCTAGCTCCATCTCGCAGGGCATGAACTGGTACACTCCAGTTCCCCGTGAGCCTTGTGTCCCCTCCTCAGCTCTCGATTTAGGGTTCTAGGGAGCCACGTGAAGCAGGAAGAGGAGTAGCACAGTCTCTCAATGTGAGCCAGGCTGTAGCTTCTGGGAATTAATATACCTAGGCTTTGAGCGGTCTGGCTTGAACCTTACCTTGTACACAGGAATTAGACAGGGTCAAACAGGAATATCCAGAAAGCCTGCTCCTGGGCAGCAATAGAGGAGTATCCCTGAGCCAACTGGCCGTTTTGTGGGAGAAGCTGGTTGGGCAATGCTGGCTTGCCTCCTTGTTTCTCCTGAAGGACCTGGAAACTGGCAAAAGTTTATAATCCTGTGGGTGCTTTTCCTGGTATGTCATTTCTGTAGTTGCCATGGAGATGTTATGTGATAGTCCTTGAGAAAATCTTTCTATTAAGATGTTATCAACTATGACTGAAATTTTTAGAGCCTCTGTTATACAGTCATTGGAGAGGTTTTTATTTGCAATCTAACAGGCAGTATTAAAAACATGAAATGATCTTTGATTATGCAGCAAAGTATCCCAGGCTATTCACCTGAGGAACAGTGTAGAAATCCATTCTGCCCCTTCCCCATTCTCCCATTTATTTCTAATTTTGAGATTTGTTTCCTGAGAATAAGAAATTGAAATTTAGGAGTTGGGAGGTTTGGTTGTAACTCTTCAAAAAGGAAAAAAAATTACTACTCATAATGCTTGTTAACATTATAGTGGATGGATATGTTTGTATATAACCTTAGTGAGCATATCAAAAGTTACTTCAGTGTATTTCACAATTCATATTATTCGTCTCAGTTTGTTATCCATTATGGACATTAATTAAAGTAATCAGACTGATGAATATAAATAAGATCTAGTCAAAATGATTAAAGCATGGAAATGAATAGAAGGGTCCCATTTCTGTAGTTGCTTTATCCTCTGAAGTTCCCACACCTTTTCATAACTTAACCAGGCTCTCCTTCCAGCCTTTACAGTTTGTCTCTTTTCTGGAAAAAGATATATTTTGAATTTGTGAGGTAATGAAAAGTAAAATCTAATAAAGGCAAGGATGCTGTAATATTCATGAGACAGGAACTTTATCTACTGTGGTCTGGAATCCAGCCTGGCGACCTGTGTAAAACCTACAAACTGTCTTGTCTTCACTCAAATTTATCCTGAGTTAGTTACCAAGTCTCCTCTCTTTCTGTTCCTAACAAAGATGGTGCCGAATGTTTTAATTCTCTCCTTCTTGTATATTGGACAATGTCCTTTTTCTTTTATGTCACAACGAACAAATCAAATGTATTTTCATTACATGTTCCAACATTGGTAATCGCCCTTTTACTCTTATTTCAGCTGTCCTTCAGTACTTCATATGGGCCTGAACCCATATATGAGTATATGAATCACACTATGAAAACCATTGAAACAAGGACCTTGTTTTCTTTATACATCTGTAAAGCACTGAGTACAGCCAGAGCTCTGTGAATAATAATAGCTAAATGATAAGCCTCTCCTAATTCCACATGGTGGCTCTTTGAAAAATATGTTTTTTGTTAAGGACTCTGAATTCCCCTTGCTTCAGAGTTAAGTCAGAATTGGCAGTTTAGAAGGCATTTTTCCCCCTTTTTTTTAATAAGATCCATTGAGATCTGACAAAATCCTAATTACTGGAAACGATGTGTAGTTTTTGAAGCAGGATATGTCATTACATTTGTTGGGAACACCTTTAGAACACAAATAAATGCAGAAATAAAGAAAAATAGGAGGAACAGTTTAACTAGCCTTGATGAGTGAGCCAACAACATACATTTGAAGTGTTTTTTTTCTGCTCATCAGTTCAATTTATAGGCATAGCAAGTTTCCATAAATAACAGCCATATACCTTTTAGTCAATGCAAATTAAGTTAATCTTTCTGAGTTTTCATTTCACAGGCCTGGCAACTGCAGTTTAATGTGCATTAGGAAAACATACATGTAATATGGATAAATTGCATCTCACTGTATAACTGAGTCTCCAATGCAGATTTTAGTCTGCAAGGGATAAATTTATTAGAATTAGTGCCGAAGGTTTAGATTTCAGCCTGGCTTACATTTGCCATAAACCCCTTACTTTAATTTGACAATGAAAAGAGACTTTGCATGTAAAATGCCCCTTTAAAACACTGCCAGAATGGTGTGAAAAGGTGCTAGGATAAATAAGCATCAGGTCCTCCATGAGTCCTCGAAGCAGGACCGTACACAGCAATATGCCATACTGCCACTCATTTATTTTGAATAGCAATATGTTGCCACTTCACTTGGCAAATGGATGCCTAGTGACCGATCGTTGAAACCTCCCTTCCCCACGCCTGGGCTTGTGCAAGAGCCTCACACGACTGGGATGGGGGATGCCAGGCGAGAGCTGAGGGTGCCTTGATCGAGACGAATTTGCCACTTTTTGAGCTCATTCCCCACAGCAGCCCCCTGTACAGGCCGCTGTCACCACTGGCAAACTGTGCAGGGTCACCATTTTAAAACCCTTGCTGTCGCTTGTGAATTTTGATCCACCTTTAGTGTTAAACATTGGCAGATGGCTTATAAAGAACATAATGCTAATGGGGTATATTTTGGGAGGGTTATTTCAAACCTGGAACAGTGCCTTGCCAGCCTCACAAATAGTTGTTTCAACGCAAATGAGGCAATGAGGGAATAGGGGGCCAGAGGAAGGCATTCCTCAAGCTGGCTTTGCCACTGAGGAAAATGTCAGCAGATCCACAGCCTCAGTCCATGGTCTGTGTGCTCGGGGACTACCTAGAAAGGACTGCAAAGATGGCAAGTGACTTTCATGGCTTGTTCCAAACCGTATTAAGGTGAAGGAAATCAAATTTCTGTGGCGTTTTTTTACTTTCTGGAAAACTTAAGGGCAGGATGTTTCTGTGACAAGCCTTATGCATTTGGAAGCACTGGAAGAATGCATCAACAGTTTGAAATCTGGGGTCCGACAAAGTGGCCTGTATGCTCAGACAGATGTTTTGGTGATGAAGGGACTTGCATTTTATGCCAACAGTTTTGAATATTTAAGGCTTTTTCCTGTAGAAGTCCTTAGTTGACTGAAGTAGCACCATGGCTCTGAAGTTGTGTCTGCAACTGAATTCCCTCACGGAGGTTTGTCTCAAGACTTATGTGTGGGAAGCCCTGCAGTGCTGTGGATGATATCACAACTGGATATCACAACTGGAAACTCTGTGTTCAGAGAATATCAAGTTTATTACTTATAAAACTGGCTGTTCCACCAGTCCTCTAGCCTCTAAAGGATGTTGAATGGCAGCCTTTTACATGACAAGATGGGAACAGAAGGGTTGTGACGGCCTTCAGGGCAATACAGCAACCATTTTGGTTTGATAGGGTGATGTATCTTCTGCCACAGGTTATCTTTCATTCATGCATGGTTTTACTAGCCTGAGATATGGTATCCTATTTTTTTCTCTCCTGCTTTGAGCACTGCTGTATGTGACAGCTCTTGTGCATTAGAAATTGCCTGCTGATTTAAGATGCACTCTGATTTGTGAAGTTTGCAATCTAATTTTTCTCTTTACTGCATTTTTGTTCCCTGTTGTTTTCTTTAATATTGGCATGCCTGAGTATGAACCTATACAAGACAGTTTTGCCATGCTATAGCTGCATGGTGTTACTGTACTTTCATCTCATCTCGCTGAACAGATCCATGTGATATTTGACCTCCTTAGGGCATCGTACTCTGCTTTTAATCTTTAGGGGTCTGTCCAGCCCTGGGTTTGGAAGTATGGTGCTATCACCATATTAACCAGAGCTCATTAACACATGTCAGACTGGAGCAGGCAGCGCAGTATATATGCCAACAGCAGTGCTCAGGTGAAACATGTGGTCATTACAATAAAATGACCTGAGCAATGAGGGTAAGTTTTGAGCCCAGACTACCACTACGAATTTGCCTTGATCATACACAAGCACTGTTTTTCCTTATGTGCAGACACAGGAGGTTGCTTCAGTTAGGCACAAGGGAGTGTCACCTCAACAGCTTTGCATGTGTTTGTCAGGCCCTGAAGGGCACCCACAGCCCTGTCCGTCCCTGCCCACCCCCGGGGGTATCCCATCCTGCCCTCTGCCCGGGACCCCATTTCAGCCCCCTGGGGCCGTCAGCCTCTGCTCCAGCGATGCCACAGCAGAGTTGGTTTCCAGCTCCCCACAGCCCTGCCCTGCCTAGCCATGGATCCTGCTGAGCCGAGCCCACCTGCAGGCCCACGTCCCAGCCTGTAGTGGGTTGACCCTAGCCGGATGCCAGGTGCCCACCAAAGCCGCTCTATCACTCCCCTCCTCAGCTGGACAGGGGGAGAAAATAAAACGAAAGGCTCGTGGGTCGAGATAAGGACAGGGAGATCACTCACCAATTACCGTCACGGGCAAAACAGACTCGACTTGGGGAAAAACTAGTTTAATTTATTACTAGTCAAAAACGGAGCAGGATAATGAGAAATAAAACCAAATCTTAAAACACCTTCCCCCCACCCCTCCCTTCTTCCCAGGCTTAACTTTACTCCTGATTTTCTCTACCTCCTCCCCCCCGAGTGGCGCAGGGGGACGGGGAATGGGGGTTTGGGTCAGTTCATCACACATTGTTTCTGCCGCTCCTTCCTCCTCAGGGGGAGGAGGACTCACACTCTTCCCCTGCTCCAGCGTGGGGTCCCTTCCACGGGAGACAGTCCTCCACAAACTTCTCCAACGTGAGTCCTTCCCACAGGCTACAGTTCTTCACGAACTGCTCCAACATGGGTACCATCCACGGGGTGCAGTCCTTCAGGAACAGACTGCTCCAGCGTGGGTCCCCCGCGGGGTCACAAGTCCTGCCAGCAAATCTGCTCCAGCGTGGGCTCCTCTCTCCACGGGGCCACAAGTCCACAGGTCCTGCCAGGAGCCTGCTCCAGCGCGGGCTTCCCATGGGGTCACAGCGTCCTTCAGGCATCTGCCTGCTCCGGCGTGGGGTCCTCCACGGGCTGCAGGTGGATATCTGCTCCACCGTGGACCTCCATGGGCTGCAGGGGGACAGCCTGCCTCACCATGGTCTTCACCACGGGCTGCAGGGGAATCTCTCTGCTCCGGCGCCTGGAGCACCTCCTCCCCCTCCTTCTTCACTGACCTTGGTGTCTGCAGAGTTGTTTCTCTCACATCTTCTCACTCCTCTCTCTCTGGCTGCAACTGCAACTCCCCTGTAACTTTTTTTCCCTTTCTTAAATATGTTATCCCAGAGGCGCTACCACTGTTGCTGATGGGCTCGGCCTTGGCCAGCGGCGGGTCCATCTTGGAACCCACTGGCATTAACTTTATTGGACATAGGGGAAGCTTCTAGTAGCTTCTCACAGAAGCCACCCCTGTAGCCCCCCCGCTACCAAAACCTTGCCATGCAAACCCAATACACAGCCCAACCTCAGCTGAGGGAAATACTGATCTTGGTATTTCACAGGGAAGTCCTGAGACAATGATCACACATGTCTCAGTATTTCCCAGAAAATGAGAAGAAGACCAAAGTTTTTGACCTGTTTTCTGTTCCTGGCAATTTCTGGAACCTGTAAGAAGACGATTGACTTTTGGGAGATGGTTCCTGTTCAGACACAGGGTGGTCATCATGTTAGAAATCTTACGTGTCCCACAAGGATATCTGAGCCAAGCTCACAGGTACCTGATGAAGCAACCACCATGGTACAAAAGCAGTCGCTATTCTGGAGAGGACACCAGTGATGCAGGACATTGCAAAACTTCCTGCTGGAGTCCCTGTCCATGCAATGTGTAAAGCCATCAAAGGGGCATTCAATTCACAGACTCTGGAGGCAGGTACTCAGGTCATCATCAGTACCCGTACGTGGATCTGATTTTGTACATTTTTTTAGATGACAGATGGAACACATAGCCTCATCCTCTGCCCACAAGCTGCATGCAAGTTTTACCTCCAGAGCTGGATGGAGACTTTCCTTTGAGCTGGCTCGTGACCAACTGTGTTTCCTCCCTGGGGTGCTGGTTGCCTCCTGAGTCCTGCACAGTGTCTGTGACCCCCCGCTGAAAGCTGGGAGTAAGGAGCTGCAAGGGGTTATCCAGAGATGCAGCCATAAGGGTAGGATCGGCCGCTGAAACAAGAAGAGCTGCAGAGTAACTGGGTTCTCTGCTGGGAGTAGTGTGGATGTATTACAATTACTGATGTGAAAGCAATAAAATGATGGAGTAAATGAGGTGGCAGTTTCTGTTTTCTATTCCCTGCTGTCTCCTTTTTCTTAAACCCTTCATGACGAGGCTGACAAGGCCACTTCTCCACCCCCTCACAAGGGAGCATGTTGTCATTTAAAAAGAACAAGTCTTTGGGAGCAAGAAAACAATTTTGATTTAACTGCTGTTTTATTGAAGCTGCTGTGTGTGCAGGATGATGAGGGGAGTGCAATAATCCACCTGCGAAGTGGTGAAACTTTGTGCAAGATCAATGCTCAGGATTTGATGCTATGGCATCAAAGCCTCAGGAAGGAAACCCCATCCCCTCTGCTCCTGCAGCGCCCTGGGTGGGGACCATATGACAACATTTCCCCAGTGTGGAAGGAGGCTGCAAGGCTGCTCGTGTCCCCGTAACAGTTAGTGCCTGATCTCAGCAGAGACCTCTGTGCCGAGCTGTGCTGAGACGTCTTGTCACACACTCCCTACTGCTCCCAGTGAGGGGTGTTCCCAGAGCATGGTAAATGCACCGTGCGTGAGAGCTCAGGACATGCTGCTGGAGCATCCACTGGAGGATACTCCAGAGAGGATACAAGATGGGAAGGACCTCCAGTGGCCAGGCACCAGAGGGTATGGGCAGAACTCTCAAGTAATGCTTCTCATTGAACGCTTCTTGTAGACAAGCTGTGGCACTGGTGCTGTAATACTTAGCACAGAGGGTGTGTGAGCAAAGGGAGCCCTCTCACCTCCTGCATTCCTCTCTCTGCATCCCCTTGTACCCATCAGTCATGTCTTGGTGACACGTGGCAGTCGGCTACGCATTTCACCCAGAGCAATTTTGTTGCCTGCTTCTCCTTCTGAGTCTAAGCTGCTACAGAAATGCATGGGCTGGAGACAGTTGGATTCAGCTGTGTCTCTTGAATAAGAATATTATCATCCATTTGTAATAAGGCTGTTGTTTCTTCACACTTTTGGGGATGCTCTTTCCTAGTCTGGGAATTATCTAGCCACAACGATAATCCCCCCTCCAAGAGCTTGCTGGACCACATATTGCTCTTTACAAATGTTGAGGGGCAGCAGTCTCTGTGGCTGACAGGCACTGCCTGTTCATAGGTGCCCAGGGACCTTCTTGGAGAAGAGTCATGAAAGCTGAGGCTGTGAGCACTGAGTTGGATGCTGCTTTACAGCTTGCAAGCAATAGTTATGCTGGTTTATGTTACCATGACCTTGTTTATAAAAACTCACTGATAGTATGTTTGTCTTCTCGACAAGCTAACGGGGCTCCTCACAGCACTATACCAGTAACCTTGACTGGGTCTTGAATACACTTATGACAACGTACAAAGTGTTACAACATTTTGAAAGTAGACAGGGAGCTCTACCATGTACCTGCTATTTGAGCTTGCTGAAATGGCATCTTTAAATGGCTGCTTTCCAAAACAATGAATCCTGCTTGAATGTTTTTAATTTCTCAGCTTCATAGAAGGTTTGCAAATCTTACTGGAAATTAGACAGGCTGATTAGAAAAGAATTTGATGAAATAACAGAATACGTTAAAGAAACTGTCAGGAGACCTATGTTCCTGGCTACCCTGTCAAATAGTGGATATGTTAACACATAAGATAATTGTGTTCCAATATGAACAGTTTGATTGCTGTTGATTTTCCTTCTGGATTATGTAACAGAACAGGTTCTTTTTTGGAAAAGAAGAATACCTGTGTGTAGTGTTCAACTGAGACCTGTCTAGTTTTTATTTTCATGAGATTTAAGAAGGTGTTCTACTGAAGGACAGCAAAACCACCTCCTGTACAGGGATGTCCTTTCCATTCCCAGCTGTTTACTATTTAAACCCTAGTCAACTGTGCAGAAATATTTTTTATCAGTTTACTCAGTGCAGCATGAACTCAGTGACTGAAAAGTGCAATAATTTGTTTTTGATTGGGTTACAATGTGCTATCAGAAAACCACCATTATATTGTTCTTCTTAAACTAATAAGCATTTTTGTATTTCTTTGTTTTGTGATCTTGCAGACTCAGCTCTTGGGAGTTTTACTTGCTGCTGCTTCAAATTTTCTGATTAGTGTCTCTTTGAATATACAGGTATGAAATAATTTCTCTTTATTCAGAGTTGTTTATATTTAGCAAGTAACTTATGTTACAATTTGTTTTTATGGTGAAGTTCAAAATACAAATTTTGTTGCATTTAATAAACATTTGCTGTCTTTAACCGTAGTTTAACAGTGCCCTGCTGTAGTTGTTGGCAGTATGATAGTTCTCAACCTGTTCTGTGCTGTGATTCTCATATGGGAACAGAATAAAAATTCATAACTCCTCCTCTTTGTAATGTGCCATAAGGAAATACCAGCTGTGACCCACTTGTGGTCCCACTGGACATCACATGAACCTGTCTCAGTGTCCAAATCTAAAATGGAATTGACCACAAGGTCTTAGGCGCTGCTTAATGAAGCGATTAATGTAATTAAATGCATAGAGACACAAAGTTTTTTGCAATATTGGGCCCCAAAACAACTTTGACCAATTTAGTTTTCCTTCTGCAATTAGGATGAAATAATCTGAGTAAATATTATTATAAATCATAAAAGCAATGGGAGGTGCTGACCTTACAACTATTGCAAAGGGTTTTAGGATGAGATTTATAAAATCCTTTCTGTATTAATAATTAGAATACATACTCAGTAGAAAGTTAAATAATTCATTATAACCTGTATCTTGTAGACTTCATGGTATTTTTAGGTCTTCTAACAAAAGTTTTTAAAACGCAGAAGACATTGTTGTGTAAGTTTTCCAGAAAAAGTATTTTTGCTAGCTTGTATTTTGAGTTGTGTATGTCTCATATAAAGCTACTGCTTGCTTTTTCTGTAAAGGATGAAACAGAAAGCTGTGGAATATGAAATCTTCCATTCATAATAACCCGTTTTATTAATGCTGGAAGGTTCTTCAATGATTCCCTTTGATTTTAAGTATCTCTAGTTGGAGAATCCCATAGAAAGAAATCTGTTTAGCCAGAGATGGCAGGCAGGTTGAGATGACTGCTGCCTCTCCAATATGAGTTCCAACCTGCTGACGGTGACAATACTAGGACAGGCTCTGTTTCAATGGAAAAACTCTTGTTGGTGAAGTGGAAATTCAGTCTAGCTCATAATAATGAGGTTGTTCAGACTTCATCTCTTTTGTCTGCTGAGGGCACTGAGTGCCAAAGTGGATGCTTTGCCAGGGGATGTACTGAGGCATGCAGACAGACTTCTGTTGACTTGTAATCATTAACAGCATTTACTGGATTTGAACTATCATCTTCCAGCTTTTTAAATGCTGTTTAGGAAAACCCAATAGCTCTGCATTGCCATTTGACAGTTTCAACGGAAATTTTTATTTATCCTTTAAAATAGGTTTTTCTCCATTTAGTAACAATATCTTATAAATATGAATAATGACTTTCCCTAGCTATCAACATTTTATTTTCACACTCATATTAAATGGACAGGCCAAATCTTATTGTTCTCTCTCCCTTTCTCACCATGCAGTCAGTTATCCTCCCTCTCTTCCCTCTAGCTGGTTGCCAGCTAAAGAACAGCCCATCATTTGCAATGTATATTTCAGCTGGATTATAAACAGCCTCCACCTAAGTACCATCTACACACATTACTATGCAAAGAAGGCAGACATCTGGAGAAAGAAGGCTGTAGGGGAGCTGCTGAGCTCACCCTCCTGCGTTCGTCACACATCTTTTCAATCACACTGTGCCCTCAAGAGTTATTCCTACAAGAATCTGGGGAGAAAGCAGAGCTCAGGATTCAGTTGAGAACTTATCCTATTTGGTTTTCATCAGAAACTTGGATTCTTGATTTGAATATTATTTAACACTCATTCCAATTGGATCTTTATTGGGCTTTTTTTGTTTGTTTGTTTATAAAAATGGAACATGCAAAATCCTGGATGTTACTGTGAATTGCTGGTCTGTGGCTCAGGGAAGTTTGATTTCCTTATGCTCCTTTTGTCCTTGGAGGGCTAAGCTTCTTCCTAGGATTTCATCCCCTGAACATGTTCCACAGCATGAAGCTGCAATGATGTGCTGCATCCTCTCAACAAGAGGAACAACTGAGACTACGGTGTATCACAGACGTTATTGTTTGGCCCATACTCTGTAGTGTAGCCTACAGAGTAGAATGGGAGTATGAGGAAAATTGTTTACAACTTCCCTGGGGCTTTGCAGGGACACTTCCAAAATCAAATATCAAGTGATGGAGAAAAAAAATGTATTTTACCACTATTTATACTACAATAACTGTATCATTTGGTTTCCAACTTTTTTGATTCATGTACAGAGAGGCTGGTGAGGAATCTGAGAAAGGCGATGATATTCTGCAGCACTAATGTGGTAAACATTCCATCCTTCCCAATCATGACACCTTCCTGATGGAGACTGCCTGGACTCTGTTTCAGAAGACCAGTGTGATCAAAGTCAAATTATCTTGTTATATACAGGTTCTTGCTGTACAGCCAGAGAGAAAACAATTACAACATGTGTCAGTGATACCTTCTCCATGTAAGAAGAAGTGTTGATGAAGTATTACTTGAGTATGCATTATACCTGTTGATACAGGTGTAGCTGGTTTTCCTTCTGAAAATAATGCTTTACCTGAGATATTCTTCTAAGGTCAAACAGGAGATTGTAGCCAAATCCCAAATTCTACCTAATTAATTTAGAGTCCTCCCTACAGCAGATGTGATTAAGTGCTGTCTTTTTCATTTTGAAATTGTATTTTTGGTGAGGATATGTATCATGGAGCAGGAACACCATGCTTTCTGGTCCCCTTCTCCCAGTTTGTTGCCACAGTTCTGATTCTGCCCCATCTCCTGCCTTTGAGTGTTTCCAGATTCACAGCACAACTGCTGAGCTTTGCTTTGAGAGAAGAACAGAGGTGTGCAGTGATAGCTAGGAAGCACTAGCTAGTATTCACTTAATATTTTTCAGGTTTATTTAGAGGTCTAATTTTTCAGTCATTTCCACCACGGCTAAGAAAGCACACATCTGAAGCAGCACTGGGTTAACACAAAGCAGTGTGTCTGCAACAACAAGCTGAAAGTCACGTTGAAAAAGAAAACCTTGACGCACCTGGAATTTGAAGTTGACAGCCCCCTTAATTATTTTACTTTTGTCAGACATAAGAACACAATGGAAGTCTTTCTTTTCATGCCTGTTCCTAATAATTAATTTTCTAGAAATGCACTCATCTCCGACTGGCTTGCCAAACAGAGCCGAAGCCCTACTACACGAGCAAGCTATGGTGGTGTGGGATTATCCTCCTGGGGCTTGGAGAGGTGGGCAATGTCACAGCCTATGGATTTGCCCCCATTGCCCTTGTCGCTCCACTGGGATGTGTATCTGTCATAGGTGAGATGGTTTGCCATTTCTTACTTGGGTATATGCTTTAATCGAACGCTTGTTTGTGACTAGAGGAATAATACCGCAGGAACAGCAGCAGGAACACAAGGGGAAAATGTTAACGTTGCGGTTTGAAAAGAAATTATTCATATAATTACATGAGCTGACAGTTTAACACAAACCCTCTGCTTAACTCAGAGACTCTTCTAATATCTTTCTTTTTCCATAGTTTTGTCTTTTGTGTCATTCTGTGCTCTGCTAGTTCCTGCCAGTTGGTCACCCAGTGCTGTACCAGCGTTGCCAGCTCTGCAAGCCCCCGAAGCGGGCGGCTGGCATCCTGCTGACTGCACAGAGCTGTGGTCCGATCCTGAGTACCTACAATGTGTTTTCTGTGTTACCGTCACACCAAGCGGTTTCTGCTGCCTGTCCCCTGCCAACCACCATGATTCATATTGACATGGGCAAACTTGCTTGACTCTCTGCAGTGTGTGACAAAAAGGGCCTAGAAATTTCCTGAAATGTTTAGTTTATTTATGGACATTATCATAAAAGTTGTTCATTTGTTCCTTCATGTGCAGCTTAATTGGACTTTAGCAGAAGTCCTATCCTTAGGACTCATTTGATATGATCTTACTCTTTATTTCATGTGGTTTTTTGTAATTAAGGTATTGACAGGTATGAAATGTCTGTTTCTTTGATAAAGAAACATACATTTTAAAATATGTTATCATGTTGTGCTAATGCAAAGCAGAGTGGACAGGGCCATATTGTACAGAGGCTATGAAAACAGGAGTACAGGGTGCAGCTGTATCCCTTAATCAAATCGCTTCATATCCACAGCTGAAACATCCAGGGCTGAGATATCGCAACAGCTCTGCATACGCTGGAGCTCATTTGCTTGCTGTTGACGAATGACAACATTCCATGGTCTGTCTCTAGCTACCAGTTTCATGCTTGGAAGTGACATTGCAGTGAGTGATTCTGCATGGGAAGGTAGAAAAGATGAATTATCTTCCCGGCGGACTGCCCAGCTGTAGTGGAAGGAGGCGGCCAACCATACATGGGTGCAATTTAGCAAAGAGATAGTGGGGGAAAAAAACTGCAGCCAATTTACTGTAACCTTTAATGTTAAACTATTGCAGAATTTTGGAGAATGAGATATAAAGCCACGGTAGTTCATCATTGTAGGAAAGATTTCTCAAAGAAAGGAATGAGATATTACCTGAGATGAAAATATAAATTAATATGACATATCCCAGTGTGATTTTGGTGGCAGTAGTTATATCTTTAACAATTGTAGACATTTCCAGATGTCTCTGAACATAAAGGGACATTGACCAATCTAATTCATTGCCCAAACTGAATAAAATGCAAATATAGAAAACTAGAAAGCAGAAGTGAAAAGCAGTGGGAAGGGAAAAAATTCCATTGGTTATTAAACTGCTACAAAGAAGAGGTCACATTTAGGGCTGATTTTTATCTGGGCAGATTCCTTCTTCTTTACCTTTGCAATATGTGAGGAAATGTTGCATCCATTTCCTCTGTTCTCTGTTTCCCCTTACTTATAACAAATACCAAGAAACCATTTTCCTAACTGTTATATCTTATCAAAATTCTCATCCACTTTTTTTTTTTTTAGCTGACCCAAAATGCTTGTCCTGGAAGACCCCAGAAAGCACTTTAATATCTTATATTCCATTCCCATATATCAGCTGACAGTATCCATTTCATAGCCCAAACAATAGAGATATCTGAAGTTTTATTTAGTCTAGCGAACATTCCCTTAAGGAAGGGAAAGTAAAAATGATGTAGACAGCCAATTACAACAATAACTTCCCAGTAACACTTCCTACCACTAGATACTTTCCTGTCTTCTGAAATTAAAGCCAGAGAGAGAGAGCATCCTTTTAATTTTAGAAGAGTTCTTCATTTAGGGCAATGACAAACTGACCAAGACATATGTGCATCATCTGCTAACAACGGGGCAAAGGATAGTTTAGGCAGCAGGTCTTCCAGTTTAAAAGATCGAGAAATATTTTCCTCATTAAGTTGTGACCTCTTTTAGGTGGTGGAGGGTGGACTTCGCACAGTCTAGTTGGCAGTTGTTTTGAGGTATTGTTGAATGTGTGTCTTTCATAAGTTAATTTTTTAAATGAAGAAATTAAGCACTTGATAACAAACTCCAGATGTGTATCTGAACCCTAAGTCCACCCTTCTGATAAGCATTTTTTTCCAAATTTGTTGTCAACACATCCCACATGGTAAGAGCTGACTCTCACTGACATTGGGTACTCAGTACTTATGGTGTACTGAGGGGAAATGTGCTTTGCAGTATGCCCAGTCATCTAGGGGATTCTCTGAAGACCTCCATCACTCTGGGTCTGCATTGAAAGTTTCCTTTGCTTGGAAACCAGGGTTTTGGAAGAGGATAAGGCAGGTTGGAGTCTCTGCCCAGAATGGATTTGGGCTGTACCCATCATATATCTCCAGACCTCTGAGACGGGAAGCATCCTGGGTCTTAAAATAGATGGAGCCAACATCTATTATGCTCTGCTACCACATTTAACTGCATCCAACTGAATTTTGCACTTAACCCGGTATCAATTAAATAGTGAAAAGTTTGTGCCTCATTCTGTTGAGCTGGATGCTTCTGATGGCTGGTTTTAGAAAGAATCCAGCACCACAGACCATGAATTGGCATGGCACCAGGAGATTTTACATTTTTTTTTCCTTAGAATTAAGCTACAAAGACTATGTTTTTCTTCTTACACAGTGGAAGTATTTCTGTGTGTGGTTGCAATGATGCAAGCTCTACATCTGTTCACGGTTTTAAATAGTTTGAGAAGACAGCAGTTGTTTTCTTCAAGAGGAGAAATTGGTAAATTTTAAATTTAAAAGTGGAGGAGTAATACATGTTTGATGTGATCATTAAAAAGCTTTGTATACTCAAAAATTAAAAATCATGTTTTACATGTAGCTCGGGTAATTTTAGGCTGCTGTGGTTTTTAGCTCATTGTCTTGCTTTGCCTGCAGAAATAACTTGGGGATGGGGGTAGGAATGAGGAGAGGCCAGTGATATCAGAGATAATTTCTTCTGCAGTTTTCACCATTCTGTAGAGAGTTGTTTTACACTTAACTCTCTTAGACTGACATTGTTGAGATCCCTTTGCATTTTCATATGCTCCTTCTAAATACCTGTGGGGCAAGAAATTGCTTTAGGCTTTGAAAATTGATATCCCTGATGGTGCTTTAGGAAAAAGATTCTCCGACATTCTTGAAGAAATGGATTTCTCCCACTCACTGTCACGTAACATCTTTGTGGCCCAAGAACTTGGGATTTTGAGAATTCTGTTACTAATGAGAACTGGGAAGCATTCTCCAGACTGTTCTTTAAAATACTTTATTTGTACTTGTCTAGAAGATGCAACAAAAGGATTTTCAGGGTTCTTCCTTCTCTCTGCGGTGTGTATGTCCCATAATCCAGTTTCCAGAATTAAGCTCACCTTAATGGTCTCTCTTTTGAGCAATTTCTTTGATATTTGGCTTGCTTTTTTATTAGGATATTGGCATTAAGGATGGGGAAGAATGTTTCATGTTTTGTCTGCCACTTTTCCAGTACTAATATTTAATTATGTTAGAAATGTTACATGTTCAGTGTGCAGGTTAGTTATCAAGAGGTCATGCACCAACTGACTAAATTCTGTAATACCTTCCTTTGTATTCAGTGCACCATTAATATCTATCATATAAACTAAGAATAGGTTTGAGTAGTCAGTTAGCTGTGATGAATTTGTTCCCAGATGTCTTGGGCAGAGCGAGCTCTCTGTTTAACTCTGGCTATGCATACAGGTATTCTTTAAGTTTCTCCAAATTTGTGTTAATCCTCCCTGACACAGCTCTGGCCCTGAAGGAGACCCAGGTCCCACCACGTCTAAATGCATCCATCCTCCTCATACCTGGATCTTCTCCTCTGTCTACCCCAAAAAGACCCACAGTAGGTCAGCAGACTGGTTTTCCTTGAGCTCCTGCCCTGCCCTTGAGCAAGACAGTATATCTGAGATGTAGGCAGGATAAAATGAAGGAGGTTTTAAGCTAATAGTCTCAGGGCAGGGAGATTCTCAGGCATGAATTGTCTATATGCAGACTCCACCGTGGAGATAGTGCTACAGGTACTCAAAACCAGCTGTGATTTATCTGTTAGTGCCTGCAGAGTGCACATGGACCTGACTGTCCCCATGCTTTGTGCACGGGCATTAGGGGCCGTCTGTGCTTCCTGTCCTTCTGTCCCCCCCAGTAGCCCTTTGCATGGGAGAGAGATATTTTAGTCTGCTCCAAGGCTGTGAGCACAGCTCCTTTCTACAAACTAGCTCCTTTCCTTCTGAATGTGCTTAAGAAAAATGCTTGGGCACTTTTTTCACACTGTCCTTCAGCTAAACCATTCCTCTCATGACCAGCAACCTCATCAATTCAGCCTTTTTTCTTGGCCCCCTCTTAGTGTGCAGCCTCTGGATACCCTGTGGTAATACTGATACTTGCCCGGGAAGGCCTGCTCCCCATTCACTGCCCCCTTAACCTCCTGCTCATTTGAGCTGCAGCGATGAAACGTACTACCTGCCTCATCATCTCTCCAGATCTTCCTGACTGTGTGGCAGACTACAATAGCTTGAGTTTGGGGATGGATTAAAGCATCTCCAAGTGCTTCTGTACTGGGATGGTCCTGAATATCTTCAGCTTGGAAGGTAGACTGAGGGTCTGTCTCTATAAAGCATACTTTAAGGTCACATCTTAAAATGTGACCAGCAGCAACTGCATCCTCACAGCTTGAGCACTGCTCAACAGATTTAGTGCAAAATCAACTGAGTGAGCTTAAACTGCTTCATTAGATGGAGGCAGGCCCTTAAGTTGCATAAAACAGAGTAAATGCTTGGTCTCAAAGTGAAATGTTTTTCTTGTTGCACAAACTGGGAGAGGTGCAAACATTAAACAATAGTCTTTGAATCATGGCTAGTACTCCTCCTTTGGTATTTCATCCAGACCACTGGTGAAATGGGAACAAAAGTATTCTGCAAAATGGGTGGTTTTAAATGCCTTTACCTGACTGAATCAGTTAAGCTTAACAGAATGAACATTTGAGGCAAATATTAAATTTTGTGGTTTTATTGGAAAACTATTGGACAAGACAGAAGCAGTAAAAGCAGTCTATGCATTTAGGAGGAGAGTACTAATCTATTTAAAATAGTACATAAAGCTTATCTAAGAATTGAAAAGAGGAAAAGGAAGGATATACTAATATTTGAAGTTATGAACAGTTATGAAAGGAATTATTTAGTGTAAGGCCTGACAATAAAAATAGAGGTAAAAAGATGAGATTCATAAATAGCCTCAGTACCCGGAAAACAACTTAATAATGAAACATACTTATTTGTGAAATAGTTTTGGGTAGGAAAAATAAGTGATGGACACTCTTTCATTTGAGTTTTTTAAGGCTGGATTGGACAAAATACAGAAAATACACTCTACGGATCAGTATGTATTTTCTATCTTTGACTTCTCCTGTTGTGTATTATCCCTTTCTTAAAGAAACAAACAAGAAACAATCCTAACAGCAGCTTTCATGTCTAGGAGGCAGAGGAGTAGTTTTGTGAGCTGGGTTCTCACCATTCAGTGTCTGATAGTGGCAGAACCCACATATCACATTACTCTTTATTTCTATTTGTGCTGGAGAAAACCTACATATGGAGATAGTCGTAAACGATCACTCTCCTAACAGAATAAGCAGCTGACTAAGCTATGTGTAGCACCATTACAGCCCTCCCTTAAGGCACTTAATTGCATATCATGCAGAAAATTGACATTTTCTACCATTTTTTTCAATTTAAATTGAAATTCACATGCTGCAGTGAATATATATTCATTCAATAATGTGAATATATATTCATTCAATATATAGTGAATATATATTCATTCAATAATGAATACAAACCAGCCTGTTTTATGCTGATTTACAAGAAGATGAAGTTGTTTCAACATAACAATTAATCTCCTAAACAAAGTCTTTTTTCCCATTTTCTACCCAATAGTTTTTATTTATCATGATTTTGATGTAGTGCCAAGTCATAATATTTTTCATGTGACATACTAACTCTGTATTTCCAGATTGAAGAGTTTCATGAGCCTTCAGAAAGGCTCTGTCATATAGATACAGATATTTTACAGGACCTATTTACTTCTCAATTTGTGGATATTAATATAAGCATGATGCAATCAAGGCATGAAATGAACTCAAGGATTTCATTAGGATGTGTTGGTTCTGTAATGTTTAATCCTTAACAGATCATCTGCCAGATTTTCTGCCTTGATCTAGCAGGCTATCTACCACCTGTCTCAGTGGGAGTAGGATCTGTGCCTAGTTTTGAAAGTTTTACCTTAATTATTAGTTAAAAAGCTAAAAATGTTCTGATTCACCCAAAAGTATACAAGTCTTCTCAGATGACCGGGGATGCAGTCTTTGCTTCAATGACTTACAGGCTGACAATTCGGTCTTAGAGTTGTGCATGTGTTGTATTGCTAACACCAGTGGTTCAAAACCAATGAGGCTTCAGAACAATGATAAATTGCTTGTTTTGTTGCCAAGCTGTTGCCAGCTTACACTTTGACACAATTTTCTGTCTGCGTTTCTGTATTGTTGTATTCTATTGCTGACCAATTAAAAAAAATAGAAACTATTCCTCACTCTGACACAGATCTCAATCTCTATAACTGTCTACAGCTTTTTTTAAAAAAACCAGGCAAACAAATGAACAGTTGCAAAGACATATTAATACTTTTCAGCACAGCAATTGCCCAAGTTCCTTGGTCTATTAATCCGTAGAGTTGAACATAATGTTCAGTGATTTATTTCCCACATCAGTATAACGGTGTAGGAGGAGGAGGCACACAGCTTCTGTGACAGATGGGGAACAAGAGGACCCTGGCGTGGGAAAGGGAAAATTGGGGCTGAGTGGCAGGAAGTTAAACTCGTGCTGTGGTGGTGGGGCGAAATCATGGTGAAGGGGAAGCTAGGAGGAAAGTGCGAGAGTGTAACATCACGGGTAGTGAGGAGGAGAGGTGGGGAGATGGGAGGCACATCGCCTGTGGTCTGAGGGATGGTGGGAAAGGAGTGGAGAGTCTGGGGAGCTGAGCACAGGAGTTTCAGCAGGGCTGCGTTTAGGAGCTGAATTTGGGATGCAGTAAGGTCTTTAACTCATATATCTGGTAGGCTTAGCTGTGGCCTCTGGATGCCCACTTACTCTTCTGCCAAGGGTTCACAGGGTCCTAGGATAACTCAGGTTGGAGGGGAACTCAGGAAGTCCCTAACCCAACCTCCTGCTCACAGCAGGACCTATTTATCTCCTGGTAGCTTGGAGGCCACCAGGTAGAGAGCAGATGGTGGGGGGAATGTGTTGGCCATCTAGCATATTGTCTTAAACTGCCTTTTCTGGAGGAGTTAATGTCTTAAGTGGCTAAATGCACCTGAGACTGTGAGTTGGAGCCCAAAGGAGTTAAGGAAGAGGGGCAGAGCAGCTGTGAGTGCTGTGCATTTCTCGCTGGACTCCTGGGGTACATTTTGGTGCTTGCCATTTGTCTTGCTGGCCAGGGAAAGCTGCAAAGCCAGCAGAAGGCAGAACGAGCAAATGCCAGCCTGTGCTCCTGGGGCTCAAAGGCTCCATTCATGCCCATCCTCCTCTGGCCCATCGTTTCTAGTGAGCCCCTGTCTGCATCAAGACGATCTGCCCTTCGTTTCTTTGATTTAACCTAGTTCAAACACACCCCGCAAATTGAATAACATAAAAGACTATTTAAAAGTCAAACTTATGGAGCTTAAACCCCAGAAAATTAACAAAATTAAAATAAAATTAAAATATTGTGTTAGCCAGTGTGTAATAATAAGGTGTTCTCTTGGCTATGCTACCGTCACTTGCTTAAAATTCAGCCCTGAAGGTAGTAGCCAGAGTTTGCCAGGCTTCTGATAAGTCATGTATGTCCTCTACCATCTCATCAGGTCTGTGTAACTGTTCTCTGCTTCTTCCCTTAGATTTACCCCATTTGCTTTTCTTCTTCACTTGAATGCATATGAAGTGTTGGTGGCTTATCCACAGGGACAGTTGCCTTTTGTGTTCAGAGTCTCTCCTGGGTCTCACTCTCCTCACCTTGGTGTTGCACCTCCCCTCCTACTTCGGTTTTTCCTCCAATCCCAGATGGCCTAATATATGTTCTTAAAACTTCTCCTATTTTTAGATTTCTCTACATATTACACATCATAAAGAGCATTAATTATACATACATTCTGTTAAGCTCATGATCCCTTGTGCATTACCAGCTATCTCTGGAGAAAGAGCTTGCCGCATTTGAATGCATTATTAAAGCGATGACAAGCTGAGTGACAAGTTTCATTATCTGGCTGTGTTCCAGTGCCTCCCTGTGCCCACTGCCAGCCTCAGAGAATGTGATCCCCCCAAGCTGCCGTGTGTTATCTCCAGAGAAGTAGGCAGTGGAATTTGGGGCATAACTCATCTCACTCCAAATTGGATGCCAACACTGGAATTGAACCCTAGATTGCATTTACTAGATCTCCACTGAATGCAGAGAGCCCAGACAATGGGGTACTCAAAAAAAAAAAAAATCACTGAGGCATCAGTTCATTAAGCAACAGATCTTTGCTGACAGTGACTGCCTAGGTGGGTGGGCTGGGGTGGGGTTTGGGAGAGCTATGACAGCAGGGAGACAGAGCAGTAATTAATTCCTGCACTATCTTGGGTCGATGCTGCTTCTTTCCTGGGTTTTGTCCTCTCTCTTTTCTAAACCTAGGTAGCTCTGCTATTACCAGTGTTGCCTGGATACCAGTGTCTTTTCTCCAGCAAAGTTGTCACTGAAACATTGAATAAAGAAAACTGTCAGGCAGCTTACTTTCAGTGAGGCATTTTCAGTTGAAGATTCTTTTATTGCACTTATTCGTTTGCATAGGTCTCCGTGATTCTTGATGCAGTTTAAATTTATGACTTCTGTTATATCTGATTTTCTACTGACTGGATAACAGACATGATGCTGAATTCCAGTTCTCCGTTTACGTCTTGGTATGAACCTCTCTAGATTTATCTAGAGTACATCTACTAGCTAACCACAAATTAAATTTTCCATCAGAACAAGAGACAATGAGGCAAAGATGGGTGCAAAAAGGTTGAACCGTTATTTCAAGAATAAACCAAGAATTTCATGCTGCAGGCAGGAACAGAGCTCTTGTAACAGCATCCCATGATTTAGGTTCAATGTGTCCCTTCACTGTCCCTCCTGGGCAGAGTCTTTCTTTGAGGTTTCTAAATGAATTTAACATTACCGATGCACCTCTCCCAAAGGCCTTTCCTCATCTCTTTTACATAGGAGCTATTCAGCCTCTTTTGCTTCTCCTTAGAAGTAGGTGCTCTAATGTTGTGTGCTGGAATAGAGCCATCTCTCGCAGGTGGCCAACAGTCTCATCCATCTTAAGTCCAAACCCCTTCTTCCCTCTCTAGCACATGTCCACACTAAGCTGCTTACCAGAAATGCTGGCCTGACCACTACTGCTGCTCACCCAGCCACTGCTGCCGATCCCGAAGAGGCAGGGCGAGGAGCTGTCAGAGGGGAGATGCAAGAGCTGAACAAGGGAAAGAGTTGCCCAGGGAACAGGAGGCCATTTCCAGGGCTCACTTCCATTTTTCTCCTTCCTCATTACAAGTCACTCTAGAAGACCATGGGCAGTGCTCCTGTATGGTACATATGTTGGTTCTTCCATCTGCTTGTTTGCAGACATTATGACCACTCCCTTAGTTCATACTAAATACTACACTTTTGCAGTGGCTTTCTTCCTCTCGATTGTACTGCTGCTACTTTACTTATAAGCCTCTAATACATTGAAATCTAAAAAAGAAGAATTTTATCCCTCTATGAGGCAATTTGCCTTGAGCAAGTCCGTATACTGAGTTGGTAGCAAAATGGAGAGTGAAATGGTAAGGCTGATCAGTGCCCAGCTTTCCTGACACTTCCACATATGACTGAATCAGAGCAGCTTAAGCAGTGTCTGCGTGGGAGACGGGAAGGGTATTGCATCTCTTCAACCACATAAGAGCCTGCTGGATACGTTTAAAATCTTACAAAAACTGAGGGTTGGTTGGTTGCCGGAATGGACTCCTGGCTGGTTATATCATGGTATGGTGCAACAACAACAGCCATGAGATATATTTAAACTTGGCCCACGGCAGCTTTTTGCTATAGCACTTGATATTCTAACAGATATAAAAAATGTCTTTATATTTCTGTTCTAGGTAGTGCATTTATTTCTGTCTTATTCCTAAAGAAGACCATGAGGGCTGCTGATATATTGGGTAAGTAAGAGTTTGCTAATATGGACATGTGTGTCGCCATATGCTTAGCAAGCTGTAACTCTCACGCAGCCCCCCACCTTCACACTCCCACTTTCCCGAGCAAGTGTTTGAAGGCAGATACTTTCAAAATTGGGAAGAAGTGACAAAAAGAGAGAGAATCTTCAATGCATGTGGAAAAGACTGCATTCCCAAATCCTCTGCTCTTATAACCATAACTCATTCCTTATGTGTCCTTATGGCTCAAATTTATTTTCATTGTCTATTTTTGCCTCTGAGGTTGTATTTAGTATTATCTTTATGAGTACAACACAATTTTAATAAAAACAATGACGTTATTGAGTTATTCATTCAAATATAAGATTTTTTTTCTTACTGTGTAGACATTGCACAAAAATTCAAGCTCAATTAAAAGTGACAACTTCCCTTTTGGTATTAATTTTATCACTTCAGAGAACAAATAACCATGTTTTCAAGTGTTTTGTTGGGAAACATGGTCTTCACTGTGAAAGCATGTCAACAATTTGTCTGTGTCCAAGATTTTTTTGTGTATCAAAACTGCCCAGCTTGAACACAGTAATAGTGAGAGACAAGCATATTTCAAGGTTTGGGCTTTATACCAAGCCATCTCGGCTGGGACAGTGCACCTGATGTTGTTACAGGGCACCTGATATTTCTGTGGGGTTCCTAGCATCTAGGCTTGATTGCCCATACTGTAAGGAGGACATCTCAGCTGTTCTCATGAATGTTTTGGAGAGATCTGTTCATTATTGTTCCAGGAATACTATATAATATTTATTTAGGTTTGGGATCCAAGTTTGCCAGCTCAGCTGCTACATTCAAAATCCCCCCTCCCTTGACTGATCATGTTTCCCTTATGGCCTTATACATCGTGTGTTGCTTTAACTAGTGTTCAGCACTGATTTATTTTATTTCTGTGAGTTCAACTTTGCAAGAAGGATTTAACAATGTTGCTACATTCCATAGGAATGAGCTGTATGATAGGAAATATGGTGATGTTTTTGCAAGCACATAAATATAGAACAGTTCTGCTTTTCCAAAGGAACTGAGTGCGATAGCAGTGCCAGCAAAGCCCTCCGGATGTGCTTTGTTTTGTATTCCTGAGCCTTGTATTCCACACCAATTTATAGGTTTGCCAAGAATTTTAAAGATTACTTGAAAAAAAATTGATTAGCTAGTATCTTCCTTAATCCAATACAGTTTATGAGCTCAGGATCGGCTCACTTCTATCTTGATACTTCGATGCACATCTGTGTTTGTCAGCTGGCTGTCCACAAGGCAGAACTTCCAGATTTTTATTAAAAGCACAATAATGCAAGTTTGACCTTGAAAAGGGGCCCTGGCAACCTAATGGCTGAACAGCCTTTTGCAAATCAACCTTTTGTAAAACAGTTCATAGGTCTGCAAATACAACAGGGAGCGGCCAAAATGTTGGCTTCATGACAGCTTCACATAAGCATTGGATTGGAACATGTGTGTTGCGCCTAGTGTTTCCAGGGCAGGTCCATAGCTGGTGCAGATCTCTGTGGCCACACTGACTTTGGGAGAGCTATGTTTATTTACATTGGTTAATGATCTAGCTGTCTGCCTCAGTAAGCAACTTGTCCTTTCAGTTTAGGATAAGTTTATGTGACCTGCTTCGTGCCTGTGAGAAATACAAAGGATCGATTCTCCTTTGTCATGCACTTGGTATTAGAATTGAGAATATTTGAAAATGCATTGCTCAGTTGGAACCCTAATTCATGAGGCTTTACTGACGGCTTTTCTCATATTTCCAAAATCCTTTGAGTCTTTAATAAAAATTACACTAGAGAAGACCACAAATGCAAGGCAACCCGATTACCTAAGCCCAGATCTGATTAAATGGACTTAAATTTTTTCGAGAAACTATTTCCAAATCAGCTGGAGAGCAAGGATGACCATGATTACCAAATATTGTATTACCAAAATAATGTGTTCTTTTCTTTAAAGGAGGAACACTGACAGTGACAGGGACATACTTGTTGGTGACATTCGCTCCAAATGTACCCCAGGAGCTCACAGCAAGACAAGTACAGAATTACTTAGTGAGCTGGCCTTTTTTGGTATATTCGGTGAGTATCTGGTTCATACGACTCCCTAAATCAGAAAAACTGGGGTTATTGGGCTTTTTGCAGCATAGTGGCAGAAAAACTGCTCCTGAAGATAAATTGTGTGATTCTCATAGGAGAGAGAGCAAGTCTCTGCGTCATCACCCCACTCCCCAAGCTGAAAATATGCTGAACCAAAAGATGTCTTTCGAACTGTGTGCCAGAGGAAAGTCACAGTTGTGCAGGATTAACAAGAATGGAAAGATTTTAGGTTTCGGTGGGCTTGAGGGAAAACCTAAATATTGGCACTGCTTATATTTCCTATATATGTGTTCATGCCACACTGTCTGCACGTACATCTAAGTTACAGTGCTTTTCTGGAATGTGATGGACTTGTGCTTTTAAAAATCAGGCTATGTATGCTCTTGGTCCTGCTTTTTTCTTTCATATCACTCTGTTTTATTCCCATGTTGTTAACCCTGGCCGAAAGGAGCTTTGTATGGAGTTGAGATGTGGAGAGGCGGCCTGCTTCACTGCCACTCAGGTTAATCTGAACCCAAGTTTGAATTCAAATACAAAAATACTGTTTTGATTAAAGTATCTGTATACAAACTTCAAATACCATACGTCTTCTTTGATGTATTTAATTAGCATCGGCAACAAGACCAGAGTGAGTAGGAGGAATTTCTCTCTCTTTTCCTCTGGAATGCTGAAAATTTGTTCCTCCAGCTGAATGTAAAAGATGCAATATAGGAGCTTCAGAAGCAGTTACTTTTTTCCCAGTAAAGTGACTCACTTGGGTTAGATTATTAGTGCCCAGGCTTTTCTCAGTAGGAAGCTCAGTTAGAAAACCACTGAGTAGACAGTTTAAGGACCTTAATCTTTTAGCCAGCCTGCAGACTTTACATACATCTAACTATCCATAAGACTACTGATTAAGCAGAAAGTACATGCTACCACAAAAAAAGTTGATCCTCTTGCTCAATTTTTTGTGCATTTTAAAAGATCCTGAAAGATGGTGATACAGCTCAATGGAAGAAATTAATGATTATGCTGCATAAATCACAACATGCACTTTCAATCAGTCAGTAGAGAGGCTTTTGAAGGCAATGCCCAAGAGTTTTGGGGTACTCAGTAAGGGTAGCTTCAGCCTCAGCAAGAACTTCAGCAAATCCATGTAATCAGCAGAGGGAGAGGGACTTCTTTAGGAGGCAGTTCAGAACAGGGGTCTCGGTGCTCACTGGAGGACCCTCTCTCTTTCCTACTGAATATCCCCCCCTACCATGCAGTTCCACCTGTAGATACTGAAACAGCCTGGCATTTTAGGCACTGATTTTAAATTGCTGACTTACCCATTTGTGTAGAGGTGGTGGAGGGAGAAAAATCCCCATCCATGCCCAGTGACACCAGAAATTTCTGTGCCATATGCTGTTCACATTTTCTTAAAACCAACAGGTTGCTGGAAAAGGGCTTTTCCCCATCTGAGGACTTTTTTGACTTTGTTTCAGGAAAAGTTATTAAGAACATAGTTGAATGCCTAGGAAGACTGTGGCCTATTCTTCTTAGGAGACATTATGAGGAGGTGGTAGGTAACCCCTGGACTTTCCTTCCTCTCTTCTCTCTCTTCCCTGCCTCAGCCAGCATTCAATTCTACATGTACAGCATGGGTTGCAGGGAAGGATGGAGGAAGTACACAGCACATCTTGTTGACTCAACAACACATCAAGCTTTATTTTTTCCTTCCACTCCCTGGCTTCATCTGTTTTGAGCTTCCTCTGTCCAAAGAAGCGGGAGGAGTGAAAGGCTCCACAAGAGACTCTGAGATACCAGCCTGATTATTCTGGTATGCTGCTGGAAGTTCAAGCAAACCCTGCTGTAAACATTCTTTTTGGGGAGCAAACTAGCTCTTCATAATTGTAAAATGCCTAGCACAGGTTGGCTGCTGAGATACAAAAAAGCGCAGCAGAAGTTGCAGAGTTTCCAGTATAAATATATAGCGAGGTGACAGTACAGCAGTATACTGCAGTCCAACAGTCTAAAAGTAGCCCCTAAGTGCGGTCTGCTGAGAAATACAAAGCCCCAACAGTACAAAATGTTCTGTGTGGGTGATAAACCATCCCCATGTTGCGCTCCACTGGCATCAGAGGAGTTCTGTAGAAATAGCCTCTAGTTCCCACATGAGACAACTTTGAGTCACCTTCTGAGACTCTGCAGTAGCATAATCATGTCTGAGCAAGCATGACTATCCCAGCTTGGTTTTTTTCTCTTTTGCTTCTGTGCACTTTGAGTCACTACAGAAGACATCAATTATAGCTGAAGCTCTTAGGTTTCCCTAAACAGAAGCATAGCAAGTATTGGGTTGTTAATATTTAATCTCTGTAAAATCAGGTTCAAAGCATTTCTGCTTTTCCTTCAAAGTGCCTAGAAGACCCTCCCGGTTCATTGGTCCCTACGTTGCTGTATATCCCAGAAAAACAGTTGAGGCAGACAATGTGGTATTTTGTTCTGGTGCCTTCTGGTAATGCTTAGAAACATGGAAAACATCATGATTATAAAAAAATGTTGATGAGATGTGGGCTTGAGGAGACTTCAGTAGAGATTAGTTATAATAGCAAAAATGATTGTAAGCAGGTCAAGTTCCGTCAATTCCTCTAAAGAGAATATGTGAAGCTAATATAATCTACACATTTCCCATTCCTGGACTTTGTATTTAACACTACCACAGCTATCAACCATGAGAGCGAGCACTATTCTGGGTAATTCTCAGGAGACATTCGTAGGCAACAGCTGGGGCACCCCAGGAGGGTCCCTGTCTGCGTGAGGTCCTGTTAGGAGCCATGCACTCTGCTTGCAGTGTGACTCAATGTCATGGCCTCTCCCTTGTCTTGTGATTAAAGGTGACCTGTTGGTGAGTCACCAAGCAGCAGAGAACCATGGAAGAATAGTTCGGCTGCTGGGCAGCACGAGGTGAGAACTAATTGTTTGAATTTCATGCTTAGTGTGCGAGACGTGACAGAGCTGAGTAAACTTAAACAACAGCCCTGAAAAGCAAACATCAGCTTTCTCCCCAGGTTTGGCCACAGGACTGCCATCTCTGGCCCTACACCACTGCTGCTCTTGGAGCTTCCCCAGGAGGCAGAAGCAGCCAAGCAGAGAGACCTGTGTGCCCCTTCCAGAGCTGCCACCAGGGACACTTTTATGTCCTTTTGATGGTTTTGCTTGGCTGTTTCCTTTCAGAAGTGAGTCTTCTTGGTAGGTTTGTTTGCTTTTAAACAGGAGGAGATCACAGTGGAGCTTTATGGTAGCTTTAGCAAGAGAAGAGCTGATGACAGGATGAGGACCAACAGAGGCTGATGGATGGAGCCAGCAACAATGACCTGGTTCAGTCGAGGTCGGTGGTGCTTGGCACTACCTGGCACTCTGGGGGTTGGAGTGAGCTGAAAGAGGGAGTGGAACACCAGAGCTGGTGTGATGGAGCGGTTTGAGCCAGCAACTGTCTCTGGGCTTGGTTTTGGATGATAGTCCTTGCATAGTTTGAAATCTAAGTGACAGGGCAGATGATGGTGCTTCCCTCTATTGGCATTGTGATTAAAGTTGTCTAGGGGTTATAAAACGAAACAATACCTGAGGTGTAGCAGGCTGCCTACAGTAGGGCTGTCTCATGGGTTTCTGCACACTCTGTGGCAACCAGTCCAAGGGTCTGGGAGAGGTGATGGGTGCTCAGGTTTGCACTGATGGGGGAAGCAGATCTCACAGCACTGTGTCACCTGGTGCCATGGCCCCATCCCAGTCACACCGTCCCATGTACCAGTCCTGAACTGGCGCATCATGGAAGAGGATACATGGGACATCTCTGGAATTTCTTTCTTAGCCTGGGTACCTTTCCTTGTGGGGAATATTTATTTAGCACAGCTTTCTTCTCTTCTGTTAGCAATTGTTCGCTGTCAAAATAGCAACTGAAGCTATTCGGAGGCGGTTGTAGCTGCAGCCTGATAATGCGATATTCCCCTCTGGCCCTAAGATGAGTTTGCCAGTGGCACGAAGAGCGAAGCTGTTACCTTTACTTCTCCTCTCGAGTTCCTTCAAAACCCTGTCGTAGTTTTCCACAGGGAGGCCAAGATGAACTCACATGTCTGCAGATCTTAACATGACTTCTGCCTTGGTTCCTGATTTAGACATACCCAGTGTTACACTGTTGAATAAAGCTGGGGAGGCTGGCCAAGTTACTTACTGTGAGACTGAGGCAAAAGCCTCTTTTCTAGCAGCTGGTGGCCCAGCTTTCACCTCTGAGTGCAAGTCTGGTGGGCAGGGATGTCGCTCTGGAGGGAGATGAGACCAGCACTTCACAAGAGATTGCAAAGGTTATTAAACAAGGATTAGTCCAGGAATGCCTGTATTTAACCAACAGCAAAATGCTTTATTATATTCAACACATTTCACAAAAAAAAAAAAACAACCTTGCTTTTTTTTTTTTAAATCTTGTGATAAATATTTGACATTTTTTAAAGAAAGGTGGTATAAAATCCAAATTTGTGTTTTTAATGTTCTGAAACGCAATTCTCTCTCGGTTGTCTTTGGGAGCAAGGGGTCAGCATGGAGGTAAATAAAAAATGAATTAAAGCATAATTATATTCTGTTCATATTTTTGAACACTACTAAACTGGGGGAGGTGTGAGTGGGGTACAGAATTTTAGTAACTGAATGTAGCTGATGACTGTTTTCCTGCTGCAGTCACTCTCCAAAATGAGAGATCAGCTATGTTACATTATATAACCGCTGCTAGTAAGTGTTCAGTCGCTTCTTTGGAAATTTCATCAGCACAACACCCAGGTATTCTTGAGTCTAGTGCTGCCTTACAGTGACATTTAAGAGTATAGTGGCATTATAAAACATAAAATAGTATGTTGGTGACAAAACCAAGGAGATAGACATGAGGTTTTTCTCTGACTTGTTTTGTTGGCAAAAAATGACAATAACCAGACTCAGTAATGATGACAGTCTCATTTCTGTCTTATTTCCCCCATTTGATTACTTTCCAACATGCACAAATGAACTTCTCTTTCTTCATGCTGTCTCTAAGGCTACCAGGCTTCTGAGCACCTCTCAGTGCAGAGGTCCACCATCCCTGTTTTCATAAGTTTTCTAGGCTTCACAGAAGATTGTTGGCTCTTGCACTTGCTGGTTTCTTTAGGCATAAAGAGGTATTTGGGCAACGTGGGTGGGAGGGAGAATACCCATGCTTTTGAGATGGCAAAAGGCAAGAGTTACTAAGGGAATCTGCAAAGAGACACATTAACAGCAAGTCAGTAAATTTAACTGTCTGTCATTTAGCTGTCAGATGTTATTGAAGGAGCAAGTTTGGACCACGCACAGTGTAAGTAAAGCTGCTTCAGCAGCTGCAGATGTCCTGCAGTGTGGTCTGCTAGTGTGTCATTGAGCTTTTCAAGGTAAGCTCCTGACAGGTACCTGTGATTTGAGAATCACCACATGAAATAAATGTTTTCCTCCTTACGACGTATGGCAGAAAGTTTGAACAAAAAGACAGTGTTTGGGGGAATTTTTCTTAGTAGGACTGGGAAGAAGGGCGAAGAGGGTAGCAAAAATAAGCTTGCATGTCACAAAGAGTGACACTAGGAATACCATAGCTAGAAGGAGAGACTGCTGTTCCTCCAGGTAAGTGCTTTACTCCATAGGAATTATAAACAGGGTTTCTGTAAGAATTATTACCAATAAACATGGGTATCGTTGCTGTCAGATTAAAAAAGTCTTCTCAACGCTACCAGTGACAAAATATAGCTAGAAGTGCAAAAAGAAAAACTAAAGAAATAAGAAATGCTCAAAATTTAACTTTTGCTATAATAGGAAAGATAAATGACAACATTGTTTGATAGCTCAGTGTCCTGGTTTTGGCTGGGACAGAGTTAACTTTCTTTTTAGTAGCTGGTACAGTGCTGTGTTTTGGATTTAGTGTGAGAATGATGTTGATAACACTCTGATGTTTTAGTTGTTGCTAAGTAGCGCTTATCTTAAGCCAAGGACTTTTCAGTTTCCCATGCTCTGCCAGCAAGCAGGTGTGCAAGAAGCTGGGAGGGAGCACAGCCGGGGCAGCTGACCCGAACTAGCCAAAGGGGTATTCCATACCATGGAACGTCATGCCCAGTATATAAACAGGGGGGAGTTGGCCGGGCGGCGCGGATCGCAGCTCGGGAACTAACTGGGCATCGGTCAGCGGGTGGTGAGCAGTTGCATTGTGCATCACTGGTTTTTTTCCTTCCCCCCCCCTTCCTTTTTTTGTTGTATTCCTTTTCATTACTATTATTATTATTATATTTCATTATTACTATTGTTAGTATTATATTTTACTTTAGTTATTAAACTGTTCTTATCTCAACCCACGAGTTTTACTTTTTTTTTCTTTCCTTTCCTCCTCCTCACCCCACTGGGAGGGGGAGGGGGAAACGGCTGCGTGGTGCTGAGTTGCTGACTGGGGTTAAACCACGACACTCAGTCAACTGGCAATAAGGTTAGTTTTTAGCAGAAGATGCTTAATAAAGTAATTCTCCTTTGAACTGTTAGAGCAGAGAAAATGAATGTGACATCTCAAAGACTTTGAATGAAGCATTTATTACATAGTTTCACGGCTCTAACTTTCTTCCCTTTTATTTTCAGATCTTAGAAATTATAATATTCTGCATTCTCCTCTATTTTTACAAAAGGAAGGCTGTGAAACACATCGTGGTTTTGTTAATGATGGTAGCACTACTGGGTAAGAACATATTATTCACTTTAATGTTCCTGTCTGTTACTTGAGAATTCCTTCTTACTCAGTCTCCCCAGCTAGTTTAGATTAGGGCCATTTCAAAGCAGTGTGCTGAAGGACAATCATTGAAACATTTCACATGATTCTTACTGTGGTCTCTTTTTGAAGAGAAAAGCTGATTATGAAACATAGTTTCTATGCTTATGGCTGGGACTATTTCTTTTTACAGATTTCCTGAAATTAATACGCTGTGTGCAATGGTATTCTCAAGCTTTTTTTAAAATAACACTTTAGCTTTAGATCCTGGGAAAGCAGACTGTTTGAAACTTTGTTTTGGAGAGCAGGCTAGCTGTGAAAATCAGTTCTTTAAAACAGAGCAGCTCAAGACCTTGTAAGCACTCTGCAAACAAATGCAGTGATATGCTGTGACTGTATGGGAACTTTTACTTTGAATTATCTACGCCTGTTTGCATATGCAACATTTCATACTTTACCACCTTTCCAGAAGCATAACAAGAACTCAGTGGGCCACTGAAGTTTGCCTTCTGATTGATGTTGCCACAATCAATACCCAGGGAAACAAGGGAGATAATTTTCTCAGGCAGCTTTCAATAAAGCCAAACTTGAATCAGTTTTGAAAAACGTTGGGAGGCTATCTCTAAAGCTGCATCACTTGTAGGCATATATTAAGAATTTGTCACCACCCCGTCTCTTGTCCTGTCCTTGTCTTGTCACTTCTCCATGAAACCCTGATGGGACACCACATTTTTTTGGTTGAAGTGAAAGGTGCTTGAACTGTGCCATTGAAGTCAATGGTTATATTTTCACTGAGTTCAGTAGGTGTGTGTATCAGTCTGCAAAGACTTATAAAGCACATTTCTAATGGAGCTGGTCGTGAGTGTTTTGATAAAACAAAATTTCACTAAAGTTTGCCAGTCACTCAATTTGGATTTAACTGAATGTGAAAAACCCTCACAGATTTATTAACTGCCTTCCTTCAGATCCGTGACTGGTCTCTTACCCAGCTGAAAAGCTCAGACTTTCAGATCAACTTTTTGGGACAGTCTTCCCCCTTAAGTTTCCCAGCGCTAGGAACATTAGGATCTGTAGCTCTGCAGAAGCCTTGAAGGATTTCCATGCTCCCTGCATGAGGCAGAGATGGAAGAGCCCCAAAAGCCTTAGGTCTAACTGTTTGACTGCTCTTGGTTCGGAGGAGTGAAGTGTGAGTTTAGCCATCCCCCAGCTCCTAGCATCGAGCCTAGGAGCTTTGGCAGAGCTCGCCTGAGCTGCTCTGCAGCTTCCAACCCTGCCATGAGGAGTGTGAAGCACTGTGCGCTCCTGAGCGATGAGCGGGTCCGGCCTCCTTGTCACATAGCTGGAAGCTTGAAGATCCCCAGATGGGCTTCTACACTTGACTGCTGCAGTTCTGGGCAGACCCACCGTGATGGCTGCCCCAAGCAAGGTCAACACATAGCTCCGGGAGACCTGGGCCATTGGGCTGTATAGTCCTGCGTGCTTATTTTGCCGTGAGGCCCGCCAGTCCTGATACCACCAGTGCCAAAGGGACGCGTGGAGCTGCTGACAGCAGCACGGCTGCAAACCCCTGCCCCAGCAGGCACTAACTGCAGTTTGGTGGTCAGGCTGCAATCAACCAAAAATACAATTCCAGCTGGTGGCTGCTGAGGTTTTGGTGAGCACATGCAGCTTGAAGAAAAATGTGTCATTATTTCTGCTCTGTTAAAAAAGACACAAACAAACAAATCCTGGTTCATGGGAACTTTTGAAATACTGACATTTCCCTCAAGCAGGAAACCCAGAACTGTGGCTGTCTCCGCTTCCTGCAGCTGTCCTGGTGCCTGGCAGTCCCCACAAAGCTACACTTAGAGTCTTCTCCTTGGTCTCTGACCTTTCTCCTGAGCAAAGTGATGGGGGCGCGGAGAAAGGGCCCAGCAGCTTTGCTCCCAGCTGTTTGACACTGCCCTCAGAGGGCCCTGGCTGCAGGAGGGGTAGATGAGGCTTGGGGTCTCGGTGGCAGCTTATGGAAGGGGATTTCTGCCTTTTCTCATACCTGCACAGATACATTCCTGGTGGAGGGTTTGTACAGATGTAAATTAAATGTAGAAAGCTTTCTTTAAAGAGAGGGCAGCCTTTGTGTTTCACTGGGTATGAGAGCTACTTTCATTATGAAGAAAATACAGAGGTGATCGTAAAATCTGCAAACATTTTGCTTAGTACAACTCTGCAAGTTCATTTGGTGAGAATTATCTTACCTCATGTACATACTGGGAGTTATCATAAGTTTGGGGGAAAATATTTCAGATTAAAGTGGGATTTCTGAGTTTCCTGCCCTAACAGCTGGAAAGTGACATCATTTGTCACACTAGCCTTGGAGGGGGTCGCTCTATCAAAGATAGGAAAACCATTTCCTAGGTTTTGAAACTTATTCCAGGGCTACTTTAACTAAAAAGATCACTCCATTTTTCAAAAAAACCCCAAACGAACCAACCATCCAAACAAAAACCCCTGATGCTTTCTTTTCTGGTTTGTTAAAATTATAAGGGATGGAAACTGCCCTTTCATCAGAAACAATTTTTCAGCAATCTTTACCCTTAGTTGGACAATTCAAACTACTAATTTTAACTGTAAGTGTTCTTTTAAAATAATAACTCCCCCATGTTAAAGTGCAAATCTCAATTTTTATGTAGGCTGCTTGTTGGGGCTTGAGTGTATTTTTTGGCTTTTTGTCATACCATTAGCACCACTGCAGGCCAGCATTTGACCTCCTCTGCTCAGTTTTACTGCTGTGTTTGTTAAACCACTCCACCTATTTCCATTACAGAGCAAGAAGTGAAGTACTTGGTGGAAAGGTTGTCATGAAAACAGTGAATTTCATGATGGTGAACACGATCATCACAAGATGTATGCAACTCTTAAACTCTCCCTGAACTTTTGGACTTGCTATAAGAAAAATGCTTGCAATCAAAACCACAGACCTGAATTCATTCTTTTTCCCCCACCTTTTCTCCCAGCTCTTGGCCTGAACTTTTTGCACAGTGCAGCTCTGCTTGCCAATCTGAATTTTGCAGTTACGGAAGGATGAATCAGACCACCGAAATCCAACACGCCTCAGCTCTGGAAGAGGGTGGAACTGGATCCCAGCTGGGGGACAGTGCTCCTGATGATTAATTACCTTTCTTCAAAGGTCATCTCTGCACCCTGACTCTTCTTATCATTTTTAGTTTCTTTTGAAATTGTTACATTTTATTTGCAGTAATCACAGCCTACTTGGGTTAGCTTGAACAAACCAAGAGCTCACTCCAAAAGGAACTCTAAAGTAACTCTTAGCTGAACTGTCAGCCCCTTTTCTAAAAGATGTGTATTGCAAGACTTCTCTGAACTGGCGACATGTATTAAGCCTTATGCCCTCTGTCTGAGATTTGTTTGTGGTGATGCAATGACAGTGACTAAATGGACTGAAAACACACTACTGAAATATTTTATTCTGTTGGCTAAATCCAGTAAATGGTCTTAAGAGCCTGGCCCTGAAACGAAATGCAGACCCCTGTGTTGGTTGTCTGCTCTCCATACATAACCCGTGGGGAGAGTTAGGTGCTTTGGGATGTGATCCCAGAAGTCAGCTTTGGCCAGCTCCCGTCTCAGCAGAGAAATCCTGAGGGTGAGGAGTTATTTTAGGCTGCCAGTGTCACATGCAGGCTGCTATGAGGAGGTGTCCCAGCTGCTTTGAACAGATAATGAGACCTCTCAGACCTCTCCTGAATAATGCAACATGGGCTCCAAATTAGCAGCTGGAGCTAGATACAGTATGTCTGGAAGATGTGGAGGCTGTTGTACCACCTCCGACTGGCAGTGCAGTGTTTAGGGCACATGCCCAGCAGTGGGAAACAGATCCAGTTCTTTCCTCACCCTGAGCTCAGCCTCTCTCACATACGCACACAGACGCGAGTCCTACCTTGCAGGATTTTATCTGACTCTAACCTCAGCTACCCTGTTGAAAATGGGGAAACTTTGGGTAGATGCAGGGTTGCAGACCTCAGTGCTACAAGAACTTAAAAGCAAAATACAAAGCACACATGGAGCTAAGGCCACTCTGAGTTTAGGCAGTAGCTTAGCGAGCATTTATAAAATCATACAGTTGGTTTTAGGTGCCCAAATCCTACCTCAGTGTATTTTTAGGTGATCAGATCTGTGTCTCTGACCTGGCACCTTGTCCTCCCTCACTGATGCTCTGAGGTCACTGCTGTGAATCCTGCCCTGCTAATCTCTCCCTTTCCCTTTCAGCATCACTGACTGTCATTGCTGTAAAGGCTGTGGCCAGCATGATAACACTCTCTGCAAAGGGGAAAATGCAGCTAACTTACCCTGTTTTCTATATCATGATTGTTTTAATGGCAACTTCTTGTGCTTTCCAAGTCAAGTAAGTGAGATTCTACTTATCACCTAATCTTGGTACACATTTTATCTGTCAGTTTTATTCAGTACTGGTATCGACTCCAGATACAAGTTGCACTTAAAAGCAACAAATTCCTGGCAGAGCCTTGACAGATGCATGAATTGCCTACAGCTGATTGTATTGCTTATTTAGGCTTTATTTCTCAGTTTATAATTGATTATTATAGATGCTACCTCTTCTCATTATCACCTCCTACAAGATCTTCCCAAATTTACTTCTAGTTTTGGCACAGGTCTTGAACTCTTTAAAACCTTTATTGCTGAATAATCAAATAGCCACGTTTACCCTCATTATGCATCTCTTTTCCCCAGCTTATGTCACTAGTCAGACCAAAGAAGAGAGTTTATCCCAACTTTCTCCTGCCTCTGTTAAATCTGCATGTTGCGCTTTGCTACCCTGTATGTCTGTACCTTTTTAGGAAATAGTTAACTTTTGGTGTGCAAGGGACATCCAAGTTTTCCTTGTTGGCCTCTGGCCTGTTAAGTGATTGTTTTATGCTGCCTTTGCAGATTGCTGGGGGTGGCAGCATGGTAAAATACGGCCTGCAGCTGAACAGAGTCCATTCCCTTTATGCCGGTCCCTCTGCTTCAGGTGCTGATAGCACCATTCAGTAATCTCATCTAGACTGCTCCAGTGCGAGTCTGAGTGTTTACTTGCATGATTATTTTCCGGTAGAAGAGCCAACCCAGCTTTCTCGTGGCAGAACATACCATTCCCATGTGGAATCAGAAAGTCCATGCGTTACTATGCAGTGACTCTCCATGGCTGACTCAGGAACTCCCCTGTAACAGATTATAGAGTGATTTACATCCAGCTTGTCTTCGCTGGGAGAACAGCATTTAAAATAGGAAATAAAAGCTTGGTAAATAGGAAGCTGCTGAAGTAACCTCTCCTTCTTGCCAGTTTTTTCTTTCTTTCTTTTGCTGTGTCAAAATTAAAACAGAAGTGAAATGTGCCCATTTCATTCCCTGGACTCGGTGTCTCTTTCTCTCTTCTCTCTTGGACACATTTTCTAATGGAGACAGTGCTGTCAGTCTAAATTTTTCATTTTATTTGTTTCCTCTCTTATTTCATTTGACTGTCGTGTGTTAGCTCAGAACAGCCTGTGCTGCAACATCCTCCTGGATTCAATGCTGGGCCTTGGTATCACTGTTTTAGTCCCTGTGACCAAGTTTGTTGCAAATGGGAGAAAATAATGAGGTGTTTTCAATGACTTCAAAATCCTGACTATCCTGTGGATATGTAGGATTTCTTTATTTTTAAAGCACCATGGAGACTGTTCAACAGTTGCTAAAATAACCATGCAATTACTTTAATGGCTAAAACAGATCCAAGTTTGGATTTTTACTGTGCACATATATTGTACCAGTGAAACATTTAAGTGTAGTTCTTTTTATAGGTTTTGAATACACTCTGCAGCCTCCTGATTTTTCTCTTTTGGTCTGAAGTGCACCGTTCATATAACAGAGTATCTGCCGGTGCATCCAAGAGTTCACACTCATGATTCATCACCCTATGGGTAAATGTTGATAGCTGCGGTCTCCGTACAAGTGGGTTAATTGCTTTGCCTTTTTCATCCACTGATGCAGACTGTGCAGGCTGCTCCATGGCCAATGTCTCGGACCTGCAGGTTTGTGTGCAGTGTATGCTCCTGCGGTCCTGCACACTCTTGCTCTTGATTCTGGTGAGGGTTTGTGTTGGCTTTCTGAGGAGCACAGCAGAGAGTTTCCAACCCAAGGAGCACAGGCTTGGAGCCATCTTCCTGAACTTTCTCGGCAGGACAGAGTGTGTCCGGGGTATGATTGCATGGATAAACATACAAATATGTATTTTAGCCAAGTTGGATTGAGCAGTAGCAGCAATGTGGACTTCAGCAAAGTGAAACAGTTCCTACGAGAACTCGCGTGTTCATGTCCGTGCTGGACATATACCCTTACACAACCTGTTTAAATTAGAGCAACTTGTCCCTGGCTGCTTGCAGGCAGTACTGCTTCCAAGAACCAATGCAGACCATACGCAGTAATACCCTAGCATTCCTCCCTTATCTGTGGCAGACAAAATTTTTCCAACAGTGCTTCAAAGGACTCTCCAATGACAGCCTGTGGCCAGTAGAATCCATGCCAACCTTCTTGCTTTCGCCTATTTGTTTGTACTCTGCAGAGTCAGACCCAGAAGGTAAATTCAATACACATACGCATCTGTCCAGGGCTACTCGCTATTGTGGTAAGAAATGGTCACATTTATTGTTAAACTGCCATAAAGAGGCTTAACTCGTCTTAAAGTGCAATGAACCTCCTGTAGGCATGAGGTGCAATAATGCTTCTCTTCCAGGTTCTTGAATCAAGCAATGCATCTGTACAAAGCAGCAGCAGTTGTGCCCATTAATTTTGTGTTCTTCACCACCAGTGCCATCATTTCAGGTTTGTTTCTGGCCTTCTGCCTCTACAGAATGATTTTCTAAACATCAGGTTTTCAAGAATTACTGCCTGTGAACAGCAACACAAACCAGTCATGTTTGTCTTCACAAAAAGAAGTTTTTCCAAAGTGACAGGTGTTTAAGTTCTGAAAAATGAGTAAGTTCACAACTTTTGAAGCAAAACAAAAATAATCAAATTCTAGCATTTCCAGAATTGATATGTACAGTTTACTGTGCCTTCCTGGCTTACTAGAAGTACCTGCATTTACCCTAGCCTCATCTTGACATCCAGTAAATGCGTTTACCATGTGCACACCAGCCCCTTCATATCCGAACTGGTAGAGTAATTTTAACAGCCTGGCAAACTACTCAAATGACAACCAGCTGTGTTTCATAGTAGTTGGTGTATATTCTGTTTCAGAAGGTGGAATTCTAGGTTAAGTGAAGGAAATAAAATGACTCCAAAGACTTTTTAAGCATTTAACGTTTTATTCTGGGTGAGAACTTTGAACTCAGCGTTGTTAAAGAGGGACTGCAAATCTTGGAAATGGTGTGCAGCGTAAGAACATGAGCAGGGAGGACGACTAAGATGCTGTATCAGCAATGAGCCAAAATGATCATGTTGT
Organism: Gymnogyps californianus; assembly: GCF_018139145.2. Lineage (NCBI taxonomy): Eukaryota > Metazoa > Chordata > Aves > Accipitriformes > Cathartidae > Gymnogyps > Gymnogyps californianus. Next base: position 24,423,805 of record NC_059472.1, read on the forward strand.
TAGAACATTTATGACTCATTTTAACACACACTAGGGGCTTTCCTGTCATTGCTGCGCAGGAGTTTCTCATGCAGAGCTGCCATTAATGAGAAGGGGAGTTAGCTTCATGCACAGATTGCCTCAGCACCTGCGTTAGAAGAGACCTACACTTTGTGACTGAGAGGAGACTTGTGCCAAAAGGGGGTTGCGTTCTTGTGACCATATGGGGAATTTGGCCTTGTGCCTCCTTAAAAGATCAAGTACCTATTCAGGAATGGCTTAATAGCTTTGAGACTGGATACACATGCATTTGCACCAGGTTAGTTAAACCTGGTGTTGGGCTTAGACGAACAACCTCTGCTGCATCTTGCTGGGGTGCTCGTAGAAGGTACCTTGTCTCATGATTCCCCCCATCCCCAGTTACAGCCTTTGAAGATACAGTCACACGTCAGCTGCGCTGGTTCACACTCTGATGTTTCTAAGCAAAACTATGCTCATCAGTGGTTTAAAGCTAATATACTTGGCTGTGAATTGGGGCAGCTGAGATCCAGATACACATCTGGTTCTGTCACTTCCACTGCAGAGGTGCTAATTCCTGAAAGAGAGGTGACCAGAAAGAGCTAGTGATCCCTTCAACCAGAAAGATTTGGCAAACTTGGCTGCTGGAGCCCTTAACTTGGTATAAACACCAGGGACGCAGCTAGTTACTGAAAACCTGTTCCCAATTGGAGTTAAGATGTCCACATGGTCTGTTGGAGTGGCTTAACTAAATCCATGAAGAACCTGTTAGCTATATTGGTATGACTCTGCTTGTCAATAAGACCTTGAGTTTGACCTGCATAAAAACTTTTGCTGACAATGCAAAAAATACCTGCATCTGTGCAGTTACTAACACAACATATGCTCCAACCTGGTAGACTAAATCTTCTCCAGTCCCATGCAATATCTTGAGAAAGCCTAGATAATGGAATATGGGCACATAAAGTGAACCCATCACAATGTGTGTTAATACCTTATTTGGGACTTCTTTGCTCCGTTTGAGCATGACACTGCTCCTGACCCTCCCAGCTGTAATTCATATCACTTGGAAGCCAGTCAAGATCTGCAATTCTTGTTTCTGTCACATTCCAGGGGTCGTATTTTATCGGGAATTCCAAAGTGCAGCTTTGCTGAGCGTGTTCATGTTTCTGTTCGGGTAAGTGTATCAGCCTAAAATCTGTACTAATGTTTGTACTGAAACAGCATTGCCTTGTGGAGTCCCTTCTTTTCTCAGTAAGAAGAAACCCGTCTTGTTATTAAAGTATTATGGAATAGCCATTATAGTCGGATAAAAAACATTAAAGGAAAGATTGATGTCTGTGCTTTGGGAGTTTGGAGGCCTGGTTTTGAATCCAAATATGTAAAAATGTGAGACACTTATGAACTACTAATCTCATGATGGAATGAAAAACCAGCAGCATATGTTCCTCCAGCAGGAAGGAGACATCACTGCTCTCCACCAAAGATCATGTTATAGGGGGTGCTTTTACAACTGCAAGAAATCTCCTCTCATGTTACCTTCCACTTGCATGTCCGGTTGGTCTTTGCTGCCACTACGCGTGGGCAATTATATGAGTTGCTTGCCTACGAGGCAGTATAATATCTCTCCCCCATCTTCCTGTGCCGAGAAAGACGCAGCGTGCCTGCGGAAAAGTTCAGAGCATGCTAAGAAGCAGTTAACAACACATGTTGGAAGAAGGGCCTAGGTGTTGTGAGAGCAGAAACCTTCTGCTGGCTACCAGCACTCTAACAACTCTGGGGACAGGTGACAGTTACTTGATAATGGGCGTGAGATGGTTAAAAGCATCTCCCAGGACTGCTGGAGGTGTCTTGCCACAGTGCTGTCAAATAAATGGGGCTGATAGCTACAGATGTCTTTGTCCTCTGCAGCTGGACTGGAGTAGGTGCACACAACCACTATCTTGTCTGACTGCAGGAAAAGTGACAAAAAATGGAGATGAGCAAATTCAACCCATGTATCTGGCAGGCAGGAATTAGTGGTTGTGTGTCCAACACAGAGCGGATAGAAGATTTATCCAAGCATAGCAGTTTCTCATTGCTCCTGGCTTACAGCTTGCCCCTGAGACACACAGTCAAACGAGAAAAACAACAGAGATGTTGATTGTCTGCAGTTAGACTGAGTTGTTAATGAAATTGCAAACACTAGAATGCTAGCTTAGATGCTCTGTGAAGATTTGCTCAGGGATTCAAATGTTGTGGTCTCACACTCACAGGCATTTGATTAGGTATATATTGCTGAAAGTGTAATTTTGCCTGCGGAGCCTTTGGAACTGATAATAAAGCTTCAGGAGGCAAAAATTAGACTGAAAGGGAGCCCAAGATGAATTTATAGAGCTGCCAGGAAGAAAAGTTTCTTTATAAACTGAGCAGCTTGGGTTTGGAAGTCCTTGAAAAAGAAACATGGAAAGAAATTGTCATCTCAGATGCAGTGAACTGTTTCTAATGATCCTATGCCACTGTTATTTTGCAGGTGTCTCCTATCTTTCCTTGGTGTATTTGTAATTGCAAGAAATAAAAAAGAGGAGCATTTACAAATTCCTTTTATTGACTGTGGACATATTCCTGGTAAGTAGGGCTTTTTTTCTGTCTCTGTTTAAAAATGAGATGTCAGATAATGGGATGACCTAGGAGAGTTGAGTCACAAATGTGCTCTAGTCATATTTAATAAATATACTGTTCCCTTAATTTCTATTCCTGTTCCCAACAGATTTTTCAAAGAATTTTTCAGAGTTTTTCCAAGCTATTGTTACAACCAGTCAAATGAAAACAATGATTACTGGAGCAAAGAATGTTTAAATGATGGATTGGTGGGGGATTTGTTTTATTAAAATTCTTCACAGAGTTGTTGTTTTTCCCTTCTCTCACCCCATTTCCTTAGGACAAAAACTGACAGGCAAAATACAACCAGATTCTCACAGTCCATGCTATGGCACTTTGAATAATGAAGATGACTCGGTGAAAAGTCAAAGCTGAAAGAAGAAAGCACCTTACATGCCAATTAACAGGAGGAATGCCACTGGAACAAGGAACAGCAGCACCCTTTTGTTGGACATATTCAAGTATATGTTGAACTCCCGTGTGTTGATGAGTCATAGTATTATTTAATGCTACTTAATTTATCCCATGGTTGTCCCAAATGTGTTCTGAAGATAAAGGAAGCCTTAAGAAAAACTAAATAACCATTAACGAAACGGAACACTCTCCTAGTATCAATGCCTCTTGGTGATATTTTTAGAGTCTTAATTGCCTTGAAAATGCAAATAGGCACAGAACAGGATTATAAAAATTCCCCTTTGAAACCCCTCAAATCTGTGTAGATACTTAAAGACAAAGGTGGGAAACAAGGAGAATTTTTGTAAGTGACTTCAAAGTATTCTGGTATATGTATAATACCTTTAAAAATCTGATCCTTCCTGTTCAGGAGTCAAAACTGTGGGCATATATACCATATGCACAAATATGTACACACAAAGTGTTTTATATTATGTGTAGAGGGAAAATCCTGATTATTTTCTGCCATCAGATTAATTCTCTTCTCTTCCAAGGAAATAAACACTTGTGTGAGGAGGGGGAAGGAAGAGAGCATTTGCCATAAACGTAGGCACGTGCACACACGCACACATTTGAGGTGCCCAGCCAAGATAGAGCTAGGGAACCATGCTTGACATTCTGCATCCTCCCAGGAGAGTCCTGTGCACTGCGCTGGACTGGGCTGGGCTACACTATCTGTTAGTATAGTCTAGCCTGAGGTTTAGCCTCTGTTTTCAGGAAAACAAGGATTTAGTGAAGAAAGTGCAAAGTTCTCCAGAGGGAATGGGGTAGCCAGGCTCTCTCCCTCCCTTGATGTGTCTTGGAAAAATACTCCTAAAATAGAAAAGTAGGGCAACTCCTGCCTCCTTTCTAAACCGCTGGTAATCCTGCATGAGGAAAGGCTGTGAAAAACAGAATCACAAAGAGTCAAGGTAACAGTACAATTTTTCCTTCATTAAACAGTAGTCTCTCCACACTGATTTGAAGAGCCAGCAGTGATGGGAACCATGGCAATACAGGCTCTGTGTTCAGGTCTGGGAGGTCTCGGTGTCCATCAGTCCCAGCCTCCCGGCAAGAAAGCTGCTTCTGGGCGTTCATCATGGGTCCACTTACCCCTGCCTGATAGTACCGTTCTACCTCAGCCGGCACAGTGAGGGTCAGAGACCTCCTCTGCAGAAACAAATGAAAGTCCTCTTGAAAAATGTTCGCGTCTTGGACGAGATACTTGTTTTAGGTTTGAATTAATCTGAAGTAATGGATAGGAGCCATAGGCTGTGTATATTTTGTTTCAGTGGGATATGAGGAAATGAGGTCTTTTTTTTTTTCCCAAATAATTGTCTATTTCATTTTAAAATAGGTACAGCTATTTTACTATTTTACCATTTTACCTATTTTTACTATTAAACATAAGACAGTTTCATTTCAAACCCTACAAAGCACACACAGAGCTGCAGTTTTTCCTATGCAGCAATGTCCCGGGAGCCAGGGTGCGGGGGGGCTTGTGAAGCTGCTTTCCAACGTGGATCTTTTCCAGCTGGCACAGGACAAGACTCTGTGTCTGCACCTTACTTGTACCAGCTGCCTGGCCGTGGCCTTCCTTTCCCCTCTTACAGCTTGAGTTCAAGTTTCTAAAGCTTAAAATAAAAAAAGCACATTCTTTTCGTATGCTTTCTCCAGGGAGTAAGGGCATGCCTCTATCTTTCTTTTGCAAGTCAAATTTAAGCTGCTTTCTAAGTCTCAAGTGAGAGTGTGTGCTAAAGATGGAAATAGGAGGCCTACAGGTTTTCATTCTGTGACCTGGGAAACAAATGGGTGAAAGGATTTGGTTTTGCTTCTTTTTTAAGTGATTGGCCTTGGGCATCTTTCCGAAATCTGTTTCCATGACTCGGGAGGGCTGGAGGAGGTAATAAGGGTTACCAGATATAGGATTTTCTCTTTAAAGCAAGAGCTCAAATGTAAAAATCTGTGGCAAAAGTTATTATTTATTTTAAATGACTGTATTTCTTCTTGAACAACACTTTTTTTCTTCTTATGTGTTTATACAAAAATTGTAAGGGTTAAAGTGTTTTCTTTAAACTTGAATGTAATTGAAATTAATTTATGGAGCAAAACACTGGTAGGAGTTATGTGCAATTAAAAGTTGTGATTTGACATGATTTTTGAGATGTGAGCACGTTCCAACTAATTAATGTATTACAAGATTGGAAAAACTCAGCGATGAGAATTCATTACTGCTCTGCCAAGAAAGGGACATGATTTGTTTCAAGAATCAGTTTCTAATCAATGTCATTTTCAGATTCTGTTTGCAATATTTAGGCTGCAAACACCACAGAAAAATGCCTGCTAAAAGAAAAGCCTTTTCACTGGAATACAGAAAGTCTCTGGAGCCCTTCTCTTTAGTAATGAGTTATTTGCTTGCAAAGTTTTTCCTGACATCAAAAATGTGGGCCAGATATAAGCTGCAAAACTTGCACCTGCAGACTGAACTTTCTTGAACAGATCCTCCATGGGATCTGAGGAAATCAAACCACGGGAAGGCGTGGTGGGCAGGCAGCGGCTCACGTGGTCCCCCAGGCTCCAGCTCGGGATTTTTGACAGACCAGAACCAGCAGGACTCGTTTAGCGCTTGTTCCACTGCTGGTCACGCTGCGGTAAGAGATGAAGTATTAACTGGCCATGGGCCTGGAAATGGGAGCTCTGGAGGAGAGCGAGGCCGTTTAATTTTTGCCGTAAAATATCAGGATACATTTGCCAAACGGTTTCAGCTGGCAAAAAATAAATTAATTCTGGACTGGATTTGTATTTCTGCCCATGGTAGGGGCCTGGCGTTCACCTGGCAGGCTTATTGCCTGCTCGCTACAGCCCAGCTTTTGGTGGCCTCATGTTTTGCGTGTAAGGGCACTGGTCACCTAAAACCGAAGGAGAGAAGTTGGACATTATAGGGGCTTGAGCTTCTGTGCTTTGAAGCTGTGGTTTCATGCACCTGGTGAGCTGCTTGAATGGCTCAGTGCTGCTGAAAGTCTCATCCTTTTCTTCCCGACTGTGAGGTCCTGCATGGCCTGTGGCTCTCTGTGAGCCAGTTCAGCTCACTCACCCCACAGAAACCATCTGCTTTCTTCTCCTTGCTGGGTTGGCTCTCTGAGCTGAGCCAACCAGGCTGACCGGAGCATTTGGTGGGAAGGAGGGGAAAAGGAAGAGAGGGAGCGAGACCTCTCTTCTTTAGGGGGAACTATTACGTTATTTCTGTCCTTCCGAAGAACTTCACTATACAGCAAGCATCCTGCTAAGCTCACTCTTCACCATGCCCCAAATGCAGCAGTTATGAGCTTCTTGAAGCACTTTTAAGTGTCTGAAGCAAAACCCTGAGCCAGAGTCACTGGGTTGTGCATAGTGAGCATTGAGTGGCTCCACGTGGGGCTGAGATAGGCAGCTCATGGCACCAGGACTGTCCTAAGGTCAACTAGAAGCCCGGACACATGTCTGACTACAACTTGTTCGAAGGACTCATTTTTCTCTTTCCAGTGACTGTTTGCTATAAGGTGCATAAACAGTGCTGGAAGGATGGTCTGAAAAGTCTTCTGAACTCAAAATGGTCTCCCCTTGCGATCTTTCCTTCCAATCCACTCTATGTAGGATTGTTGGTTGCTTGCAGAGAAAAATGTTGCCTCTGATAACACTGGGGTGCAGATGATTAGACTGAGCTGTCTTTCAGTTTGCCCTTTTGTTACTGTTCTCTGAGGCTTGGCCTTTTTCTTGTTTAAATTTGTTTGTTCATTCCTTCTGGAGAAATCAGCTGGACTGTGTTAGCAACTAGCCCAAAGGAGATAGAGGCTAATTACCATAATTATTACTGGAGGGCCAAGCTGGAAAATTTACAACCTGAGGCCACTTCAGGAGCAAAAGATAGAGAAATGTTTAGCGCTCTGGATTCTCAGGAGTTTGAGAAATCCTGTGTTTGCAATGTTTCTGCATTCTGGGATAGAATTAGGGACATCAGTGAATAAATAGTGATTCCATATATTTTTGTCTGTAGTTTTAGTTTGTTTTTTGGTTTGGTTTTTTTTTTTAACTGATTTGGGAGTGAAGGATGACTATTCTCTGCCTAGAGAAGCAGAGAGGAAATAAGATATTCCCTTGGCAGATGGGAGATGTTTCAACCTTTTGAAGCTGGGAGATGTGTAGAGGCACCTTCCAAGCACCCTGGCTGAAGTAACCATTGAGTTATAACATACAAGGAGGCAGCACTGGCAAATACATCACTACATATTAAGCAGTCATGACCATTTAGAAAGGATCCTTGTCCTCTTGTCATGTGTTAAATCTGTTCAGAGCACATGTAGCTGATCTGGCCCCTTAGGCTGCACATCATAAACATATTTTTCAAACATGCTAAACGAGACGCCTTGAGCATCGTCTCAATGCCTCTTTGGCATGTACTGTCTCCCATGCAGAGCTCTTGCCAGGTCCTCCCTGTGGGGAAATTAGACTGTGCGGTGGGTACACATCACAGGCTTACTCTGATAAGATACACTACTGCCAGGACATTCCCATGACCTGGAAAGTGTTTATAGAGCACTGCCCTGCAAGGAAGTTGTGCAAACCTACAGTCTTAGATTATGTTCCCTTTACTTTGTGATTCCCACCAGAGTAAGTAAGGGCAGTTTTGGGTATCCACAGAAGTGGAATTATTGGCACCTCAGGAACTTCCCAGCACAACAGGTCAGACCCTAAATAAAGAGTTAGGTGGCTGCTGAGTAGGTTTCTTATTTAATCTAAATCCCAGTTTTGCAGTTAGGCCCCTGAAGTTTGTCCAAGCCTTTGAGGGAGAAAGTGCATTTAATAGTATAAATCTGCAGTAGCATTTTGATTGCTAATGGACTCAGGCATCAGTGCCAGGGGAATTTGTGTCAGTTCACAAGGTAACAATGAGGGGGACAGTGTTTGGCAGCAGAATCAGAAATGTATCATGGTGGCAGGAGAGTTTTGCGTGAACACGGAGGAACGACTCCAGGGGACCGCTAATATGCAGTGGTCTCCTGGACTCCTTGTTGACAGTGTCAACAAGGCATTTGTTGACAGTTTTCAAAGTAGAGCTACTGTAAAGGAATGATTAAACAGGTGGTTCTAACACTGACCGTTTTACATGAAGTCAATGTATCACTGTAGCCCATGGCACTAATACCTTAAACATGAAAAGTGGCCTGTGGCCATTGATGAAGGAGCCAATTTCTGTACTTTGCTAGATCACATTGGGAAAAATAGAAATGATTGATTTAAGCCTCCAGCACAAACATGCGCTTGCCAGCTCTCCAGTTGGAGATTTCCACTCTTGGAATAGGCATTGCCTTGCCTAGATCAAATCTTTGGAGCCTGCTGCCAGGTCTTTTGCCAGAATCATTAAACTGGTTGAAAGAACAGGACTGTCATTTGTCTTCTGTTTGATAGCTGGTGGGCATAAATCCAGAGCAGCATGAACACAAGATCAGGACTTTTCTCTCCATTTGAAAAAAATTTTAAATGTTTGTCTTGAGTTTCAATAGCATGTGTACCAGGCCCAGAGCTTTATGCTATCTAATGCTCTCTAATGCCCTCAGCCAAGAGTAAGAGAGAAAGCTTGCATGGCACAGAGGCTGCTAATTAGGCAGTTCTTACCTGTCACTGAAGGTTACTGCTGGTAACACATCGTACAGCAAAAGAGTACAACAACAAAGTACTGGAGCTTCTATTCAGTTTTCCAAGAACAGCTGTTCTGTGTTTTACAAGGGAAAGGAGCTGAGGAATATGATTTACTGTTACTAAGCATCACAGTTACCCATGTGTTTATTTTTTCCAGACAATAGTTAACAGTTAACTAACAGGCATGTCCTGACAATACTGACTGGATGCTGGGTGCGTGGAAGTGCTGCAGGATTCGATGCAGCGGTGTGAATAATGGCAAGTTGTTGATACGAGAAGGCAGCTCGGTGTCATCTGGCCTGGCCCCCTGCACAGCTCCAGTCAGGCAACCTCCTCCAAGCACTTCTGTGTGAACCCTTTGGCCCATCTACAGAAGAAGGCACCCCATCCTCTCCTGCTAGTCAAAGTAGAGGATCCACCAATGCCATTAGTAATTTGTACTAGCAATGAGTCATTCTTTGCTTTTGAACTGTGCCTTATGTCTGCTTTAACTTGACTGGATTTAGCTTGCAGCTATTTGTCTTTTGCCAGTGATTTAAAGCACTCAGTAAGTCCCTCTAGTAAAATACAGTAAGATGACTTGGGCTTTTTGCTAAGCCAAACAGACGGACCTTTTAAGTCTCTCACCATCAGACATTTCTGTCAGCCCTCAAATTGTTTTCTGTGGTTGTTTTCTGCTCTCTCTCCATTTTTCCAGTGTCTGCAATTGGCCAAATACAGAGTAAAAATCAGATCCTAGCAGCACTGAAGAAGTAGCACAGAAGTGGACCAGATCCAGCACGCCGTGATCAGGTGCCCCGCTTCCCCTCTTCCCACAGCTGCAGCCCTGCCACCTCTCCTGGGAGGTGCCTACGCTTTCTGTTTTGACACTGTAATTTAACGGCGGCTGTTTTGCAAGCCCAGAGATGGAGCAGCCTGGATTATTTTCAGCGATTTGACTTCTGACTCATTGCTGAGTTCAGTGACAGTCCAAAGAGTAGGTGCCCCTGCTCAGAGGTCCCCGGGAGGCCCAGCACAGCAGGAGACCTGGACACCCTCTCGCCCAGGGGCTGACAGATGCGGTGGCACCTGGCAGTGGTAGTAAGCAACCTCAGAGAGCTGCCCTTTCTCCAGCGCCTGAGAGACTTGAGCCCTCAGCCGGGATTTGAGAGGAGGGTGACTCATTCAGTGACTGTTAAAGGTGCAGCAAGTAAATAGGCTCTAGGAGGGGTGCCTGGATGTGAGGAGACCCTGCCCAGGTCAGCTGGTCTCTCCTCAAGGATGGTGATGGTGCACCAGAGAGAAAAGATGCTGATATTTGTCATATACAACAGAAAGGCTTCTGCTCCCTCTGCCCCTTGCCGCTCACAGCCTCACTGCGAGGATGTTTTGAAAGCAGCAGTCTGGGCATCTCCTCTCCGAGATGATGCAAACACCTCCTAATACTGAATGGGGCATCCAAATCCCAAAGAGCAGCGGGATGTGCATGCCAGCACTGGCCTCTGTGGCTCGTTCAGCTGATCAGCCATTTGCTCAGGCTGTGGATATCCCCACCCTGAGGTGCCCAAGGCTCCCCACAGGGTCCTGCTTCTGGGTGGACCCTCTGCTTCTGGTCCTTCTTCTCCCTGCACAAGGGACGAGTCTCCCCCAGCCCTTTTGGGGATCTAGGTTTTGAAATGCATTTGTGTTGGAGAGAACATTGTGGTGCATTTACAGCCCAAGGTCCCGTGTTACACCACAGAGCAGGCACAGCTATTTTGCTGGTCCCCTTGCACTGTGAAAAGTTTGAATTCAGTGCTTTGAGGTGTTTGGGGTGGTTTTTCTTAGTCATTTCAAATTAACAGATCAGTAATGTCACCTCAATTAGCCTGAGGTAATTTGTGGTGGAATTCTTCATTTAAAAAAAAAAAAAAAGCTGCTTTTAATAGTGAAGTCTTTGCAAATAAAAGGCCATGCTGGAGCACTTTGAATGTGATTACAGTGACTCACATTTTTAATGGCGCTTTTTTTATCTCAAAAATGGCTTTTTTCCAAACAAAGTCCTACAAGGCCTCATATAACAAACAAGGGTTACTGCTCTTTTCCACACATAACATGAAAAATATCCTTGAGCGGAGCAAACTGCAGCCCATCTGCTGTAGCTTGGCCCGGTGCGCGGCGCAGCTCCCTGACCATTACGCATGGCTCTTGGTAAAGCAAACCACCTGCTTCCTGCACGAGGTCCCGCCTCAAGCCTCCCCAACGCTTCTCCGAGGAGGAAACCCATCCAAACCGCTGACGGGGGATGACAACCTTGGCATTCCCTTTTGCTGCATTTGTTCTTATGCCATTTGTTGTTCGCTCAAGTGCTCCATGGACTTTCGTCGTCTTTTCCATCCAGACTAGAAAAAGGCAGGCTGCGCCAGAGATAAATAGACTCTTACTTTCCTGTTTATTGAGCTCCCTTGCTCTCCAGCTGCAGTCAGCAAAGTCTTCATTTGGGAACCCAAAAGGGCACCCTTGAAAGGGAAGGAAAAGGAGAGAGAGAAGTCTTGGGGCAATTTTGCCAAGGAATGATCTGAACGTCAGCCCCCTCCTCCCTGATGCAGGGTCTGTTGCTGCAGATGCTTAACTGAGCCGAGCCTTTAACGAATCCCACTTATGTCAAACAAGTACTCACATGAATTCCAGAAGTATCCCGGACGTGTACTTCCCAGACACTTTACCTAGACACTTATAGAGCAGACAAACTGTAATTTTGCAAAGGTTGTGCTGAGTAAAAAATGGCATTTCCCCCAGCTGCTTGCCATCACGCTCCACAGCTCTGCCAGCTGAACGGACCGAAGCCAACGCCATTACGCAGCGCACACTGAGCATCCTCATGTTGCCTTCACTGTCAATGAAGGGAGACCTCTGCTAATCTCACCGTCACAATCTTGAAGCAGATTAGGGACCATTCGCATAACCCCATCCACCAGCTACACTGGGAGGGTGCCCTGCAGCCCTGGGCCGAGGAGGTGGGCATGGCTTCAAAGGATGCAGCGCTTCACAAAACAAATAGCCTTCTATGGCCTAAGCGAGTTCAGGGTACACACTGTTCCAGGGTACCTCTTAGTGGTCAAAACATTAATGTGAAGTTTAAAAGTCTGAGTTTAAATCCTTTCCCTGTCTGAACTGGAGACCACTAGCTACGTCTTTGGGAACTGGAAGAACTGGGCTATTGGGAGATGAGGACTTCTGCTTGGCCGTGGCCCTGCTGCTGCAGTCTGGAGGGTGCTGTGGTGGCACTTCATATGGCCATCAGGACAAGATGCGTCTTTCCTCCTACATTAAAAAGAAAAGAAATTCAGTGCTGTTGTTCTGCTAAGAAATAAACAGTTTTCACTACCTTTTTCTCTGAAGAAGTTAAATCATATTGTTAAATTGATTATAAATAACCATCAGTGGCACTGAGGTAAACACCTCATATGAAAAATTTCAGCTCAGATATAGCAGAAATTTGGCAGAGTTTTATGATCAGCTCAAAATGGGATCTTACAGCAGAAAACGAAGCAGTGCTGCCAGCTGTGCCCAAGACCAGGACATTTGCCTTCTTGAAATAGTGTTATTTGGAGGAAAAAGTGTTTGTGGGTATGTCTGGTTAACTGGATACTTGTGTGGCATAGATTAGTATCTCACTGGTACCAGCCCTATCGTGTGTTCGTTAGTGTGCAATGTGCTGTGCCACTCAATGCTCAGAGTGCACCTTTTTTTTATTTCTTTCTTAGAGACTGAAGTTGTGCAACATGCAGTAAATATCATTAGAACTGGAAAAAATACTTATTTGCTATGCATAAATAAGTCTCCTAATGCAAAATAAAATCACAGCTTTAAATGTGTCATCGTTAACCGCTGGCCAAAACAAAATCATAGCTTAAAAATGTATCATGTCTGGCTGGCCAAAACTCAAGCCTATGTTAATTTGTTTCGTTACGCTAAATGGTGGCTTTAAACACACCAAGCCATGGGCAGAGCTAGGCTGCAGTTGGGGCTGTATGAAACAGGGTAAAATGTGCAACACACACTGCAGTAAAGCATTGGTTAAGATGATCTCAACATCAACCTACAAGAATACAGTTGTCCTAAAAAATCACAGGAACAGTCCTAACTCTATTTCAGCAAACGTTGGTGCTCATGGATTGCAGAAGCCACAGCGGATACCAGAGTCCCTGTGCTTTCCTTCAGCTGCTTAATAACTAACAACCAAACTGCTGGGGTGAGCTGGGGGGTTACTGGGAGGCATTCAGACCCTTGCCTTGAGCCTGCGCTTACAACAGACCGTGCCCCAGCACAGGTAAGAGGCAATCCTGAATTCCTGTGTGCTCGTGGGTACGGCAATGTTTTGGTTCCTTTTTTCAAAGAATCGAATTCAGATGGAGTAGGTATAGCCGTAAAACCTGGCTTCCTCCTCTCTGGAGCAACCTGAGGAGTCCTGTTGACTCTTCCCCATTCCCTCCATTTGCCTTTCACAGCACGACTTTGGGGTATTGCTGTGTTCCCTGTGATGGAAGAGGCACCAGAGCTGTCAGCAGTCAGGGCACCAGTTTGACTCCTCCGCACACATTTGTGTTTGGCATCTTCTGCTTAGAGTCTCGTCCTGAATCCTTTTGGGTCGGCTCCATACGCAGAGTTTGTTGGGTGCTCAGCGGTGTCTGGGTAGGGCCCATGGGTGTGACTGCAGTACAAATAATTCACTAAGATAAAAGGCAGCATAAACACAAGAATAAATAGGCTTACATATACCATAAAAATGTGTCTGGAATTACAAAGTTTCCAGCAATCGCTGGTGGAAGCAAGCTCTGGAACAAAGCTCCAACAAGCTTTACAGTAGAAACAGCGGGAGCAAGAAACCTAACTAGTCTTAAGATGGAGCCTGTGAAACGTATGATCTGTTTGTCTGCAATAGCACAGGAGCCTCTGATGTGGAGGTCCCTTCCCGTCTCATGCCCCACAGTCTGATGCAGCTGTTGTTACACTCAGTCTTGGCTTCCTGCAGCTATAAAGCTGCAATGCAAACTTCTGTGCACAGCAGAAAGCACCTCCTTTCTGTATAGCGGAGCTGTGAGGAAGGGAAAAGACTTGCATTCGAGCCGAGGCTATGCAGTAGCTGAGATATTCCAGGAGCAATATTTATACTGGAAAAGCCAACCCAGCCTACTGCAACAGTGGTAGTAAGGGCTTCAGCAGCATGTGAGGTGGTATCCAGGAGACAAAAGGAGTGGAGTAAAATAATATAAAACTGCTAGGTTTTATTACTAGCACTGTTGCATCTAGTATGCTTCATTCATGAGTATTAAGCACCTGGTGGAAGATGGAAGCCTGATGCAGCAATCTGTCATTGACTCTGAAGAGTACAGACAATGCATGAGGCTGGCATTTTGTGTCTTCCCAAATAAATAAAATAGTGGACACACTTCTCCATGCTTTTTAATCCAAAGATCCCCGAACTTTTTGGAGGACTAAGCTGCAGGCTGCTTGAGTAGTCTTAATGCAGTGGTCTTCATGAATAATCAACTAAAAATTAGGCAACCCTTTCAAAGTTGTGACATGTGCGTGTGGGTTTGGGCAGTTTTGGGATGGGAGAGATAGTGGGGAGAGTTGCTTTGTTTTAGAATGATCTCACAAACCATTCTCTGAAGTCTTTCAGACCACGAGTGGTCCCCAGAGCACAGGTTGAGAAATACTCTCCCACGGACACAATAACATCTGAGACCAGAACTGCATTGTTCCCCAAAGCTGCCAAGTTCATGAGGGATTGCTCGGAGAGCAGGGGGTGGTCAGACCTCTCCATTGTTATTCACAGCTCTAACTTACAGCGAAACAGAAAATAGTGCTCTAATTGTTGTCATAGTGAAGGAAATGTTTAAACTCGAATGCAAATGTAACCCATGCTGTTCTTCTGCAAGCATGTGTGGAAAGCCTGAGATGTAAGATCTCCTGGGTATTCCCATGAACTGGAGTATAAAATCAGAGCTGATACATTCAATGCCTTGTACGCTCTAACTGATGTCAATGATGATCAAAACATGCAAGAACTGTTGGGGGAGTATAGATTTTAAGGAAAGTTGCATTAGCAATCACCAGTGTAAGAGCATCCCAAGGAAGAAAGGTGGGTGGGCTCTAGAAGATATGGACAATAAATGTATGGACCCCTGAAAAGAGCCAGATTTCCTAATGGGTTTCTTTCATTTTCTGGGTTGAGGAGTAGCCTTTTAAGAGTCTAGAAATATTTTCTTAGTGAATGAGAGGTGCCTCAGAAATGAGACATAAAAGGATAGTCTGACTAGAATCAGTACTCCCCCCCCATCAAATTTCCTTTTGAATAGTAATAAAATGTAAATACTGAGGAGTCTCCTTTCGGTACTTACAATGATCTTGCTTTTCTGTTCCTTTTGAGGAGCACTTAAGAAAGATACCTCTTTTCCCTTTGTCAGTAGGAAAGCAACAAAATTACAGTCATCTGAAAAATACTGGCATTAGCTCTGAAAAGGGATAATGCAGAAGTATGTCAAAGAAAAAAAAGGAAAATTAAATTTTTGTTATAGTCTAAGATAACTGAATTCCTCTAAGCGAGTAGCACATTTATCATCATGAATGTCAAAATTTCCAAAGGTAACCTTCATTAAGTCTCTTAAAAAGTCAATCATCAACGCCCACGTGGTTCAGAGTCTGCACAACAAAACCAATAATAAAACCAGTAGGTGTAATAATTGCTGCTGTTCTCTCTCCCTATCACTTTCTTTCTTTATATGAGTATGTGCATGTGTGTGTCTGTGTGTGTGTGTGTAAAACAGACATAAATCTAGCAAAGAGCCCGACTTGCTTGTCTCTGCACTTATCATGCATTGATGACTCAAAAATATATCATTCTGAAAAATAAAGGAGTCTTCCTTCTCCTATATCATCCCCCCACAGGAAGAACTTTCTTTTTCCTGCCCAAATCATCACTTAAAACATTTTAGGACTAAAACATGACTAAACCTAAACATTTTCATTTGGAGCAAACATTTTCCAGCAGGTTTGGGTGGTCAGCTGTAGAGATCATTTGGCTTCTGTGAAGTTATTTGCAAAGAAAAAAAAGGGTTGTTATAAGTTATTTCATTTTTTTCAAAGATTACTTTCTTGATAATGTTATACAACAAACCCCTAATAGCTGGTTTATAGGCCAGCTCCGCAAGACAAACAGACCAACTACACAAGAGAAACAGTGAACAAATTGACCTGGCCAAGGAAAGCTTTCCTAAGATAATTAAAAACGCCTCGTGCCTGCACTGTGAGAAAGAAGACAGCTTTCAAAACATTCATCTTCGAGCTAAAATACAGGTCCCAAGCCTGAGTTTGAAAAGCAGCTGAAAAATAGTTGGCCCCGGTAAGGAGCTGATGCGCAGCCGGGGGTAGGTGGGCCAGGCTGTGAGCACCACGCAGGTGGGACTGGGGCCAGCGGGTCAGCCGGAATGGTCCCGGGAGGAGGTGGGCAGGGACCTCCTTCCTCTCATTTCTGTTCAGCTTCACATCTTGGAGAGGCACGTTCCCCTGGTTTCAGAGCCGCATCCTCCGCCAGCTATCTCACAGTCCCTCCTCACATGAGGCTTCCCATTAACCCGCCCCAGCACCTTTAGCCTCTCAGTTTGTTCCTCCCTTTAGGTCCCTCCATCCTTCAGCACCTGTGGATGACCATGCGGCACCACTGCACAGCTCCTCTGCCGCTTCTACGGACCACGCCACTGTCGGGATATCTGAAATACCCTTTTTTTGCCAACATGTCCTTCTCCTGCTGCTTCTCTTCATGTTGGCTTCATGCAAGTTATTTAGGCAATGGTTTATGTGAAAACCTAGGGTGAGAACAGAGGTCAACATAGTAAAAAGGCTTTGGTTGTAACCTTACTTTCCGTCCCTAACTTTAGGAAACTGCTGCCTCTCGGTTCCAGGTTTCCCGGCATCACAGCTGGTTGCAACTCGGTGGTTTTGTTTATTTTGGAACATTTCCTTCACAAGAAGAAAGGAAGCAAAGTTCAGCCATTACCACATGAGCGGGAAGTGAAGGAAAAAACCCTCTCCTCATTATAAAAATATACTCAGACCTTTTCCCTGCCTTCTCCCACCCTCCAAGCAAGACTTCAAAGCAAAAGGCAGTCTCAGGCAGTGACATTTGCTATGGAAATACGTTTGTGGAGTGCAGCACAGGGCTGGGTCCCAGAGGAAATTTTTGTTGTTGACTTGATAGTTATAAGGATTTGGAAATCACCTAACGAGCAGGTGGGGTAGAGTGTTACTGTCTCACTCACTCATTAAACCTACACCTGGTGCATTTCTGTGCAGCAAACAGCCACGTGCAGGACTGCCGTCTCCAGAAATAAATGGCCTGAGGAAGCCAAGGGTCTGGACAGAAGGACAAATCCCATGCCCGGGGTGAGCTCTTGCAGATTGCAAAATTGTACAGTAGTACTTCCCCCCATAAACCTCAGCCGGGCACGTTTGGCCATCCGTTGGCTGCGGATGAGAGCTTCCCCGAAGCTTGTGGGCCAGCTCCTGCCCGCTATGTAAGTTCTGCTAGTGCTACCTGCAGATGCTGTTGGGCTGCAAAAAATGCAGTGTGCTCCAAAAATGCAAAAAAGTTGGACATCTAACTGGAGAATATGGTCACAGTGGAATTATAGTTTTGAAGACCTGTTTCTCTGAGAACTAGGGAATAATAGAGCCCAATAAACAACACAAGGATACAGTAAATGCTGGCCATCTCTTCAGAGAAACCTGCGCAGAAGAGTGATATCTTTGGACAGGGATCATCTCTTATTTGTGTCTCTTACTTTATTTTGGCTAAGAGTGGCATCTCTTCTTGGTAAATACCTGATCTGTCCTCACTGCATTTCATGCTACTAAATGGCTTTGTTGAGCCAGGAGATGGCACAGAGGCACAGAAGCCCTGATCTCTTGCACGGCCTCTGAGACATGACATCAGCTGTATCAGGAATAGCATGTAGCGTCCAAGGGGAAAAGATTAAAACACCACACTTGCGAAAAAAATTGTTAAGAAAAAGTTTCAGACCCAGTGGGAAGAGTTTCTGAGGCTGAGAATTACGTGTTGGATATCCTCCAACACTGAAGGACTACTAAACTTATAAAAGACATGCAACATCAGATAACACCAGCGATGCATCCAGATCATTATCCCGTCTCCGGCCACAACCAGGTGGTGCCAGAGCAAAGGGCAGGAACACCTGTATGCGGTATTTGCGTGTCAGGTGAAAGTGTTGATGGTCTCCTTATCAAGAGTCAAGGCTTCTAGGAACACATTCTTCTAGGATGAACGCAGCGTTGCCACACTGAAATGAAAAAAAGGGGGGAGGATGTGCCACCAAATTGTAAGGGTAAACACTAGGGCAACGTCTCCACATGCTTATGTGCTTACTGCTGACAAGTTAATGTTCCATTAAAGCCAGATTTAAGCCCTGAACACACTGGACACGAGTAACCTTGCACACATCTGAAGTTAAGAGGCTACCTTGTTCGTTGCGTGATTAGCAGCTAAGGCTTAGGCAGATTCGTTACAGCTACAGAAGTTCTGCAGCACCTACTTGTACAGACAGAGCAGAACATGAATATGAAGCTGATAATTTCAGCAGTATGTTAGAGGTCTGTAGCAATATGGGAAAGGGCCAAAATGGATGGTGGCAAATAGTGGGGAAAAGGTCATGAGAAAAAAAATGAGGGAAGTAAATTGTATTAGCAGAAAAACAGGGCATGACCCTCCCATTTGGCAAAGTTACAGAAATGTTAACCTTTGGAAATGCTGTTAGTTCATTGCTGTTGGAAAGTTGGCTAGAAAGGCAACACTCAGGACTGACTCAGTTCTAGGGTTTCTGCTGCGCTAAGCACAGTAACACATGAACACACCTCCCCTCTCGGAGGCACGCTCGTAAGGAACAGTCACTGAATACTGTGTTATTCCTAATATTTTGCTACCCTAGGCAACCAACCACCGACTCTGCTCGGCATGACACAGCCTGGAAGAACTAGATAGTCTAGAATCAATTTGCTACTCCAGTTGAGTTTGATTTTATGATCTTAACACTTGTCATTTTGGGAAGGAACAAAACATTCACTGTTCCCAGGGTATGTAATGCTACTGGGAAGCCATAAATTTTAATTCAGTGCTTTATTTCCCTCGTGAAGAGATGTTGTTCATATGTGCTGTCACAGTTGGGGGTTCCTCTTTTTTCCTTTTGGTTGCTTGTCCCTTCATTAAGTTGGAACACGCTCAGAAGCACGACAGCTTTTGTTTCTATCAATGATGGATGTTATAGTGAGAGTTTTGGTCTGGTTTCCTTGGACCAGGAATTATTCGGCATGAGTTTTTCTGCCGGATGAGCTGGCACTCCTTGCTCCTCCTGGCTCCCTCTCCAAGCTCTGCCAATCACTATTTTTCTTCCTTCAGCATCCAGCTTAAATTTGAAGTGGCAGGAAATAGAGATTGATGGTTTTATTCTTTAGAGGAAAGGAATCAATTCAGAGTGCATGCTGGTGCCTAAAAGAGACTTAGGGAAGAGAAGTGCCCTGCAAGTTTATCCAAGGGTATTCCAGGGCTTGAAAGTGGAAACAGAAAACTTATTAAAAATATTTGTATTTTTTATTTAAATTAATATTTTAATTTATTGGAAAACCATACTCCTATAGAGTTTTCTGTAAGATATATCGCTTCATATTTGGGGAAAAAAAATACCTGGATGTCTAAAGGCTCAGAGAAAATACCTGCTTTTCATTCCTCTCCCTGTATTTCCCACTTGAAAAAAACTTACCATGATAAAAACTGAAGGTACATACAGAAAAATGTCCAGTTAATTGAAGGGTGCCTACTGCAGTCAATGAAAGAAGACAGGTGATATCCTAAAGGAAAGAAATTTTAATGATAGCAATCAAAGTTCAAAGGGGAATCTTTTAAGGGTTTTCTATAATGTTATGTTATGGGATAAAAGTGTATCCTGTCTGTGAGGTCAGAAACCCTGTTTAGCTCCTGTTTGATAAGGAGACTCAAACTTCAGTCAGGTTGGCTGAAGCTTTTCATATTTTCCAATGCTCAGTGGTCTTAACATTTTGAGGACTGAGAAGGAGGAAACAGATACTGAAACTTGCGTGTTTTCTCCAAGTCTAGGTCCCCCCAGACTAATTTATATCCTTGAAAATATGCAAAATAATTTTACAAATGAATCTGGATAAGAATCAATTTTTAATGGTCATCAATTTAATGACCTTGCAGATAGAAGAGGTCACCTCTCTTGCTTCTTAATAAACTCTGAAATCTAGCTGATGTGTGGAGTTCACTGTTTTCAATGGTGAAAGGGAAGTTGTTATTTTTGGTAGGGTTTTTTGTTCCCATCCCTGAAGACCACATGAAACCTGGCTACTGTCCTGGGACTTCAAGTTATTGTCTTTATAGTCCCTCGAGTTAACCTAATAGCCTGGGATCTTGTCTGTAGAAAACATTTGGAGAAAAATGAATTTATGTTGTATTTCCTGCATATTTTTGATAGCTGCTTGGCCAGACTAACAGCATCCCTCCTTGTACTGTGGGACAGTAATCTTTCTGCTTTTGACGGCCTTTTACAGAAGGAAATCTAAATAAAAAATACACAGTAATTCACAGTGAAGACCAAGATTTACTCAGAGTAGGACAAAAGTGGAATTTAAAACACAGATACAGCATAAACGTGGCCTTTCCCTCTTCTGTGGTCTCTACTACACTTCAACAGGAAAGTTGTCAAAAAATAAACCATTCCACACCAAATGGCGAGGGCACTGAGTACGAATTCATGGGGGAACTCAGCAGAGGACCTTGCGGAAGGATTTGATGAGAACCAGAGTGGGGGCTGCAGACCCAACCCCCCCACGGGCTGAGGTCCCCTTTGGGGTGCTGCTCAGCTGCACGCTGCTGGTTTGAAATACTTAGCTCTTAAAAAACAAGCATTTTAACTACTGAAAGAGATCTATTACTTGAAATAAATGCTAATGCTGTGGACTTATATCTAACTCTTCATTTGATGTGTTTTAATGTACACATTAAAGTGTATATGCTATACTGTGCATGCTATAGAAAATAATCCCAAGGCTACAGCATCACAATTAAAAAACTGAAGTGCTCTAAAATCATAAGAAATTACATTAAAAAAAATCCAAACAGCAAATGGATGACTGATACAGTTCACACCAGAGACTCCAAGAATCGGGCTTAGTGCCCATCCACAGACACGGCCAAAAGTTTGTGTCGCTGGTGGCACGTGTATCAGTTTCCTCGCTGTCCTGTACGAGTACAGGTCTTGGAAAAAACTCCAGGTGGGAACTGAATCCACCTTTTCAGCCCTGGAAGCGATGGATGCCTGAGGCACTGCAGGCAGGCCAGAAGACAGTACTTGGTGCATCTTTCTGCCTTGTTTAAAAATGTGAATGACAGACCATCTTCCCCAAAGATTACCTCGCTGCAGTATGCTTTTATGCTCTGTATCACAGGGAAGTTCTTTCTTAGAACTTCCATTTTTCTGATGTGATCTGTTTCACTGCATCTGCAACGTAATTTCAACAGGCTGCAAGGACACCTTCCACTAAGAAAAAGGAACTGAACTTGAGGCATTTTTACAAGTTAAAATATAGAATAAGATTCAAATTACCTTTCTAAAGAGAAAAGCCAAGTTTCAAACCATAGTCCTTTTACCAGGCAAGATTAAAAACACCTCTGTTTTTGGAGGTTTTGATTTTCAAGCTGTGTCAAGCCTCTTCTGCTCCTCAGGCAATCAAAGAAAATTATTTGCTCCAAGGGAAGAAGCAATTTAAATATACGTCCATTAGGAAGCCTCTTACCACGCGTGTCACGTGTGTTTGCCCATGTGCAAGCACTTGCACAGGAACATCTTGTAACTTTGGAGAGCTCTAGCTTTACACCAGCGTGTTGTAAAACAAAAACGGGTTAATTGCATACGATGCGAGAAACAAGCCTTCAGGCAGGGAATTGCTATTTTCTGGATATTTCTAGTTTTGTTGGACACTTAAAAAGGAGTAAAACTAGCATTCTGCATGTCTACTAACCTAAAAAAGGAAAGGTTTTTTTTTTCCTTTTTTCTTTTTTTTTTTTTTTTTTGGCAAATGAACCCAGAACGCCAGGATCGGGATCTCTGAGCTATTTGTTAGACTCATCCTTCCTTCTCCAACATCAAAGGACTCCAGAGCTTCGCCATCAGCACGGGAAAGATGGGCTTCCACAGCTTTTGACAGAGGGTGCCGTCACATTGCTCCAGGAGCAATTTCTGCAGAGGTTCTTCTCTCACGCTCCAGCGCCTGTCTCAGCTGGCGGCTGCTGGACGTGCGTGCCCAGGTTGGGCACTGCCCTGGGAACCTCCTCGGTCCCAGCATCAGGTTTGGGGACAATTCAGGGGCTACAGAAATCTGTAGTTTTGGGGTGCCATTTTAGTTGTGCCACTGTGTGCTACCTATAGGCATAAAAGTTAAGTTCTTAAAGACACTAATAGAAACTACAGCTAATTTTTTAAAAAAGAATTTGCTCTAATGCTTACAAATCATTAATGCCTCAAAATACAGTAGCTCAGTGAAAGTCTTAAAAGGACTAATGGCCATTACAATTAATTCTCTTTTAAGACTTTCCCCGGACTACTATTTTATTGATGCACTAATGCTTATTTTCCTCTACTTCTCCTTGAAAAAAATCTGGTTACAGTTCTTAGCCAATTTCATATGTTTTTGTGATTTCACTTGGAACCCCCTTGATACATTTGCCAACTAATTTACAAGAATTATTGCATTGTAAAAATATTCAGAAAACCTGGATGCAATTGATTCCTGTAAGACAAAATGTCTTACAGGAAAATAAATTATCTATTGTTAACCCTTTAATCCCTGCTGGCCTGTATGAAAACCACTTCCACATGCATCTTAAAAAAAAAATTAAAAATCACTGCATTAAGCAACTGCCAATCTGGAAAGTGTATTTTTAATTGCAGATTTACAATTGTTCTTCTGTGCACATTCTCTGGATTTTTTGGACTGCTAAGGAAAAGTAACAGACTCTGACGTGTGTGGTCCCTCTTTCTCACTCAACCCAACCCATTCTGAGCAACTGGCTTTGCCCGTGGGTGAAGCTGCCTTGGGTGACACCTGGTACAACCCGGGTAAGATTTTTCAGAAGTACATGTGTGGTATTCATAATTAATTGCAACTGTTGACACATAGGATTCGTCACTAGAGCCACAGTTAAAACAACTGGGTGTCTCAAGTGGGGAGGAGGAGGCGGCTTATTTTTGAGGTGGCATTTAAACTAATTTTTGAGTGATAAAGCTCTAAATAACTCAGGTTTTGCCTGTCCAAGTTTGCTTTCACTTCATCCTTTTGCTAAAAGACCAAAAAAAAAAAAAAAAAAAAAAAAAGAGCCTTTTTGATATTACCCAATGTGAAAAAAAGAACAAAACCAGAAATTAAGAGAAGTGATGTGTAAGAGCGAGCCCTGATGGGCACACGGCTTTACAGATGCATGAGCTCTCCCATCCATCACAACCATTGTATTCTTTTTAAAAGAAAACATTTTCTGGGCTAAGAAACAGGATGCTGAGAGAAGGACAGAGCTGAAACAAACAGCCTTTCTCATCCTGGTTATTTATTTGACCTTCTTGAGATGAAATGAAATATTGAATTGCACCATCCTTTCTAGAAATTACAGCAAATCCTGACATATTTGGATCATGAAATTTGAGCCACTCTCTTCCTTCAGACTGCTTTTTCATTCTCTGCTTTACTCTTGCTGTGTCCTGGCTCTCTTTTTGATTTCTGTTTCTTAAGAATGGGGCTTAGCTGTGCAAGGCTGTCAGATTAGCAGCACTGCTGTAAGCCCATAAAAAGACAGCTAAAATGCGTCAAGCAAGCTGATACTGGTACGCATTATGCACATCTTGCAGTGTCTAAAAATTTTTTTTTAAAAAATCATTCTGTGTAGACATTTTTCCTACTATTGAAGAAACTGTATGTCTTTAAGAAGAGACCCAGTGCAATAAATGAAAGCTGTGTTTTGTCTATTCTGTTCTGTCACCCCACCTACTTTGCAAACTACCTCAAACTCATTAATTTTATTTTGTCCAGGGTCAAGCAGGCTCTGACTTTGAAAGCTGCCACAAAATGGTTTCAGCCCATCTCCTCTGTCCTTTCCCAGAGTTCTCGCTATCCAGTGCAAGGTTGCTTGCTCTTGCAGGGATTTCATGAGACCAGTGTTCGAAAACAATAACTTTAGTACAGCTGAGTTGAATTTGCAAGAGGTAAACTGGGGGTGCTATTTAGATTGTTGACCTCTGGGAAGAGCATTTAGAAGCATGGGACTTTGGGGGCTTTGGGTGGGGGTTTTCTGTATGTTGTATTTTTGGAAAATAAAACAATGCTATTGCTTTTCTGCTTTTCTTAGTCTTAGTGCTTCAGAAACCTGCCTTTGGTAGTTTATTCCCCCGAGCTCTGCTCCTACTACCTACCTCACATGGACATGTGAATGGATCGGGTTTGACGTATCTGGCTCTTCCAGATTTAGAGCACTGAAAGAAAACTGTCATGCTGCATTTGACTACCTTCTGTCTGCGTGTGCCATGATCCCCCAAGGCTTCCACCTCCATTGAGCAGTCTGTCACCCTGCCAATTATTTTCCCAGATTTGTTTCAACAACCCCAGCTGCCTTTCTGCCAGGTAACTTCTTCCATTACTTACATGCTGCTAAACAAATCGATTGCCCTGACCGTCTTTACCAAACACACAACAATCTGGCCACAGTCCCACCTCACTTCATTCCACAGAGTAATCACCACCCTCTTCTGCAACCTCATTTTCTGGATTTGCAATGGTAAAGAATGCATATCTCAGAGCCACGAGACCCTCAGCTTGGTAGGTCCACTAGTCACCGTGCCTGTCTTAACATAGCAGGCAACTACCATGTAAGTCATGGTTCAGGCCGGGAAAAGACTCTTCGCCAGGTGAGTCTCGAGTACAGCATTTATTCAGCTGCTCTGAGGGAGCCATAGGAAGAGCTACAGGAGCAGTGTGTTAGCATTCGAGCTCTTCACAGTGCTACAGATAATGCCAGAATTGCCTTCTGTGCTTCATTTCAGCTTCCAAAAGCTCTTGCCAAGCAAGGAATGAGAGCTAAGGGTTTGTGCTGGCATCCATTTTGAGAAAGTTATCTGGAGAACAGCACGGGAGCCAGAGAGCTTGTGAGAGCTTCTTTCACTGGGCGAGAGCTTCCTGGGTTCCCAAAAATGCTCATGTATCAGAGCCCACGGGAGCTGATCCAGATGCTCTGGGGTAGTTAACCAATGGGTAGAAACTGCAGTAAGATACAGCCCAAGAACAGATGCATGCTGCAAACTACACCTGATTCAACATGATGAACACAGACATACAGTCAAACTGATGCACAGATAACACAGGTTTAATTATCCACAGTTTGATTATCCAGTGTTGACATGGTTTTTATGACTAAGTCACCCTTGAGATGCTCAGAATCTGGAAATCCCAACCACAGATAAAAATTTCCTTGCAGATACATAAAGTCACAGCATTTTTCTGACAAACTTTGGCTGAGAGTTTTGAGTATTTTTAACTTATTGGGGTTGCAGTGCATTTTACAAGGAGAGTGAAGTCTTAAGGCATAAATCATTGACTTAAAGGAAAACAACTGTGTAACAATATTACAAGATACACAGAACAGGATGCACTTGGATTCCAGTTTCTGTTCATTGGCTCACCAGAGACAAGGATCATAAATCAGAAATAGAGAATTGAAATCAAAGAAAAGTAACAGGAAGTGTCAAAATGAAAACCTGGCAGAAATTACCAATAGGAGGAAAAGAAAAGAGGCTCCAGATGTTTTTTAAAAAAATAAAAACCTGGGAAAGATTCAGTGAACAAAAGATCTACAAGCAGAAGAGAAAAAATGATAGCTTGGGTGGGGGGCTTCTCCTCTTTCTTTCTCACATAGAAGCCAGGTCTAGTGAGGCAAGAAAATATGTATCTACTAAGAAGATGAGGGAGGCGACGGGGGAAAAAGGCCATATAAACATCACCTCCCCTCCTTTCTTCCCATGAAGCACAGCTCTGGCAACTCTGATCCCAGAAATATTTCAATCGGGCTCACAATTCAAAAGGTTCATTAAATCCAGAATTATTACCACGAGAGAACTTGATCAGAGCAGCCAGGCTGTAATGTTTAAGGGGCTCCTTATTCACACATACCTACAGGCTGCAGCGCTCCCAGTCCCAGGGCGAGGAGGGTGTGAATCCCAGCCCCGCGCAGTACCAAGCTTTTTCCTCTGGGGCCATCTGCCGGCTTTCGCGCAGATGCTTCTCGGGACCTTTCTGGGACGACGACTGCGTTATCAGGTGCATCAAAGGTGAGCGATGCTGGAGCCATTCGGCATGATTTCTCACGGAGCTGTAGTCCAAGCTGTGCTGGAGGCTGCATCTTTCCGTCCCACATGCCGCCGTAACTCTGACCGGCGCACAATTCTTACATCGGTCTTCTGAAGACTTTAAAAAAAAAATAAAATAAAAAAAATCCAGCCCCACTTCCAATAATTCCCTTGTGATCAGAGATGTTCCCCTCCCTTCCCCATGTGTGTGCCATATTTAATCCAACAATGGCCCTAAATTTTAATAATTGTGGGGGTAAGGTACTCTAAATCCTTCCTCCAACAAACAACTCCAGCCAACATTAATCTATTTGCCTAAGACTTTTTCAAACAAAACTGTGAATGAGGGAATTAATTTGCAGACTGATACTTAGAAAGACAAAGTCATTAACTGATCCATATTTAATTTCTTAAGGAATCAAGCTTAGGCAGTAGACTCTTGAATCAAGAATCATTTTTATTTGTACATGATCATTTCAGGGTAATTTTACCAACTGGCACATATTTGTATCATGCTGCTACTAAACTACAGTGTATTATTGTAAACTCGTTTTCAAGCCACTTAAGAATGGCTAGAAACTTAAGGCTATCATTAAAAAAACCCCAACGAAACACCAAAATCAACCAACCAACCCACCCACACTGCCCGTCAAATCAAACACCTTTCTCCCCTCACCCCCCAGCATACTTTACAAGTTTTATGACTGTTTGAACAACATTCATAAACCGTGCTGTAACATGAAGAAACCTTCAATCCTAGCACATTCCATACAAAAATAATCTCGTGTTTTAAGGAACCAAAATATCCCCTATTATTAACAGAAAACGTATGCTGACCCACCAACAGCAATTTGCATCTGAAAGGCTTATTACCTTTCAAAAATAGTGTTTTCTCTCTCAGACTAGAGAGAGAGACTGATATGCTTTCCAATTTAAGAGTGCCAGTTGCTATAATTCAAGACTATATAGCTGGGCTATATTTTATTTGCATTTCATTTAAGCATAGAGCTTTTCCACCACAGTAAGTACGCTTCTGCTTTCTGTGCTAGGTCTCTCTACTTAGCTCTGTTCCACTGCAGCCACATGTATTCAGTCACAAGGAATCGGGAAAAGCCACTTGCTATATACACTGGTCCAGATCGCATGCAGTTACATGTGAAAGTACACTGGAAAGTTACAATCCATCTGACCAAAAGGCTTCTAAAAGGAAAATAATAATTTTCTGTGTATTGTTATAGCATCCACTGTGCTGAGGTGAAAAATGAACAATACGCTTCTTTAGAGATAAAGATCATGATAATGGATGCGTTACTGTTAGAAATGCTTAGCAATGCAGGCATCAAAAGTAACAGTAGGTCTGTTTATGCACTAGTTATTTTCATGAATAATGCTACAAAGCTTTTTAATTTCATAATTTCATAATCCTCAAGATGTTGTTGGGGCTCAGAATCACCTCAAATTTGAGACATATCAGAAAGGCCACAGAAGACAAAACAGACATTCTTTGGTATTTTTGGCATTCTACTGCATTGCAATGATACTTAAACCTCAATATTAAGTCTTGCAAATCTGTACTGTAAAGATGCTGGAGTTCTTAACAAAACGAGCCCTTTTTTATCTGCTGGCTGGCTGTGTAACATATAAAGTAACCCTGTCAAGCTAACAAAACCCAGTGCTTCTCCACAGCCTGCAGCCAATGAAAAATCCCCTCGAGTGACATATCCCAAGAGAGTTCTGGAGCAGTGGGAAGTAACATCTGGGAGAGCATCTGACCAAAGACCGAGAATGAGGTCTTCATGCTCCTCAGTTGTTTCTTTATCTGGAACGCTTGGAGGGTCACCTTCTAGAGCCTTCGTGTTACCCATTTTCTTCTTCTTCTTCTTCTCCTCCTCTTTTAGTTTCTGTACTTTGTGCTTGAGTATGTCACGATGTTTGGGTTCTTGAGGACCACAGAAGAGTTTGTCCTTGCTTAGATGCAGCAAGTCGTCTTCTGTTGGGATGCAAATCATGGCATGTAATTCAGGGTTCCCCTTTCTCAAGAGAGACAAGTTGACCCATACGAGAGCCCTTGGATAGCTCATCAAGATTGGCAAAAAGACATCTTCAGTCATTTCCTTCTGTCCCAGTCGAGAAACAAGGCGGACTCGCCGATCTTTTCCAGCAGTGGGATAGCACCAGGCTGATAACTGCATTAGTAGTTTCTCGCTCCTATTAAAATTTTTTAAAATAAACATCAAGAATAGTTATTAACAAGTAGTACAACAGAAATCCAGCGCCCCGCATATTTGCAAGAGCATGATTAAAAAAAGCCCTAGGGCTTTCTGTAACCTTCCAAGCTGGTATTTGTATCACTCTTCGCACAAAAAGAACAGGGGTGAGTGGAATTCATGTGCAAGGCTATTTCTTCAGAAGGAGACATTACTTTTTAAAACCCCCAAAACTTGTTAAATCACAAATGCTCTAAAACCTTCAGTGACATTAATGCAGTCCCGAACTGCCAATGTTTTCGTCCCGTGACAACTACACAAAAATGAGAGACCTGCATTCAGGCACTTTCCAAACACTGTTGCTGCCCTCATGCGTTGTATTGGAATGCAGGGGATTCTCTATTTTCTTTATAGACCTTATTAAGTAGTGCCAA
Source organism: Gymnogyps californianus (assembly GCF_018139145.2). Classification (NCBI taxonomy): domain Eukaryota; kingdom Metazoa; phylum Chordata; class Aves; order Accipitriformes; family Cathartidae; genus Gymnogyps; species Gymnogyps californianus. The sequence goes on from NC_059472.1 coordinate 24,452,626, forward strand.
GAACCACCTGTGATGATGTATTAGAAAAGAGAATGCAAGCTGATCTACACAGCAACAGTTTTAAAATCACAAACATGAGCCTCTAAAAGCTCCATCCACCTGAAAGCAGACAGAATATGCCAACTCCAAGAACACACTAAACTCAAGAGTGTTAAATTTAAGATAATTTAAGAAATTTACTTCATCTAGTCACCAAGTTTGCCGGGGAAAAGCAGGAGAAGGACTTCCACTCAACAGCAAATTCTGATCCATGACAAAACTATTTAATCTTCTCACTGTATTTGGATCAAATAATTCTCTCATCTTAATAATCAAGGCTGAGCTCTTCCTTTCCCCAATTCAATAATTCCCAATACAGAAATGACGCTTCACATCCGTGTATCATTTTGACATACCTGAGAACAATAAAGTCACTTGTCATAGTTTCATCTCTCTCACCGAAGTCTTGGGTGCCTGTAACATCCTCTGTCTTCAGGGCACCTTCAGAGCTTGTTATTTCCATGGTCTCCTCTACCTCACCAGTCTCAGGGGAAGCTTCTTTGACCACTTCGGCTTTGGGGTCACAAAAGCTATGCCCTTCAGTTGCACAGCACTCAGGGTGTGGTGAAGAAGGACGTACAAATTCTCCTGAAGCTTTCATTCTTCCTTCCCAGTTCTTTGTCAGCTGCCCCCAAGGACAGACGAAAGGGGACAGAGTACCCAGCTTGACATAATTTGCCCTTTTTGCAGGTGGACGTCTAAATGATAAATCAAGTAGGTTAGAATATTTGTTTCCTGGGCCCTTATTCAGTCCCTAGCACTTCAAAAGGCTGTCTGCTTTGTCCTGCTGGTCTAATAATATTTTCTGTTTTCAAAATCAAGTATTTAGAACAGAAATTTAACTGTGCATTCCCTTTGTAATCTCATTGAACAAGAATTTTAAAGTTATACTTCTAGACAACACTGCTGTATTTCTGACCACCATATCCTTTCAGCCATGCTGCCTGTCTACTGTGACTGAAACCACTACCTTTTCCTCTAAACTTCTCCTACTTGCCGCTCCTAGATGGAAGGGGAACCAACACCAGTTGGTGCAGAGCACACTTCTAGCTACTCCACACCCGTGGTTAAGAATTCTGTGCTTATTGTAAGTGAAAATGAAGGTGAACTTCAGAATACCTGGTATTTAAAAAGTGGACACTGAAATATACCTCTTCATTCACTTCATTCTTTAACACTTAGTACATACGTTGATATTCTGCCTTTGCCTTCTCCTACCTCCTCCCTCCTTTGCTGCTAAGGGAGCTTGAAATAGCTTTGTTTAGTTTATTGTTATGGAGCCTTGTTATAGCCTTATAACTGAGCGTATCTCTGGGAATAGAAGGTTTTAGTTAATTTATATGCCCTGTTTAGCAGAGGTTTTCTATTAAATATATGTAGGATTCTTTTCTTTTTTATAATACTAGCATTTAAAACACTAGTGAAAGATCTCAATAAAGTCCAAGTCTAAATGAACATAACAACAGATAATTAAAGAAATATTTTAAGCGGTATTCATTTTTTTTTTTTTCATTCTTGCAATCAATTTTTAAGTTAATATTACCGTTTGAATTTTTCAAGAAGACTGGTTTCCAGTTCTTTAGCAAACTGCATTCCTGCCTGGCAGTCTGGGAAATCATTTGGAGTGTGAGGTGTTCTTTGATATTCAGAATGCTTTAAAGCCTCTTGCAAGCCACCGACTCGTACACCTCGATATATCTGTTACAAAAACCAAAACCCAAAAAAGCAATGTTTGTACTGATTCCAGGTTCCTAACTGAAACAAAACATTAATGCTCTAGAAGCTACTGCCTTAGAAAATGGAAAGTCTGTCACTTTAGCTTTCAAAAAAATAAACTTAAGTATGGTTTTCACAGTTCTAGATGCTCATTTCAACAAAAATGTTAGTCATGCTCTTTAAATTTAATTCTGAAAAACTATCAACAAAACTGAAGAGAATTTTACAGGTTCTGATCTTGTACGTTGCCAGGAATCTCATATTACTTCAACAAAGTCACTGCCCAATTTATTTTAACTATACAATAGGTATTACTGCAATTAATCCCCCTGCACATTCAAAAGCATAAATTTAACTGCAGAAAGACATTAAAACCGCCATCTAAACATTCAACCAGCACTAGAGGAGTATTCAAGCTTAACTCAAACTTTGTGTTTCAAGCTCTCTCCCAAATCAGAGGCAACCAATTTGTTGACAGAGTTGTGGAGATAGCCAAGCTGGAAATGGATCAGCAGCAGGCACCCAATGATTTCTCTTTAGAGGCATATGCCTGTCGAAACACAAAACCAAAGAGCTATAGCATCAGCTTTCTCTCCCTACTCCCCACTCTGATTTCCTGCTTTAGACTGCCATGTGGGCACAGTTATACCCAACAGAAGATGTGGAAAGCTATTGTTTATTTTTAAGATTTTAAGACCAAGCCGCTGTCATCAACCAGTTCATACACACTCTTTTAAAGTGGGATTTTGATCCTATTATTGTGAATTGGTTACACAATGTGAAGTATACTCTCTAAAATTGATTATTTTGAACCAAATTATATATTTTGTCATATTTACTTGCAATTTGCAATGAAAGTCACTTACAAGAGGAATCCAGAAAGCCATGCCCCAGCCCTTTGGGAGACAGATATCCCAGCCACTCCCCCATCCTGGTCGATCTTCTCCAGCCATTTTCCCTGGCTGCTGCACCAACAGTATGGGAATCTTAGATTCACAAGGACCCAAATCAAGGTGTGATCCAGGTACCAGTAATTGAGCTCTCATATGGTTTAAATCCTGAGAAGGAGGAGACATTTCCCGTAAGTTAGTAACCATTTTTCCCTCTTCCAGATACCCTTCCAAGATACAGAGAGGAGGTGAGCTTATAACTAGGACAAATATACTAGTAATATGCTACATATTTGAACTGACCTTCATCGAGGCATGAAAAATGTTTTTAGAAAAAAGTATTAAGCACCCTTTTTCTCCCCTTCTTACTTCCATAGACCTGGATGGAGAGCAGGTACTGAAACTCAGAGCAAAAATGTACAGCACAGATGAAGGAGGAAAAACAAGTACTGCAACTTGATATTCATAGATTTGTGCACAAGACTAGACTGAACAGGTGCTTTCAGACAGTCTGTCAATACATGAAGCAAATCTGAATTACATCCAGGGAGATGGGAAGAACATTTGGTCACGAAACAGTTTCACATAAAGCATGCTGGCACCAAGGCTTTGTCAATCACCAGTTGTTATACTTCATCGTACCACATTAAGACTACATTTATAAAAAAATAGACCATCAGACTGCCTCTTTACGTGTCCCTTCTGCATCAGCTGTTTTATAAGGTAAACATACATGTCACGACAGCATGAAGAACACTGTCATATACAAAAAGATTGTGCTGATAACTGTTATGCGCTAGTGTAATATTTTGTAAGTACTCTGCTTTTTTCACGCTATGTCAGCCAGTTTGAAAAAACACAAAACTAATTTTCACAAAGAGAATATTTAGAGGGATGTTTCTGCCATACAAATTTTTTCTCTTTTTCATTACAATGGTGCCAAAAGTTTATCACCTCTTGTGACTAAATCGCCTTTTTACCCATGCATTTCATGGATTGCTCCTCCATTGCCAATGGAAATGTCAAGATAGGAGATTTCAAACCTGTAACAGCACATTTAAAGCTCTACAAATCACAGGTTATTGCCCAGAACACCCACAACACAGTGTGCTGCAGTTCAGAACGAGAGGGATTTATTTCCTTCCAACTTCCACGATTCTTTTGTCAGGAGAACCGTCCTGGCTACGACTGAGGAGTGAATGGCCAGAGCCCCTCTGTGCCACTTCATCCCTTTTATCTGCTGCACATGAGTCAAGGTGATGTAGGAAAATCCAATTCCAAACCCTTCTGATAAACAAACCTACAACTACTTAGTCCTGTAGACAATCCAATAAAGCTTTCTTTTAATTGAGTCATGAACAATGGTTGTGCAAGTACATTACACAAAGGCTACAAAATAAACACTTCAACTCAGCAGCTGGATACTATGACATTAGGAAACTACTGCTCTTGTACTTATTCAAGAGTCTCGCTCTATGGACTCTATAGATGATTAGCCATTTTCTCTATGGCAATCCACCTTCTTAGTTACCTGCTCTGAGATTTTATTTTCAGTGACGTTCTTACAGATGTCCTGGTCCCAGATAAAGCTGTGAGCACAGTCTACAGGTACACCCTCCAGGTACAGCTGCCTAACTTTATCATTATCTACAAAAGAAGAGAACCTTCAAACAAAATTCAAACAATTTTTGTGGCTTAAGTATCAAATTACCAAAACCACTCCACTATCATAAGTACAATGAGCAGACAACTAAGGAAACAGACTATTAAAAGCTTAACAAGCATCACTGCTTCTGGAATATCTTACTATCACATGTTTTTCCAAATACAAAATATGAAATAAACTGTTAGTTTTAGAAGCATTAACCTGGCATTCTCTCACAGGCATTTCTTATTACATCACCTTTGGAAATGTAAGTTATATCTTTAGCATGCCACCTTTAATATTCTGGAATTTGACCTTTCAGGCAGAGTGTGAAGCTCAACATGTTTGGTGAAAATCGGAAAGAGCAACATTACAAAGCCTGAAATAAGTCTGCCTAAGTAAACTTGTAAGAGAAGTGAGGATGACCTTTAAGAAATGTACATACAGGAAATATTTTTATGGATATGACTAGCATGCAACTACTTATTTAGCACTAGCTTCCCACTCTGGATCTTTTCAGGCTCTGCACTTCAAGGAAGGGACTATTCTTTGCTTATGTCTGCACAGACCAACAGCTCTGTGTGTTACTGAAGATAAATAACACTTCTGGCTTTAAAACTGATTGTTGAAGTATTAAATAACCTATCCCTTCTTCAGCTTCGCAATCTAACCAAAGCAGAGAAAATGTATACCCACCTTTAGTGATCTATGGATTAAAAGCCTTCAGTGTACAGTATGTAATGCATGCTGATCCATATTTTAAGTAAAATAATTCTTACCAATAAACAATACAACGAACCTATTAATAGTTCTGTGATTAAAACTTACAGGGACTGCTGCTCATTTTGTCATCTACAAGGTCTTACATATTAAAGGAACATAATGTGTTGCGTTTTGTTTTTTAGAATCGCTTAGTCTTTCCAAAGAAGATTCAGCTCATTTTTCCAGTTAATGTTGACAAAGACTTTCAGCACAGAAGATACTGATTATTCAGTGGTACTAACAATGCAATAGGTACTGCCAAACATAATTGCAATAATTATTTAAAATCTATAATCTTTAAGATGTCCCCATTACTAAGAGTTGCAAAATCCTTCAAAAGAAATATTAAATACGGCAGCACTCCTGACAGTTTGATGGTGTTATTAAGCTGATACTTGCTATGCATCCTTGCTGATGAGTTACATTTACATGAGAGGAAGAAATACCAAAGAAATTATCAGATTAGGGTGGCATTCCTTCAAATTAAGAACGATACAACTAAAAAGGTAATCCTTGCCAATTCCCTGCCAATTAAGCCAGAAGAATTCCTTCTCAGACCAAAAATTAAGGACAGGAACCTGAGCAGGAACCTAAAACAGCTCAACACTCCTAGAGGCAAAGCGCATTCTGTCTGAAGATACAGCAAATATCAATGCCTCAAAGGAAGGAGAAAAAGACAGCAAAAAACCTGTGTGTAGTGGTGGTGGGGAATTCCTTCCTGACTCTTACAGATAACCAAGGGGGAAGGGCACATAATTACAAGCAAACATAAGGTAAGGAAAGTGACTTTTCCATCTTCTGTACAGAAAGCATTTGTGAACCAGAATCTCTTTATGATAAATTATTTAAACATGTTCTAGTTTCTTCAACTGTAAATTATTCACTGTAACTTTCTCTGAATTTTTTTTTTTTTACTGCTTCTTTCTATTACCGCCGTTCAGGCAGTCTATCCTTGTCATATTCTTGGAGTTCTTTACAATTCCTATATTCTTATAATGGCATGAATATCTTTTTTTCAGTCTCTTTCCATCACCACACTCCATCCAATATCCTCCTCACTACCCTAAAATATCCTTCTCTAACTTGGTACATTCTTTCTCCTTCATCCCCATTGAACTTGGAGAATTTAATCTCTCTACTAAGCATACTATAATTCAAATCATAATCCCAAATCCTCACACCAGTTCTCTCCTGGTGTGAGGATCTCTCATTTCTTACCTCTCTCCTGTTTTCTTCAGTCCACATTTTAAGATTGCTGGGGAAATAACCCTACTGATGAATAAGTTGCTGATGATAGTGGAAGTAAGATGTTAGAGCTAGTATAGGAAATAGGGAGTTGTATTACTAAGCACACAAAGCTCAGCGACAATCAGCACATTATCCACTTCTGCTGGTGTCAATGGTTGGTGCTTAGACAATACAGGCAGATACAGGAAGGTTTTGTTCCATTTCAAGCTGTTCTTCTCATTTGCATAGCTGATAATCTTAACAGTCTTAGAAGACAGGCCTAAGAGCAAGAGTTCTTCTGTTTGAAATTTTTCATTCCCTCTCTGAGGAACTGCTAGGGAGCAGTTTCAGAGCCATATGTACATCGGGGTGTGTGGTACCAGGACAACTGATGCCAGATACCTAAACCTCTGCAAGACGTGCGTTTGCAGGCAAGGACTCAGGCTCTGTGTCTGCAGAAGGAACTTTAGCTCACTTATCTTTCATGATGCATTCTCCTTCTATGCATCTGATTCACTGATTGTTTAAAAGCTCCACCATACCCCATGTTGAGCAGTTCTTAAGGCAGTGGAATTTGCATTCTCCCACAGAAGACAGTAAAAGCATATCAAAATGTCGGAAGTGTACTTCAAAATGGAGAAAAGAACAGCACTAATTTGCAGTCATGTAAGCACTGACTGCTTACTGGGAGTCTTGACTTCCAGAAGGCATAAACCCGCTGAGAAGGCACTGAAAAGTGATTTATTCACAAACTTTCTATCCTCCAGCCTGAAGAAACGAGGACAGTTCTTTGATTAAATCCAATCAGCACGTGTCTATAACACACAGCTTGCACACATGCATATGCATTCAGGAGTGAGAGTAACTGGGAAAGACTGAAATTACCTTTGATTTGTTAGCATGTCACTCACAGGGGAAAAACTACACAGGCATATCTTAGAACAGCATTTTGAAAAAAAAAGGGATACAGACAGATGTGTATCATGTCACAGATTGCATGTATGACAATCCACAAGCAAAGATGATGGCTGTAACTTACCTAAACTATTTACTCATTTGGCAAACAATGCATCTTAAAGATGTAAATTAGTAAAGATTTCCTAAGAAAATCAGTTAGCTCTTATACAACATTAAAGAACAAGAGAGGCTAAAGCACATACAGAATCTGCTAACATAGGCAGTGCCATTTCAATCTTACTAATACTAATCCTAATAGTATTTGAATGTCCAGGAAGGAAAAAGGGGAAAAAAGTGTGGAATACAGCAAGGGTTCCTTTTTATTGCTCAATCAACATGACATGTCATTAAGGCAAATGAATGACTAACATTTCTTAAATGAAGATCAGCTCACTATATTAGCATATAAGTAAGGTTACATCAAAACCAAGGCTCAGAAAGTTTATGTAGTTCTAAAGCTCATAAAAAGATTTCTCCTTACAGAAGAGGCAAATTAATACCACCCAAATGGAATTACAGATCTTAGAGAAGTCTTTTTTTGGGGGTGGGTGTTACTGTGGAAATGTTGGTAATACTATTGCTGTAGTGATATATACTATGTGCCATGATTAAATTCCCTCCTTTTTTGGTTAAACAAGTTGCCCTTCAAAAAATTGCAGAGGAGGATAGTTTCCATTTCTGGGTCACTCTTGACAAGAGAACCAGTAGAATGAGGGGACAGAACTGATTGGAAAAATGCTGGCAAAAGTGCTAAATCAAACTAGAATAATCTTTGGGAATATGTTGCTTTTGCTGAAATTCTTGCTAGATATTTCAGTAATCTGACTCCAAGTGTGCCCAATAACAGGGTCCTGGGGAAGAGTACAACACTAGAATCAGGATGTAGTGATGCATTTCCTCACTCTGCCAGTTCCTAGCCACTTGTGGCTTACAGGCTTCTTCAGTTAGAGGCGATTCTTTTGCACCAAGTGGCCTTCAATAGGTTCTCCTTCATATATTTAACTGATTATTTTAACTCCTACAAACCTGCCATGCAATCAAGCAGGCTTATAGGAAAAAGGAATAAATCTAATTGGTGTATAGAGGCAGTGAAATATGCAACAAGACCCCACGCTCCAAGGAGATTACAAACTAAGCTGACAGAATTCAGGAAGACCTTATAATGGGTCCTGAAACAGTGAATAGTGGCAAGAAAGCATAATGCTTGCATAGAGAAAACAGATTAGACATAAAATGCATTCTGCACAATAACTGATTATGTCTAGGCTTCCTTTTATTAACACATATGCAATTTTACTTTTTCTTTCAAAACCACCAAGAATTAAATGCACTTGAATGCTTTCCCCTGATTAGAAAATTACAAAAGTATCTGAGCTTAATAATCTAACATGGATTAACTTTCTAGAAGTATTTAAAAAAATGTAACTTCTCTGCTTTTAACTACTTGAACAAGGAGACCCATTAAGGCAGAGATATAGCACAGGTAGTAGCTGTCACATAGTCAACTACAAAATTAGGTTAGGAACAAATGTCTTTGGAGAGTAACAATAGCCTCTCTTTCCAACTAACACCTAGGAATACTCAATGAGGGATACAGGAGAGTGGCAGTTAGACCTGAGTTTTGAGTTTGTCAGGTAGGAGAGATGAACTACCATGCCATAGGATTCTCCCACTGCACGTGTAATAGGTATGCAGGAGATTGTGAATGATCCTGTAACTCTTCCCACACAGCATTAGGAAGTCACTCAGGTGGGAAATGTGGAAAACAGCAGCCACTTTCCCTGCTGAACCATTAGTCCCTCCTATTCTCTCCTTAACTGCTTCTTGTAGGAGGGCTGCCCTCTCCTTTTCTAATCCCTTGCCATGATGTCCTTTTGATTTTCTACTAGAAGACAGCTGTATTGTCTTCTTTCATCCTTCTGCCTACTAATTTAGTATTGTGTAACATCAAGTCCTTTAGCAGAACCTAAATTAGAAGGTATCATGCAGTTTACCTTTCCTTGCTAGCTGAACAAGGACCTTCTCCCTCTCCCAAATAAAAGTCAGAGAGGACAGATGCAGTTTTAAGTTCATGATGAGACAAAAAACCACTCAGAAAGGAACCAGAAAGCAAAACCAGCTTTTCTGAATGTTTGTGGTTTAGAAGATTTTTTGCAAGTGAAGGATAACCCCAAAGTAGAAAGATCTTGAAGATGGCCATTTCTAGCCAGCCAAAGGAAAAAAAACATAGGTATTTTCTTCCTCTTGACTCCCTATCTTACACCTTTACCTCTTTACCATGGCCCTCCTTCCTGAGGGACAACTAGCTCTGGCAGCGGAAGAGAAACTATGGGAGAGAAACTATGAGACATTTCCAATGCCTAGATGCCTTCTGCTGATCGAGCCATCTTGAACACATCTTCACAGACATGACAAGCAGAATGAAGGGAGCCGAATTACTTCTTGTAGCTGCTGACTCCTCTACCAGCTCAAACCAGTATCTGTAAACAAGTGCTATATAGCTCACCTTACTTCTCAGCAGGAAGGAACCAAAGTAGAGGTCATGTATGCTGCAGCATTTCCAACAGGAACATTAACGATGAGAAAGTTAGCTGAGCAGAACTAATTAACAGGAGAAAGGCTGTTCTAGATACAGAGGGTAGAATAGGAGGATGTAAGAAAATCCAAATAACAGAGAGTTGTGCAGAGAGCCAGAAGACAGTAACTGAAATAGGTGTTCAACCTGATTTAAGTGAAAGGTAAGGCTAGATTATTCTACCATCTTGCAAACACATCACCAAGGAAATGAAGTATTTTCAAGTCTCTGGAACCTTCAGCTTGTCCTATTTGCTACTGCTTGCTAGCTGGCTATTAAGTTTCTCATATTAGGTGAGGCAGTCTGTGTCCAGTCAACCTAATTGGAAATGCCTACACAGCACTGTACACAAACCCCATTGTATACTGTATATGCTCTTGCACATTTTTCAAGGACATTCACATCCCACTGAAATTGAATTTTGCACTGAAATGTTGTGTAAGTCAGCATTGAAATGAAAGTTTCAGAAGTCACGCTTGCATCTTTCATTTTTTAACATAACCAGGATCTTGGCCATCTGAAATGCTAATCTTGCAATGGTAATTTTTTTTTTTTTTTTTTTTTCAGTGGAATTGCAACTTTCATCATTGTAGGACTATAAACCAGAAACAGCAGATATCTCCTTGGAGAGATAAACAGCATCAGGAAGACTAAACACCAAACAGAAACTTACTAAGTAGCTTTTAGCACCTGGTTGGCCTTGCCAGGATTCGAACCTGGATCATCTGTATGGTGAGACAGAGGCTTCCACTGAGCACAAGACCAGCTTTGGTGCATGTCCCTCCCTCACAATTGCAGTTCTAAAACCTATGCAACTTTCAAGCTGTTTCTGTTCTCCTAGGGGCTGTGGAAAGGGGAAGAAAACATTCTGAAATCGAATGCTAGAGGAAAACAGCAAGAGACAATCAACATAAGATGACAGTAAATGAAAACAAAGTGTAGAGAGAAACTGAATCTCTTGCCTTTGGCAGTTCCACCAGAAGCATAACATAAACAAGGCATTTTACCTTGGTATTTTTCAAAGTCTGGCATGGCTTTTGTCTTCTTTTTTGGCAAATTGACTCGAGGATCTCCAACAGTGAGGCCCAGTATTGTACCTGGTGGCATTTCTGATGGTGAACTTATTCCTTTAAAAATACACAGATGAACATTGCCATGAAACAACCAATTAAGTTGTGATCTTTTTCTGCACTACTATTTTGTGCATTTTTGCCTGCAGGGATGTGACACCACTGTAAGCCAGAGAAGCAATCCAGAGTACTCAATTTAACGTGTTTTGAAAACTCACCAATGCTTGTTAAGTGTCCAATAACAACAATAGCAGTGTAAGACTTAGTTTGTAATTACATATATGCTTAGCATAAAAGTGAGGTCACTCTCACAACTTACAGACTCAATTCATCCTTTGCATTTGGCACATCTCTTAAAGAACAAACAACCTTTGCCTTATACTTGTCTTCCAAAGAAAGGAAATTAAAAAATGTTTTTTAAAAGTTTTACCTCATCTCTGCTTAACAGCCTCACATTGGATAGCTTGAGTATAGTGTGAGATGTACCAAAGCCAGTTCCTTACCTGCTTCAGTGCTAGAAAGTGAGGAGATGTTGTTAACTTTATGATACTTTACCACTCAGCCAAATACACAACTGTTCATTAGAAACAAAAATATATAAAGCAAGGTATAATACTTTCACTTTGGGTAGGAGCCCACCATTTTATATGTGGAGGTATTGTACAACTTATTGCCTTAATTTGGTGTGTATGGGGTGAGAAAGTGAGAGTATATGTCAGACTGTATATCCCATCAGCAATCTCAAATCTAAGTTCATGAAGATAAGAAACAAGATTCAGTTTATCTATTAAGACTTTGGACTACAATGAGGATTAAAATTCCCTTAAAAAAACTTAATGTAACATTTCTCACATCTTTGACATGCCACAGTAATTACCTAAGCACGTGCTCAATGGCATCACTCTCTTGATCAAGCAAAAAATAAGCATTTCCAAATTGAAGTCAACTTATTAGCCTGCCAGTTTTGACCACTAGAGTTTAAGAGTTTCTTCTTCCTCCCATAGCACCCACATGCCCAAATACCTTCTAATAGCTCAAAGACAGCACTTTGACGTTGATGAAGAGATACTTTTTCAGAGTCCTTGCAGTTTTCTACCCACCAGTTATTCAGTTCCGTCTCTGAATCCGCCATCTCCTGGAAAACAACACATCTAATTAAACTCAAGTGGTTATTCAGTATTTTCTACCAGTATGAATTCACTCTCAGTTTGCCTTAACCACTATGGTTGCTTTCTTCCTCTTCAAGTTTCAAACCAAAACCATTTTTCCCTGATGCAGTCTATTCCTATACTCCACTTTACAGTAATCCCCAATAAGCTGTTCAGTTCAACCTGTGTTCCAAAAATAAACAAAGCAATCCACAACGCTTCCTAATTCTGTCGTTAATTATTTCTTAGAGAAAGCCAGAGATTTCATGGCCTCATCATGTTTGCTGCAAGAGACAAAAAAAACCCATTAAAACCACAGTGATGCTATATGCCAAGAGGTGGACAACATACTAAATCCTGGATAAACTGCATATTTGATTGAAAACACAAAAGTTTTCTATAGCTTACACGTCTTGCCCTTTAGCTCTAGGTGCTCTAGCTCATTGCTCGAGAAACATGATCTACTGTTTGTCAAAGAGAATATGAATTATTCTGGACCTCTCAGCAGAATACATCACTACAGCAGAAACTACATAGCCTGCTCAACAGCACCATTGCTTCTATTTTCTTCCTACCCCCACTTAAAATCCAGATAGGAGTTCTTCCTGAGATCAGTGTTAGTCAAGAGGCTCAATATAGAAAAACTAACAGAGTAGAAATACGTAGGTTAGCCTTTATAATAAGTAAGGCTAGATAGTTTATGATTCTTTCTAGCAAAAACAAGCTTGCACATTCTAGAAACCTTATCAAAATTATAGTAACATCCAAACTGCCAATTTCCTTACTGTTTGGACAGAAGCAGCTTTCAAGGTCTCTGTAAGGACGGAGTGTGATAATGGGCCAATAAGCCGGTATCTGAGAATCTCCATGGTTCTGTCACTGAAACAGAGGAAAATTTCAGGTGAAGGTACAATCGTACAACACACAATTTTTTTCCCCAGTACTGTTAAGCCAGAATTCAGCTATATTAAGTGGCTAACGGTCAGTTTCTGACTCTACTATGAACAAACCTGATCACAATGCCAGTAGTCTGTGAGACCCAAGAGTAGGAGTGGAATGGATCTCTAGTGCCATCACCAATTATTTTTTTCACTGGCACAGCTTTTTCTCCTTCTTTATCCTCCTTCTTTCTTTTCTTGCCAAGGCTTAGAACAACATCCATTTGTTTTTCCTCTTGAATTGATGTTGTAACAGGCTCAGGAATAGAGATTTCTTCAGGCTCTGAACACTGAAAAATTGCTTTTAACTCTCTCAGTATGTCCTTAATAAAAAAGAAAAGTTTGGATTAGGATGATAAGCAGTGCCCTGCAAAGCTTAAGTACGGTTTTAAGAATTACACTCTACTATTTTATTTTCCTATATGGACTTAAAGGAATAAACTTCATTCTGCTGAAGTCCAGGGCTTGCTAGCAAGAGCTGAAAGTAATACTGAATGTTGCTAAGAATTTATTCTCACTCAACATAAGAAAAATTGCCGGTGCATAAAATTTTACTTATATTTTTTTAAAGTTCATAGCTAAGTATCCGACTATGATTATCTGTGACAAGACTAAACTTAGCCTGTTGGGGGTGCCAGTGGGAAGGATGTGAATCAAGCAACATCATACTGCAAATGTATCCTGAAGCGAGTGACACTAGAAAACTTTTAACAAGCTCAAACACTAAAACAAAACCTCAGAGGCATGCACCTTCTGTACAGGCTTTATAAAAACAAGCTGCAGAACATAAACATTGTTAGAGCAGAAAAAGTCTTCCAACTTTTAATTCCTAAAGCCATGTATTATATCCAGCTCTTCTACGCTTTTCAGAGGGTATCTTCAGCATTAAAAATGCACAATGCATAAAGAAATGAGAGTTCAACTATATAGAAAAAAATACCTGTTTGAGAGCTGGATGCATCCAGATCCACAACTGTCTGTTTTCAGACCCATCCCTGGGCTTCCAAATAAATGTAACAGGACCAAGCATATTGTCAGGATAGCGATCTGCTCGGTAAAGATTCAGAGAACCCTCGAATCTTCCAGACAGACAACAAGCCTCTTCAAATGTTAATCCTAAAGAAGAAGATACTTACTGAACAACAAAATACTCTCTTGCTTAAAAAACAAAAAATTGAAATTCTGTCTGGCTGCTGGGCTGCTAATGCTGTACCACAATTAGTTTATTAATAAGCAACAGAAAATAAGAACATCTAGTCCTAGTTTGAGACCTTTTAATTATGTTTTTCAACCAAAATCACAACTCAGTATCAACTCTGTTACTACTATTGAGATTGGCAGGATATTAAAAAAGGAAAAGGATGGGTCATCCTTTAGTCTATTCAGAATCTTAACTTTATTTTGAACTACATAAATTTTACCTGTGTCAATGCTACATATTCGAGCAAGTTGCTTCAGAAGCTCATTCTCTTTACCAGTCAACTCCAGGCAACAATAATATGATAAATCCTGAAACAACAGCATAGTGGTAAAGTGAGAATAACTCTTGAAAGTGAGCCTGGCAAGGAAGGACCAGACAGAGCTTCACAATTTACACTGAAGTAGTGTCGTGGTTTAACCCCAGTCAGCAACTAAGCACCACGCAGCCGTTTCCCCCTCCCCCTCCCAGCGAGGTGAGGAGGAGGAAAGGAAAGAAAAAAAAAGTAAAACTCGTGGGTTGAGATAAGAACAGTTTAATAACTAAAGTAAAATATAATACTAACAATAGTAATAATGAAATATAATAATAATAGTAATGAAAAGGAATACAACAAAAAAAGGAAGGGGGGGGAAGGAAAAAAACCAGTGATGCACAATGCAATTGCTCACCACCCGCTGACCGATGCCCAGTTAGTTCCCAAGCAGTGATCCGCGCTCCCCGGCCAACTCCCCCCTGTTTATATACTGGGCATGACGTTCCATGGTATGGAATATCCCTTTGGATAGTTCAGGTCAGCTGCCCCGGCTCTGCTCCCTCCCAGCTTCCTGCACACCTGCTTGCTGGCAGAGCATGGGAAACTGAAAAGTCCTTGGCTTAAGATAAGCGCTACTTAGCAACAACTAAAACCTCAGAGTGTTATCAACATCATTCTCACACTAAATCCAAAACACAGCACTGTACCAGCTACTAAAAAGAAAGTTAACTCTGTCCCAGCCGAAACCAGGACAAGTAGTAATTCTTCATTCACCAAAATGTGTCAAAGAGAAACAAGTTTTCTTTTTTAACTTAAAATTGTTAGTTATAGGAGAGCTGTCAGGCATTTCTCATTTGAGGGCCAACCTGCCTCTCAAACCAACAGACCAAAAAGGACATGGAACAAAGTGCCTGTCTTCAATAGCATCCTGCTCAGGAAGATGATGCAGGGATTCACTGAATCTCTTAGCTCTTGAGAAGACTGAAGATGTAGTATTTCAGTCATAGTTACCATAAGACTCTTCTAAAGGTTCATCTTGTTCTCTCTGATACTCACCACCCCTCATTACAATTATGAAATCACTCATTTCATACTTAGCAGTTATTAACAGCTGACACAACAGTACTTCAAAGAGACAGAAATATTCATTATAACTGAACAGTTGATT
This sequence comes from Gymnogyps californianus, assembly GCF_018139145.2. Taxonomy (NCBI): domain Eukaryota; kingdom Metazoa; phylum Chordata; class Aves; order Accipitriformes; family Cathartidae; genus Gymnogyps; species Gymnogyps californianus. The sequence continues at coordinate 24,468,215 of NC_059472.1, forward strand.
ACTTCACCTTGGCAAAATAACAAAGAAAACAGATGTAAACGTGGTACCTGAAGAAGGCAGTGTTTTGTCATGGCTCGGTAACAAGCCCTGTAGCTCTTCTCCGTAGGGCTATTTCCTAAACAGTATCCCCACTTCTTTACCATATGAAATCTCTTTGCATGCCAAATATGTGTTTCCAGCCAAATATTCTTTCTTTGCCTGCGATTAAACTCTGCTACCAAATTTATGTGGCGCCTTCTAGCTTTGCGACATTTAGTCTTTGACTGTTCTTTTTTCTGATGTACAGCTTTCTCCGCCTGTTTTTAAAAGAGAAGATATTGAAGTAAATCTCAAAAGGACAAACTTCTGTAGAAGAAAAAGGCTGACATATATAAGGATACACGAAGCATTAGCAGTAAGTTATACTTTATTCTGATGTTAGTTCTCCATAATTCTTGAGGCTAACTAACACTTTGAAACTTTATACACAAGCTCCACCCACACAAGTGCATCAAGGTTTGACTGGAACCCATAGATAAACCAAAATCCCCACACATTCAGAAACTTACCAGCGAACAGTAAGATATACTACTTCCTGTGTGAAGTTTTTGCCCAACATCAATATATCCACATGAACAAATGAACATGACATTAGGAACACCTGGAGATTTGAGCTTGTGCAGAAGCAGTATGGACTCTCAGACTGCCAGCCAAGACCCTAAGGATTCTACAATGTGTAGAAGTGAACAAGAAAGGACTGTGGTGATGTCTTGACCAAATTCTTGATAAATACCAGTCAAGGTCTGAATTATTATGGGTGAATGTATGGCTGGAGAGGAATGCTTGACTCAATCAATGTTTGATTTGTCTTTTTGTGAAGAGAAGTGGTAGAAAGAAATAGGGACTATAAGACACACAAAAAAATTCTTAGGATGTCCTTTGTAAGCTTATCAAGGAATAGCTGATGATAGACCACTGGTTATAAGAATAGCAAAGGAATGAGAATGCTAGAAGATCACTGCCAGGAGCACAGAAAACACTGAAGCAACCCATGGAATCAAAATAGAAATGCACAAAAAAATAAAACATGTTCCCATCAGACCCATCATCCCACCACAGAGTAGACAACATAAGCCACTGGATCAATGGTATGTGACTGACTGGTTCAGAAAGACAATTAGAGAAAAAGGGATGTGGTACTGTAGATGAAAAATGTGTCTTTAAGCTTATGAAGGCATAAGAGATGGTCCAAGTAAATGTTTGGATGAAAATGGTCATGATAAAGGATCTAAGAAAAAGCAAGAAAATGCAGCAGAATCGGAACAGTTAGCTTTGAAGAAGCAGACTTCAAACACTGAAAAGTAATAGGCAGAACCTTACAAAAGGAAATAGCACAGGAGATATGACAAGCTGCAAAAAAACATGAAACAAAACAGCCTGTGCAAACACACAAATGACACCAAAAGACCTGAGGAGAGAAAACATAGCAGAAGAAATACAGCTGCACTGGGGCCAATTAAATAATCTCAAAAATCCAAGAATCGCACAGGGAGTGGAAACAAGGATGGGAGAAAAAGTGTGAGCACATACAGAGAAGTTAGAAAGGCTATCATGTGAAAGGAGTTTAAAAAGCAGGGCACAAAAGAACCAAGCATAAACATTAAAGAAATCTAGAATATTTAACAAGGATAGAGCACATAACTAACTACACAAAACAGCCCCTGCCTTCTTCCATAAGTTCTCAGAAAACAGGCCAAATTGCATCTCTTGTCATGACTAACAAAGCAAAAAGAGTGCCAACTAGAGCAGTAAAAGAGAGATACAGGTTACAAAGATCCAATAAAACATGCCCTAAGGAACATGTGTGGAAGTACCCGAAGCAATTTCTGAATCATGAACAATTATCTTCAGGAGCTCAGGGTGGAGGGGGTAAGGTCTCAAAGAACTTAAAAAAAGACAATGCAAGGGAAAAAAGAATGCAAGAAATACATTAATCACTCAACCTTAATACATAGAAAACTTACCAAGCAAACTCACTTGATCACTTTAAGAAGTGTCTAGAGATGATAAAGTGATCAATGCCAAACATCAGACAGATCATTTCACAATAAAATCCTGCTGAAAAATTTTTTAATATTTTTTTTTAAAAACACACAGGAAGGCTACAGTGGGTAAGGAGCAAGTAACTCCACAGGAGCATCCTGACTAAATGTTGAGATACTGCCACAAGATGAGAGTTTCATGAGCAACCAGGAATAGTCAATTAGTAAGTCTTAAGCTGCATGCAGCCTGCCAACAACTCCAGCATACCTCCCACGTTTGAGCTATAACACATGAATCACGGTCATGAACGGGCTGTGCTGGTTTGAGGCCAGCAGGGTGACACCCTACAGCTGGGGTGGGGTGCAAGGCAGACAGGTGTTACTGAGGACTCCTGGATCACCTGCGACCAATGCACTGCCTGAACAACCCCTCCTGCAGTGGACCATTTTATCATCCCTACTCTAATAACTTTTCAAGATGTCCAATAATCACAAAGCCAAGTGGTTAGTGAGATCTACTTCAGCTACCATCTAAAACTGAGGTGTTCCTGCATTTTGATTCCAAATGTCAGTCAAAGTTTGAGAACCTGTGTACACAGGGAAGTTTTGCAGATAAGCTCAGGTCTGAACATTAATAAATGTACAGCTTAACACTGTGCATTAGCTATGCCCACTGCATAGTTTATCAAATACTATAAAATGCACTTATACCTCTTTCCTGGCAATCTCTTGGAGCCGCCTGGGTAGGCGTTTAATATTGTGACTCATAGCTCGCCTTCGCATGTGCCTAGGTAGAGTCTGGAAAACTAGAGAGTTTGAAGACTTCTGCGCAACTGCTTTCAACATGGCATTGATCTCAGCAGCACGAGCTTGAGCAAAGGTAGACACTGGAATGAAAAGAACTGCATCAGAGCATGACAAACGGTAAAAATCAAAGAAGGGGACACTGTATGTAAATTACTGAATTCCAGCAGAGTATTCCTAGTACATCAGTCTAATGACTTCTTGAGATAAAAGTAAATACTGTATACTATTACTGAAGAAATTTCAATTCTTCAGATATTCTGAAGCTTACAGATATGCTTAAGCAAATACTTACACATGAATGAATCTGAAAGCCGTGGTATAACTAACAAGTCCTATTTGCATTAAGTACTTCTTTTTTAAATTAGAGTAGCAATCTTTTCAGATGGTATTCAGAGAGATGAAAAAACTTCACCACGGAAAAAAAAGGAAGCAGTAATCATATTACAGACTGTTTTAAAATGATCAAATAAAAATCCAGAGGTTGGTCTTGTTTTATGCTTAGGGAAGCATATCTACTATCAGAGCACCACCACATTTTGAAAAGCTAATCTGCTCTCCTAAATAAACATTCTGTTAGATGAAAAGTTGTCTTTAACTCACATCATGGGCAAAAACAGTTTCACTGGCTACATTAAAAGCAGATGACTGTCAGTACTCATTTTGCTGGCAAACAGAAAGCAAAATGCATATCCCTCATTACAAGTAAGTGCAACTTTTCAACTCAGAAGTCTGAAAGGACTCATTGAACAACAGCTGGTCATTCATTCCAGTACACAACTACTTTTGTATTTTGGAGAAAATTAGGAAAAACAGAAGAACACAGCATCAGTTCTAGTTTTTGCTCTTGCACAAAAAACAAAGAAAGACAGCAAACTTAATCACCAGCAAGCTGCCCTAGACATACAAATTATATTTTTCTTATATACAAACCTGTTATGTATTTTGGCATTTCTTCAGAAACACTCTGGCGTCCTCCTTGCCATCCTCCTCTTCCTCTGCCTCTCTCTCCTCTATTTTGCCCTTTTGGAAAATAGTGGTCTTTCCTGTAAGAAGGCCCAGATGACTGATTCGAAAATTTCTGCTGCTGATACTGCTGCTCAGAACGAACATCTCCTGGAAGGTTGAGAGATGAAAAGAAGGAACAGAAATGCAAAGCAGTCTGAGTAACTAATAACTATACACAGTCTTTCCTCGTAAGAGTGCATTGCACATTCCTCCTATTATATTTAATATATGTACCTGAAAAAGCCATCAGATATCAGAAGAATTAAGATGTTTTTTATAGGAAGAAATAAAAATTTTGCACTGTCCTGCAGAAAGCCTGCAGAAGATTAAATAACTTTTTCACATTCTGAAAATGGTACCCAATCCAGACTTTGCCTCCAATACTCTATCAGACCCAATAGGAAAGACCTGACTAAAATCAGTCTACACAACATCAGTAGTGATTTTTACTATTGTCTAGTCAGAGTTGTAGTACCAAACCAGCAAAGTTAATATTTTTCCCTCTTGCTCCTCGATTTTTTTTCCCATAAGCAAACGTACTGTTGTCTCACTTACATGTATTTCTGTTACAGCAATAAATAAGGTAAGCATGATACACGTATGTTGGTGCAGTAAGTTACTTTTCTAGTACAGGCATTTAAATCAATATTGAAACTAAATAACTGAAGTCTACAGTAAGCTTCCTAAGGTACAGAAATACCTTTCAAGAGTGATAAGCACCTAACTACTTCAAGTTTAAGGGGGCCTTGAAGTCCATATTTAAAGATTAGTTTATGTTCAACCTATTCAGTTATGTCTTGGTTAGGATTTCTAGTACAACTTGAGATGTGGTTCTCAGGCAGCTCATGCCGGACAACTGAATTAAAAAGGGCCCAGCCAGCCATCCCCACCACCCCACCCACTGCATCAAGACAAGTGCTTGAGGGAACATGGGGCCATACAGTTCAGGGAGCTTCTCTAGTGAAAATCAATCTGTGTGTCAGGAGAAATGGGGTAAGAGATTAAAAAAATCAATTTTCAGGTTGATCAGCTTCTTAAACAAGCCTGTCACATTGTTCCAAAAATGCTACCATTGGCATAAGGAACAGCCAGGAGCAGATTCACCTCCAGCAGCATCTATTTATGTGAACTTAAAATGGCAAAGAACCTCCTTTTTCCATTTCAAATAAGCATGAAGCTGAAGTTTTATGTTCAGCAGCAATGCTGTTGCAGCCCTGATGCAACCACACATCACGCAGAACTGCAGTAACTCAGATGAAAAAATAATTTGGGGTGGAAACAGAAGTTAGTTTTTATGTGGAATAACTCCCTGATCTGGGTTCTCCACATGGCTGAGAGCAGCACTGTCCAGACAGTGAGGTGAAGGTGAGAAAGAAATAGCTGGGAGAGAGGCATAGATGCTACCTCAGTCAGCAAATCTGTGTAGACCTGCAGGTCAATTCAATCGTGGGAGAGTAACTGGACAGCAATTAACCCATATCACAAACACGTCCCTTCATTATCAAGTTGCCTAAGAATGGAGGAACTAAATATTTTAATCAGTAGATGGAAGAGTGTTTCAAAAGACAGTGACTGACTTAACACCTAAGGAAAATATAAATTATTTCAGGTACTATGTAGATCCGTAGTTTTATAACTCCTATTTAGATTTTTTTCTTTCCTGTTTCTACAAAATAGTCCTATAAAACTGAGATACTCACTAACACTACAGAAGAATGTCATACGGATGAAAATGCATGCTATTCAACAGGACAGAAAAACATAACCATGTAATCTTATAAGTTCCCTGCTACAAATAAAGTTAGAAAAATGTGTTTAATCTGGCAGTACTTCTGTAATGATATTCCCAAATCTTCAGACAGGGCTGACCATAATTTGCTATGTCATTCTGTCTGCTTAGGAACTCTTCAGTCACCCAAATAAACAGTGACACTTAAGCATTTTTTTGTTCAACCACAAAGATGCAATCTGTCAGCTTCTGAAGGCCTCACAGTAACAGGCCCTGCTCTTATGTGTGCCTTTTTTCCCAGAAATAATATAGGTAACAAAATAAAAACGTGAAATGGGGGGGGTGGGGTGGGTGTGGAAATTGAAGTCCAATTGAAGCACACAGGATGCAGGTCAAAACACACAGATGAAAAAAGCATCTGGCATACAGGTTGACAGGATCCTTCAGTCTTCAACTGCAAAGGTTACCTGTGTACAAAACGCTCCAGCAATGACCTAGCAACACTGCCATTTTAGGGAAACGCCTTGCTGCCTCCTGCCAGTACTCTTCCATATACAGGAGACACAAGTGCCAAAAGGGAAATTGGTTGGGCATGTTGATCTGATGGAAAAACAGTGCATTTATCACAGGGCCAGCAGGCTAAACTAGCTCCTCCTGCGGCTCCCAGGTCTGACAGAAAGAGAAGGGAGGTCACTGGATGGGGCGTAACATCCAAATTCATTTTAAGACTAGAAATCACAGCGGCCGGACAGGGATTTGTCGTGTAATAGAAGGGATGATACAGAGAAGCACGTATTAACGAGATTTATGGCAGAACCAGGGCTAACGGAGTCAACGGCAGGGGACGAAGCCCTGGAGTACTCCCACACTGGGCAAGCCCCGCCGGCCGCCGGGGCTGAGGAGACGGGGACACCCAGCCCTGAGGGGGAGGACACCTCCTCCGCGGCCACCCACCCCGGCCCTCGGTAGGGGGTTCCCCAGCCGTACCTGCGGGCGGGCAGGCTCTGCTCCCGCCGCCGGAGAAGGGCCCCGGCTCTGCGGGAAGGGTGACGCTGGCCGGCTGGTTCCTCATCCTCTTGGCCCGCTTCTTCTCCCTCGCCCCAGACATCTCCGGCAGGGCCCGGGGGGTGTAGGGAGAGGAGGGTCACACCAATCCGCCCCTCAGACAGGCCTGAAGGCCGCCGGCGGGGGCTGCCGAGCCTCTCCGTAGCGCGGGAGAGGCGGGGAGGGGTCGGCGGGCGGTGCAGCCGCGGGCGGAGCGGACACCGACACCGGCCCGGTACTGAACGGCTGCGCGGCCTCCACCCGCTACACGCGGCCGCCCGAACCCCCGCATCGCGCATGCGCGCGGTGCAACCACGCACACCCACCCCTCCACGCCCGGAGGACTACATTTCCCAGAAGCCCCTGCGGGGTGGTGGCGGGCAGCCTGCGCGCTGTGGCGTTAGGGGGCGGGCGGGGGAAGGCAGCTAGCTGGCGGGGTGCTGAGGGCAGGGGGCTGGCGGCAGCTATGGCCTCGCTCGTGAAGAAAATAATCAGCACTGCTAAGGCCCCCGCTGCACTGGGTCCCTACAGGTATGCCTTAGCGAGAGGGAGGTCTCTTGGAAGAAGCAGGAGTGAAAAGGAGCAGGTGTTGCCGGTAGGGTTTCGAACAGGTCCCCGGAGGGGGGGGTCTGTCAGGCAGTTCTGGTGGCTGCGGTGAGGGTGGGCCCTCCCGAGCAGGGCTCGGTCTCTTCCCCGGTAACCCCCAGGGACACCTGGGGTCCTACAGCACGAACGGGTCTGCAGCGTTAGCGGCAAACTTCAGCCTGACTGGGGTGGTGGGGGGATCCTAATCGTTTTAGGTGAGGTTTTAAAATGTCTCTCAAAAAGTCAGTTTGGGAAAATAATTCTGAAATTAGTGATAAGCAGTGAATGAAAAAAAAAACGCAAGAGCAAGAATGATTCTTCTCAAGGAAAAAATGCTTGCCTAGAAAAAAGCATGCTGCATAGGGAAGTTAGCAGTGAATGCTGACTCTGGAGGCGATGGAAAGCGAGGGCTGAGCCCTATCCAGGACGTGGTTTGGCAGTTGGAGAGTTCACTGCATGGGAATTGCAAATCTTTTCTTGTTTTGAATGTGACTGCTAGCAGGTTATAAATGCCTTTCAGTCTAAGCACTAACTGCTGTAAAGTATATAAGATGTTGTTCAACGTTTTCACAAGTAAGTTGTTGCAACAGTTCTGAATGTAATTAAAAAAAAAGTCCCAGTTTTAATTGGAGAAAGGTTTCTCTGCTATTTGGATGTAAAAAAATGTTCAATAATTATAGTAGACTCTTATAGCTAAGATACTGAGGGATTTTTAGCAGTGCATTTTCTAAGAATTTTTAATTCTGTATTCAGGCTTTGTTTTCCCAATATAAACACAGACTCCTTTGATTTAAACTTTTCCACTTGTAGCATCTTAGTGCCTTCCAGGTGCTTTTTTGTCTCCATTACTTTGAAACTGAGCTTCAAACTGTCTGTTCTTTATAGGAATTACAAAGATGGAGAAGTACAAAGTGTAGAAGCAGAGAGACGTGACATGAAGGTTAACTTCTGTAAACAATAAACTATTGGTGGATTGCAGCCAGGGGCCTGGCATCGCTTGTAGTTAGGAGAACATCTAAGACATGGGAAGGCAACAATTCTTTGGCTGCACGCACACACCACTGGCCTAGCCTTCAACATAGCTCTCCACTTCTGTTGTGGATTAACTGCACTCCAACATTTTGTGCTTATTGGTAGTTCTTGATGAAATACTGCTTATTATGCAGCCTGTTAATTGTATGATGGGTCTAACATTAATAAGTTTATCACTAACTTAGTTTATCAGGTTTCAGTAAACTTGTCAAAGTCCAGTGAGCAAAAGTTGCACAAGAAATAACTGCTACATCTCTGCTGTGGAGTCTGAGCATAGTAACAGAGGAATGAGGGCTTAATATAGAATGAAGAATTGGGATGTATGGCCTGCATTCCTGGTTCTGCTACAGCCCTTCAGTATGCTTTTTGGTGACCTATTTTTACTGTATTTTTGTATTTCCTTTACTGCATCCAATTTCCAGTACCTTGAGATAAGTAGGTAGATAGATATATAAAAAGACACATGTGTGAGTGTGTGTGTATATATATCATTAATGTTTTTAAACTTTTTAAAAGACACAGCAGACATACTGTTCTTGTATTAATCAACAATCATTTGTGTAAAGAAGATCTGATTAACTTTGCAGTCCATGTCTTTAAAGAACATGCTTCTTAACACCGTCTCTCTGATAGATGATGTTCTTCTAATGTCATAATGGCCGTCCAGTTACACGCTTAGGTATACTGAAACCTGAATGACTTTAGGCACACGCTCAGATCTCTGCTGAATCAGAGATTAATGAATAGCTATGATTGACCCTAGTTATAGGATACATCTGCAGTTAAAGTGTGATTTGGGTTTGTGTAGTTGAAGTTTCTCTGAGCTTCGCTCATGCATTTGACTGCAGTAGAAGTATACCCTTTAGTTGGTAAATTGTTAATAGTCTCAGTGAATGGAGGTATTCCACCAGTAAGCATACCAAGAGAAGGAAGTTGAGGAGCAGAGAAGGGGACCCAGTAAGACTGCTGCAGATGTTGGATCTGGCAGTGGTATCAGAAGGCTTCAGCTCGTTTTTTCCCAAATTATTCGTGATTTAGGACTGTCCGAAGGCCTTTGTAGGGATAAATGTTTTGTTGTGTCATTTGCTTTACAATAAGCAGTACAAGATAATCTCTTTTTTTTTTTTGAGAGCTCATACCTTCTTGTTGCATGGTTCTCTGCTTGAAACAGAAGTTGGTGGTCTGAGGCCCTGTGCCTCAAACAAAGCAGGACGTGGTAGGAAAGAAAATAAAGAAGCATGTGCGGTTGGTTCATACACACGTTTTATATCACCAAGACTGCATCAGCTAGAAAACTACTTCATTCACTAGTTTCTGTTCTTTAAATGGTGTAGTTTTGTGATTTACTCCAGTGTTGTTAGTTGATGATAGAGAAAATAATCACCACGTAAGATATTTTACCATGTCAGGTAAGTTACTGGCTATTTTTTCCCCTTATGAAATTACAGGAGAATGTAGGACAGGGGTAAAAGGAAAGATGGGAGTGATGGCACTGTTTGGATTGCCTACCCGTAATCATTTTACTGAGTCCCTAAATTAGGTTGGTCCCCTGTGAAGTCAATGGATTGAGACAATCCAACTGAGTCAATCTCAATTAAGAGAAGAGATGTAATAAAAATGTTCTTTGAAAGAGTCCCTTTCTTTTTCCATTGACATTAAAGGGAAGCTAACCTCCCAATTCAGATACTTCAGGGAGGTGCCTAACTCTAGTTTGTGTAACTTGAGAGGCTTGTTGAACTGTCAGAACAATGCATTTTCTTGTGGAATGGGAAGAGATAAGAAAAATGGTGTTGACATACCACAAACACTTTCAAAAGAATCTTTCTCTAATTTCTTTGCAAAGTATTTTTACTTACCAACTGAAGAGAAGTAAATTATGCCTCTTGCGTAATGTTTGCTAGGTAGTTTAAAACTTTGTTTTAATCTTTTAATCTCTTTGTGGTAATTAGAGACATTAATAATTGCCAACTCTACTTCAGCAAAAACACACCTGACATTTATATAAAAATGTTTTGCAAATAGCTTGAATTCTGCATTCTTCTGAATTAACCCAGCCAACAGGTCACTCAGGTTTTTGGTGAGAGAAGAGTGATTGTTCTGGGAATGGACTGATCAAGGTGGTGCGCTGACTGGCCAGATTGATGACTCTGGAGGAATACTGCCAGAGAACTAGAGTGCAGGGCTTCACCTCACAGCTGTAACTCATTATCATGGTGCCTGTTTGAGAAGAAAAATGCAACATTTTCTAATCAGCCCTCTTTTGATTTTTCTTTTTTTTTTTTCTTCACTGCTCTGCAGCTGAGATGTAGATGAAAGGTATTGTCTACTTCTCAAACTAAGATGGAGTATGTATCTGAGCAGGTGCAAAAAATGTGTTTATTTACTCTGCCTCCCTTGTGTGCTATCCGCAGTGCGGAAGCTGTGTAGCTCAGTTTAGTGTTGTATTGCCGCGCTCATACTTTGTGCCTTTGCAAGAACCAGGGTTTATTTCCTGAAAAGCACAGCTATGCGCTTCCATACGTGGTCTAATCCCAGCTCTCCCAAAAGCATAAGCAGATTGAATGTATGACCGTGTGTGCGTACATAACCTCAGTCCTCTGTCTTTCTGAGATATTATAAACTACTGAAGAAAATGTGAAATGTGCTTTCAGATAGTTAAATGTTTTGATGGGGAAGCATTAAACCTAAAGCGTCACTTGTGTTTTCAGCCAAGCAGTGCTGGTAGACCGGACAATGTACATTGCAGGACAGATAGGTATAGAACCTTCCACCGGGCAGCTTGTCTCTGGAGGGGCAAAGGAAGAAGCTAAGCAGGTAAGATGTCTTCTAGCAATAAACTTGTAATGGAGTTGGCATGTGCTTAGTTAAACATGGACTTACGAGAAATTGAAGAGACCTAGAGAGCACACTTCACATCCTCCAAGATGAGGGAAAAGCAGGAGGAAGTCATTCCATCCTAACCCTGTCATTTTCCACCCAAACAACTTGGAGGTTGGGGGAGGAATCTGTATTTCATGTAGGAAAGAATCAATGTTTGTAACAAAGATTCAGACCCCAGTAAAAACCCTGGCTTGAGTCGGGGAAAGATTTGTTCCCCCAGCAGCAAAGAGGTGGTGTGAGGTAATAGGATGAGATGGAGCTGCATCATGCATTTACTTCTAATGAATGGATGGTTTAATATTTGTGGTTTATTAGAAGCTCCCTTTTATTAATTCTGATTTTGCTTACCCACTGAGGATTGTTGAAGATTTGCTGGGTGAACTTATACTATAACATGGGTGTAGCCAAGTTACAACTCATATTTACATGCTTACCTAAATACAACCCAGCTGATTGTTAAAAGATTTTTGTTTCATTTTTCATTAGGCTCTAAAAAACATGGGAGAAATCCTGAAAGCTGCAGGCTGTGACTATGGCAATGGTAAGTACTGGTGTGATGGTGGCAAACAAGTGGTTGTTTTTACCTGGCTTAAAAAAAAAAAGTAGTGACCTTTAAAAAAAAAAAAAAAAAAAAAAAGCTGTTTGCTAAACATTCAGTTGTTATCAATAGCTGGAAGAAACAAAAGGAATCATGAGTCTGGGTTAAAAAATAAAAGAAATAAATCAACATGCAAGTCTTTGCAATGGGTATCAATGGAACACTGCCTTTCACCAAAAATTTCTGCCCATGGTACTAACATTTTAACTCTAACTGGGGAAGCTCAGGTATAAACAGAGCTGCAACTAACTACAGGCATTTTAAGCATCCTAGGCTTTGCTCCAGGTAAAAGCAGGTTTGTATCTATGGTGTTAATATTCTAGGCACTTTCAATACTTTTTTTGGAGGAGGACTCTAATAGTGGATCCAGACCAGGATTGATGCTGGCTTGGGCAGTCATGGGTAAAAAATTGTAGCACAGACTATATTTCAGGCCGTTTATGAACTTTTTTGGCAGCAGATATTATATGTGATATAATTTATTGCCAACAGTTGGCTTACAACAGCTTTTTTAATTGACCTGCTTATCAGTTCTGTGCCTCTTGGAAGAATTGAGCTTAGAATGAAATTTAAAACGGGTATTTTCAGAGCTGGTTAGGAATATCTAATTCCTTGAAGTTTTATTACATACTAGGTATTCAGATTTTTAGGTGGGTCTCTAGGTGGTAGCTCTAATGATCAATATCTGTTTGCAAAACTTTTCAAAATGTTTAGAACACTTGAGAGAAATTCATGAAATAAAAGAAAGAAATGCTAAATACTAGTTGAATACTAAAGTTGAAGTTGAAAGTTGAATACTTTAGTTGAATACTGAAGATTTTCAACTTTTGTATACAAGTCAGAGGTCTAAAATAACTGCAGTTATGTAATTTCTAGTTGTGAAGACTACAGTTTTGATGGCAGACATGAAGGACTTCAATGATATTAATGATATTTACAAACAATGTAAGTAGATCTTTTGTTTCTGTTTTACCAGTATGGCTTGTGGAACAAATTATATTCACAGTAAGTGAAGTGTTTTAATGAATCAGATGATGTAGCTCCAGATTCTTTGAGATTCCAGTAGAAATACAACATTTAAAAAAAAAAAAGAAATTAATTTGCAAGCACCAGATCAAGCACAGCTTAATTTCTTGTGGATTTGTGTCCTACCATCCCACTAACTCACTGTCATGTGAAGATCAACTCCTGCTATCCCTACAGGTTGATCTTCCATGCCTCTTTACCTTGATAGATGCTGTGTTGTCCCTAATATAATTCTACTGTAGGCAACCTTCAAATGCTTAATTTCAGATTTTGTATCTCCATTTCTTTAAAGTCTGTTTGTATCTTTGAATGATTTGTGGGTCATTCTTATGGGACAGGGCTCATTTTTTATATGAGGATGAGCCACACTGCTCCACTTAAGAAAAAAAAGAATAATGCTTGGTTAACAAAACTGAATGTAGACTGAGATAAGTGATTCCAATGAGCCATATTGTGCGGAAGAACTTGGGAGAGTATGCACATAAGTTCCTTATTTCCTTTGGCTTTTAATTAGATAACAACATCTGGTCTTGAATGAAGTCTTTTATTGATGAGCTATCAACACAGTCTTCTGCATGTCAAAATGGGATTGTGTGTGTGTTTAAGCAGGGTAAAGACAGACCAGCTGGATACTTAGTTACTTGTTGCCTCCTCCCTGTAGTTCAAGAAAGCAGTTGTTTTGCGAGTTATTATTACTTGCAAATTACTTTGATTGCGAGTTATTAGCCTGCCTTGTCAGTGCAGGACCCTGAAGTTACTATTTCTGAGCTTAGTGCTAACTCTCACTCATAAAACTTTCATTTAATTATGCAAATTCCTTGGAGGTGTTCAAAGCCAGGTTGGATGGGGCTTTGAGCAACCTGATCTAGTGAAAGGTGTTCTTGCCCATGGCAGGGAGGTGAACTATTCAATGATTCAACCTGAACTATTCAATGATTCTATAAATTCAGCTCTTGTATCTTTACCAATATCTTCTCCCCCCCTCACCCCTCCCGTTCTTTTAATATCCTTGAGCGCCAGGCCTAATTGGGAATGAACGAATAGGTCAAGGGCCTATTTTTCCTCTGCCTTCCTTTGATACAAGTAAGGTTGGTCCCCTGTTGACTTTATGCAAATCTAGGATCTTTGCTCATGACTCTTTTGGCAGGGGCCTGTTTCTCCCTCTTGCTCTGTCTGTGAAAGAGCCCTCTCCCACTCCCTGGTGTTTGCAATTGGATGGTCAGCATTCTGATTTAATCTTTCTTTTTCAGCCAAGTTGGTGTTAAGGCCATGCAGTGTCAGCAGAGTGCAAGTTATCACTGGCCACTAGATCACAACTGTGGCTGGCTTCTTGATGATGAATGGTAGCTTGCTGAGATGTTAGAGCAGTCAGTGACCAAAAACAAACCGACAAGGGGGAAAACTATAGCTGGCACAGATTATTTGTCTTGTAGCCTTGAACCTGAAACTGTTCCAATGACTGTGTTTTATACAGATTACTTTGAACTGTGTTTTATCAAGCAAAGTTAAGTGATTGGTGGATGTTTCTGTTTAAATTACAGTTTTCAAGACAAACTTCCCAGCCAGGGCAGCCTATCAGGTTGCTGCTTTGCCCAAAGTAAGTGTCACTTTTCTGCCTACAAAAAAAAAAGAATTTTCTGAAATTTCGTACTTCTGAAGCATTCTGACAGCTTTTCTTATTCTGGAATAGCTTCAGTTCCAATTATTTTAATGAAGACTCTTAAGTATTTAGTTTTTTTCTAAGTATACCAGTCTTATTCCCACACGTGATAAAGAGATCTGAATATGAGATACACATTTCTTTATGGTGGAAGATGGCTACAACACTAGAAATAAGGGGTTATGATACTTAAGTAAGAGTAAAGTGAATTTTCAATATTACTTAACATTGCTAAATCAGTAATACAACTGTCAGAAGTATAATCTCCCTCAAATGTCACTCTGTTCTTACAAGGTTGTGTTACACCTCCAATTGCTTCATGAAATAGATAGATTAAATTCCTAATACGTTTCTTCATTGTTTTCTCACAGGGTGCCCGAGTTGAGATTGAAGCTGTTGCCATTCAGGGACCCCTCCAAGATGATTCAGCCCGACTATAAATAGAGACTGAATATCCTACGACAGCAGTTTTAGATTTAATACTTCTCCCTTACATCCTATTCCTACAATTGACTATCAGCAGTTACATACAGTTGAAATCTGTAAACTTACTGAGGAAAGGTGCTTTCTTCTGGATTTTGGCCTTGGATTCTCTAAAATATGAGATTACAGTGAGTTCTCTGCCGGCCAACCCTGAAACCTCTGGAGTCCTGCTAAAATCGGTTGAACTTGATTGCAGGACAGGGCCCTTACTTTGTGATGGTGACTGGATATTCAGGTATTAAAGTACACGTTTTGGTGAATATATGACAGTTATACTGTGGGTGATCTGGACATGGAAAACTGTAATGATTTGTAATAGTAGGTTTTTAGTAATAATTTTAAATAAGAAAAAATGACAGAAATGGGAAAACGGAACACTTGAATTGCTTAGTGTACGTCTTCACGTTTGTGTTTTGGGGAATTTTGCTGTATTTGTTTCTGAACTGTCTTAAACTCTTTCTTTACAGAATAGATTACTGTTGGGACACACATTTTTTTCATGTAGAAATTGCTTAAGAAAATTAATTTCAGAAGAAGAAAATTACACTTTTCTGAAGTAAAGCGCTAACTTTATAAATCAGCTGTAAACGAATCTCTACCTGTAACCTTTTCCATGATCTTTTTCATAGCAATTCAACTTTGACTATCTTTTGGTTTAAAACAAAACAAAAAAAAACACAAAAAAAAAATAATCCTGTTTAATGAGAATAAATGATAATTGCATCTGTAAAACTGTGCTTGTCTATTCTGGGAACAAACTTTTCTTTTCCTGATTATGCTTTGATACTGCATTACAAAAAAGTCCCTATCTTGCTTATTCAATAAGAAATAATTCAAACCAAAAGAATAGGTTTATTATCTATCTCCCAATAGCTAAGGATGAAAATAATCCTCCAAGACAGGAAGCTTTCAGCTACCATGGCATTACAGTTCTTGGCATTTTTCTGTCTGCCATTAAGGACAGAAGCATCTGCTTGATGGGGTGATTAAGCAATATTGAGAACTCAGACTGGTGATGCTAGTAAGTTATCCCATCCCTCTGCGTTTATCTTCTAACCAAGTAGAAATGGATACCATGTTTTTAAGGAACTAGTTTGAAAGTCAGCTACATCATGGTAGAGTTGATTCCCTGTCTTCCCCACGGCCATATGACTAAGCACTGTATTGGTTTATTCGGGGGGAAATGAGCAGAAATTCTTTTCTGTTGTAGTCTGTCCACTTCAACATCTTTCTGTTTTGCTCTCTTCTGTGAAGATGGCCATCCAATTACATATGGGATGCTATTGTCACTGTATCTTCACTTTCTTTGTGTAGAAAGTAAAAATAGCTATGTACAGCAGCTTGGAGAATGTACCGTTTCAGTGGTAGAAACATGTACCTGCTTTATTAAATGTACTGTGAGAAGGAATCCTGTAGGCTGCTCCTTCCAGAGGCTGCCGTTTGTATGCCAGTGCCATGACTGAGTGCTTCAGAAGCTATTTCTAGTCCCATCTCGTGTGACCACACTCATTCAATTTAGTAAGCCACAAAAGCAGCAGTATAGCAAGGAGAAGGCATAACGCTGGTTTGCCACAGGTCAAGTCACAATACTGTGGGTTCAGCTGTCCAACAACTCAAACCCAAACTGCAGTTCTCCTGTGTGTGTATCATTTGTCTTCTGTATATAACGCCTACTGATGATCATCTCACATACTTTTAATCGGTTAATGATTTTCATATGGTAGGCATGCAAGAAAAATCCAATCTGGCAGCACCGTGTTGCTGTCAACCTTTGCATGGCATATGCAGATACTGCCTTGTCTGAAAATCCCCCTGCATTCAATACCACAGCCACACTGTGTGAATCACCTTCCATCCTTGGATAAACTGTGAGTGTCCCACTTGTGGTTTCTTACCTTCCTGCTTGTCAGCTATGCTTTCCAGCTCTCGTTACTTCAGTTGCACTATTGCCGTAACTATATTTTGTATTTTTCATGCATTCCTGGTATCACTTTAGCATACACCATAGGGCAGCTGGAAAGTTGTGAGAACGGTCAGTCCTATTTACCCCTTCTAGATGTGATGTGAAGTGGCCGTTTCTCCTGCTTTTTACTGAGCTTGTAAATTGTATCTTTATAGAACAAATATTAATAATGAGGTTGTCACAGCAAGTATGTACAGATGTATGGATTTTTTACAGCATTATCTTGCTTTCCCTTGACTAAATGGGAGCTACTTATTTTTATTAGAAGCAAGATAATGCTTTCGGTATTTCAAATGGTGAACTTCCAAGCAACAACCTTTGAAAAGTACCTGACTTTTCTGTATGTAAACTTCCTACACATGAACTTTATTAGTCTTGGCTTCTGCTCTTGTTCTCTCTCCTTGGCTATACTATTAATGTCTTTTATGCTTTACAGTTCTGACTCAAGAAGCAATCCCACCTAAGAAAAAACATGATCGGACTTGTTAGGAAGGAGCTAGTACTAACATGAATATGACTTTCTAGGAAACACAAAGCAAATGTTGCTTCACTTTGTCAGTTAAGAATAATTAAGAATAGTGTAATTGAATGGAGTTACATTAAAAGAGATTCCTAATTTATATTTGTGTTTCTCTGTTACAGCTTTGCTCACATATAATTACTTTGTTGGAATATATTTCACTTATTTGTAGCAGATTTCAATAGTGTTGAACATGAGCTAAGTTCAGCCTTGTATAATCGCTATGGTTATCCCGTCTTCTCACATTATTCTCCATTGCCTTACTTGTGATGTGCTGCCTCTTTGCCAACCTTGAACCTAACACTAGATGGCAGTTTTGATACTTTTTTTGTGTGCTGACTTGTCCGTTTGCTGATGTAAGTCCTTTATAGAACTCCTTTGGGTGACTTCACTGGTACAAAAGGGTGTAAATATACAACTGCTTTCTGCAGTAAGGTGCAGTCTGAGACGAATGCAAGTGAAACACTGAAAAAAAATGCATGCTGGATGCAGCTAACAAGACACAACACATTACTGCCATTAAAAATGTTTGTATCAGTAAGTAGGTGCCATCCTGCAAAAAGTCAGGAACTAAAATCCACTTTTAGTTCTATGATTCTGTAGCTTTTAGCTGGATAGCTTTTTCTTGAATGGCTCAGATCTAAATATGTATTCTTCAGGTACGGGAATTCGAGAATAACTGAAATAAACTCTCATTTACAGCTATAACATAGCAGTTCTCAACACAAACAATCAGCCTTCCATAGAGATGTTTAAAACTTTTATTTTTTAAGCAGATTTATATTATTTGATTCTATTCTTTAAAACAAAAAGGCTAAGCCCCGTAATTCTCCAATATGAAAAGCAAGTATCGTTGATATCTCCTAGGTCTTAGTTCAGCAAAGTACACAAACTTTTAATAAATAAGGTTTTACCTAGAGGTAAGTTAAACTTAGGGTTTTTTTGTTTGCTAGACTGAGCCGCTAGCATGCAAAATATGAAGTTGTAATTCAGCTTGTGGCATACAAATTTCACCATTTAAAATTTGTTTCAATCACGTGTAACTAAAAAAACCCAGCAAAACAGGTCCTCTATTTCTGTGAAAGTAAAGCAATACTTCAATTTGCATGTCCTACCAGCTGGTTTTTTTAGTAGTTTTTTTTTCTTCTTCAAATGATTATATTCTCTACAGATTAAACAATGCAAAAATAAAGTTCAGTACCTAGTTTTAATAAAACTTTGTTCTCTGTTAAAGCACATAACCAAACTTAAACTGCCCTAATCTTCTGCTACAAGCACCTTGCTCTTGCTGCAGTTTTTACCTGAAAGCAGTTCCCCATTGAGTGAAAGCCAACCCTAGCCAGCTAGATTGCCAAGTATCTTCTGGGATCCTAGCACAGTGTGCGTACGTGTCTGCATAGAGCTGACAGGGTGCAAATTTAACCTCTTCTAGGGCTATGTTTATTGGTAATTGAAACAATTCCTACCAGAACTTTCTTGTTAGCTTGGAAATTAAGTTTGTTCCTTCAGCTGTCCTGCCCAGCACACCCTGCGGCATAGAATGATTACCTCTGTATACCTTGGATGAAGTTAAGGGCTGAAGATTGTCTAGCTTTTGATGAACTGTTCTGAAGATGGGTTTGTATTTTGATTATGGTTAAAAAAAAAAAAAAAGGCAAGCTAGGGTATATTGCCCTATCTCTGGAGGTATGTCTTGTAAATACAGACATTGGAGCATATCCTCTTCTCAGCCTTTAACGTGAGAAAGCTCTTTGAACCACAGACCAATTTCTGCCCTTGGCAATCTCTGTGATGTTTGCAGAGGCAAATAATCACACGTATTTTGCCCCTTTATGCATAGTACATGCTTTGGTAGCTTGCAGACCAGGAATGCTAGGCCCCAATGTATTTCTCAAGGTAGGGATGTTCAGCATACATCTAGCAGTCGAATTCTGATCTTGTGGTAATTTAAGTGATTTAACATTTCATGTTTAGCACAGTGTCAAGCATATTTCATCTTTTAGAAAGGAAAAGGCAAAATAGCTTTTATTTGTTGTAATCATGGAATATGTAAGGACTGAAGATGACTGCGAATGGCTGATACTATTGAGTCATTGACTGGCTTATATTCCTCTTGTTTCCAATTAGCATTGCTTAATGACTTGAAAAAGTTGAACGGTGAGGTAAGAACATATAGTTTTCATCTGGCTTCCTTATAACAACAGTGGTAGAAAGAGCGGCTCTGAGGTGAGCAGGTTATCTTGACTCCCTTGTATCTTCATATTTTATTTCGAAGTGCAGTCTCCTCTGTTGCTATTACTACTGATTTCTGTCACAGAACTCCTCTTGGTTTATGCTTTAAAATTGTTTAATATAGCTGGTCAAACTGCAACTCATGATCTAACACACAACTTGCAAGTAGTCCACGTGGCTCCCCCACCGATTTAATCTCCTGTGTTTGGGAGCAGGGCTGTGCTGGCACAGGTGCTGGTGGCTGAACCGAATTCCCAGCTCGCAGGAGGAAACCAGCCGTGAGATGCAGCTGAAGGTGGAAGTTCTTGGGGCATCCTGGGCCCTGGCTGTACGCCCAGCCCAGTCCTGTGTCACCCTGGGGAGTCCTCATCCCGCTCAGTACCTGTTCCCCCACTCCTCAGCTCTCCAAAGTGCATGGTATGTTTCTCATGGCTTTTTGTCATGGAATGATTTGGGTATGTGGACAAAAAGTTTTACTACCTCTGTTTGAATTTTTAATTCCCACTTTAATGTCAATAGATTTTTTAATAGAACTAGCTGCTCGTTTTAACTTCTCTATTATAGAAGGCTAGTAAAAATAAAAAATAAAACTCTGCAACATCCACCTAGCAAAAAATGCCCCCCCCCGAAAGTATGCATTTTGGTTCTAAAAGTTTATGGTGTTGCCTACAGGAAGTTGACATTAAATGAAGCTGACAAGCTCGTAAAAGTGCTGATAAGCAGAAAACCTTAGATTTAGTGATAAAGCCAAGGAATATCAGCTTACACAAAAGGCTGATAGGCCAAGGATATCAAATAGATTATTTAATACAAACCAAAGTCAGCTGGAGTCAAGATGTGCACATGCAGCACAGAATTTAGCTCTTAGAGGGGATTTGTATAATTTGATGGTGACAGTAAAAATTTTTGTGAAGTCCTTTTGTACAATAAAGCTAATAAAACAGCAACATGTGCTTACCCTTTTTGGATAACTGACCTTTTCTCCATATTCTACGTCCTTATGCCAGAGAATCCTGTAAACACAGTCCCCAATAATATATAATGTGTAATCCCTTTGCAACATTCACCATCAGAACAAATTTCTACTCTCTATCTGATCCATAACACCAATTATATTCAGGGCCCGTTTTCACAGGAAATTTGTTTGAAAGCTTTGCCATTCAGCTTCAGCTCCAAAATGATTATTTAGCATTTTGGAAAATGACCCAGACAGTCCCTGATAGCATACTTCTATATAATAGAAGGGAAATATAATAGATGACCTCTCCTTTGGCAACAGGCTTATATATGTCTCTGGCTAGAAATCTACTTTAGAAGCCACAAATGCGTATGAGGAGCTACACAGCTAAAGACAGGTTATTAATCACCATGAATGTTAACAGCTGTGAAGTTATCTTTATATTTTTAGTGTGCTAGGATTTATAAGACTAAAACATCCTACTCATAGTTAAAAATGCCCTCTTCTCCCTGTTTTTGCAGAAGTCATCACATATATTGTACTACTAGCCTTTCAATAAATTTATGTTTAAAAATGGAGAGTGAGCAGCAGACATCCATTTGGATGCTGGACACTGCACCCTGTATGTCTTCCACTTTCTGCAAAACTAACCTCTGCATTTAGTTACGGCCTGGTAAATGGGCACTTCCATCTTCCAGTCCTCTATGTGCTATATGCTTCAGCAGCTCCGTACACTGGTAGTCCAGGCACTTGGAGAAATTGCCTGCATGCTACAATTAAAAAAAAAAAAGCTATGCTGTATTCTTTATCCTATATAATGCTGGTTAAAGGTTTCAAAGGTTTGAAGTTAGTTATCTGAACTTAAAAAAAAATTCTAATTGAAAACTGAATGGTTATACTGCCGTTGGAAAGTTATCCCGCTGTGCTAGCTGTGTAC
This sequence comes from Gymnogyps californianus, assembly GCF_018139145.2. NCBI lineage: Eukaryota > Metazoa > Chordata > Aves > Accipitriformes > Cathartidae > Gymnogyps > Gymnogyps californianus. Next base: position 24,489,695 of record NC_059472.1, read on the forward strand.
AGAAGGCACTCTGTGGCAGGGAGGTGAAAGTTCAGGTATTTCAAACACTTGAAGTCTTGGCAGTTTGACTTCAAAAAATGTATATTATATAAAGCTTTTCCTGATGCCTCTTATTCATGTCTGTGGCTTGTGGCTCAATCCATAAAAGCTTTTGTTTTCCCAACCGAATAAAATTAAAAAATGTTCACGTGGACAGAAGACCGGGCCCAAGAAGAGTATGTTCATAGAGACATAACTTCTATTCCTTGTTATTAGCTGCCTCTGAAACACATGGAAAAAATCAATTTAACAATTAATTGAGGGTACAACTTGATATTCACTAAATCTTACAGGAAGTCAAAGTTGCCTGGAAGCATCACAGGATGGAGGAGGTATCTGCTCTTCTCCCAGATCTGTAAGGATGTTCTGTGTGGACCTGAAAGAGCCACAGGAGCCACTGGCTCTGCTTCTTCTTCCCCCATCCCACTCAGACACAGTCTTCCTCTTACAGACATTAACATCACCTCTGTGAAATCCAGTTACGCTGCAACAGTCTTACGCTCCTCCCCACCCTGCTGCCTTTTCTCTTAACAACTTTTGAAATCACTACATAATTTCAGTCATATTGGACACAGAGGCAGAGATCTCATGGACGTTACATAAGGACAAGAGACAAAGGGCATAAATTCAAGGACAGGGTATTACATTTAAGTTTAAGAAAACCTTTTTTTTTTACTGTAAGGGCAATTGACCGATTGGAACAGGCTGCCCACAGAGTTTGTGGAGTCTCCATCCTTGGGGATATTCAAAACCCAACAGGACAACCTGCTCCAGCTGACCCTGCTTTGAGCAGGACTAGACAATCTCCAGAGGTACCTTCCTACCTCAACTATTCCGTGATAAGGTATGGTTGAGGAACTGCACCCAGCTCCTGAAACTACATGTGTTGGCCATCAGCAGCTGAGAAGCTATGAGTCTCACTGGCTTCCTTGATAGCTAAAAGATGGTGCCCAAGAGGATGGTTGGCAGAAATCATAGTGTCAGACCACCCCAGCTCAAAGTACTTCTTTCCCAGCCAGAAGACCCTGCAAGGATAGGTTGGGAACATGAGAACATAGGACTTCCCTGTGGTGAATGGTCGTATTCCACACGGCTGGGTAGGGAACACAGGGAAGGGGGGAATTTTGCATGGGAATGCAGGTGACAGGAGAGAGACATCCAACTGCAGTGACTCTCTGTGACAAAGAGTCTGACAGTTAATTTGCATGAACTTTGCTAATATAGCATGAAAAAAAAATTCCCTTTAGTGGTTTTGAATTCAACACACTTAGTGTGTCACTGAGCATTCCCTTGCTCAGAGATGGACCTCAGCTACCTTTAGAGCACTGTTTATTTTGCACTAGGATCAGCTCATATCCTCTTAGTCGTACCCTCTCAGAGGCAAGGCTCTGAATGTTTTTGATTTCTCTCAAAGTAAGAATTTTCCATTCCCTTTAGCGATCTTGCTTCCCTGCCCAGAACCTTGTTTTAGTTCTTCAATATCCTTTCAAGATGGAAGAATTGCTCCCTTACACAACAGCATCCCAGATTTAAATGGTCACTGTTCGTTCTTAACATTGTTTGCTCTTCTCGCCTACAGCTGTTCTCTGAGCTGTCTGCATCGGTACACTCCTACCATCTGAAATGCATTACAGACTAGCAGCATGGCTGCTCTTCTTCCTTACAAAACCGTTGGGGAGAATATTGTCAATGCAGGTAAATGCAGAAAGTAAGTATTTCAGTAAAGCTGTAATCATCACATGATGAAATCTCTTACTCTTCAGGAGCAGGATGCTGTTCTTTGAGATTTCCCAGAAGTTAACTGCTTTGCTGAACTCACAGCACAGACAGATAATTCTTTGCAAAAGCAGAGGGGCAACACATTAAAAACAAGTTGAGCGAATAAACTTTTTTGGACTTCCTAGGCAAAGCTATATGGCATAAATTTAAAGATCCTGCAAGAGCACAGTTGCCAATGGCCAACGATAACTTGTCTTCACAGGCTAGCTTAAAAAGTAACAATATAAAGGTGATCAGCTGTTAAACAGATGAGAATTAAAGGGAGGTGAGTGCTTTTTTTTTTTTTTTTTGATCGCTGCTTATCTAATTCTACTTGAGTAATCACAAGGTCATAAAGGTACATATGACTTGACCAAACTGCTTGACCACCACCTGGCTGGTCTTCCAGGCTGCAGTGCTCATGCTGCAAACCATTTTCCTTAATCCTGTAGCACAGGTGGAACATGCTGGCTTGCTGCTGTCAGCTCAAAGGCTGGAGCATATACTAGCACTGGGAAGGAACCAAAGACCTTTCATCCCAGGTGCAAGAGGTTCATTTGGAAGTCATGAAAGGTGCTGGTGTAAGGTATCTCCCACCCTTCCTGCCGAAGCTGTCCTCTTCTGAATTACAGAAATACTCACTAGCCCAGAGAGATTTTGAGCGCGGCTACATCGGCCAGTGGTTAGGAGGGAGGGGAGAGGGGAAAAGCAGTTTCAGTCATTGCAGTAACATTGACTGGGGGAAGGGAGGAGGTGTCTGCGTTGCCTGCTCATCCTTTTCCACATTCCGGCAATACCACGGGGTAACCACTGCCTTCTGGGGCATGCGAATACCTTATGTGATGGACTCAAAATAAATGAATGTGGGATTCTTAGTGAATGTGGAGGAAGAAGAAATAACTTTTGCAGAAACACTGTGATGACAGAATTGTGAACATCATTTCCAAGTCTGCTAGAGGGACAATCCTATCCCCTTGAATTCTTCCCTTCACTGGTGTGACAATTTTCCAAAGGCACTTTATTTGGCCTGTGATTTTTTCCTTCCCACCATGTGACTGCATTTGCTGTGCAATGTGCTTTCATCCCAGCACTACACTGCTGATTTCAGCTGGTAGGGAAAACGAGGGGATCTAAAATGACTGTCTGGCATAGAACGGAAATCACAAAGCAGCATTAAGGCATTAGCTCATAAACACAAGTCTGCAAATAATAACGAGCAGAGTCATGATTTTAACATAGGTTTTTATTTTCCAAGACTGCATGTTACAGTCTAGCATTCTCCCCAAAGAGGGATAATTTATCACCGGTAAGACTCATGTATTATATAAAGACAACCCATGTAAAAAGCATGACCTCCAATTGATTGCTTCCAAAAATATCTCTTAATGTAAACAAAAATATTTGTGACTCTCTTGTGTTAAAATGTAGGAAGCAGCTGTACGCTGGCAGGGGGATGACAAGATGTGCTCATTAAGGACAGCACAGTCTTTTCTGTCTCTTAAAAAATAACCCGTGCGGTCCTTCCCTCCTCTGTCAACATACCTATCTCTGTCGCTGCTGCACTATCCACAGCTTCTCCTGTTTCTTCTTCTTTTGTTTCAGGCCCTCTGTTTACTATCTCACTGAGCAGCTCAGTTTCCACCTGTTCTCCCGTCTCACCTGGGAACGGCAACCACGGAGATCAAATCAGGATCCACTCAGAAAAGCACCAAGTGCCCCAACTCCTTTCTGTAAACCTGATTTTGCTTTGTCAGCTCTCCAATGCCCCTTACTAAGGTACCCCCTGAATGAATCCATAGGGAACAAACAGGATGCTCCCAATCACTTTCTATCATCCAGCTACATGTGTGCCTCATGCCCATAAAGTTCTCCTGATGCTTTCACAAAATTCCCTTGACGCTTTATTCAATACACATCATGAGTACTATTTCTGTTCAAGTTATTTTTTCTGGATTTTATTTTTTATTTGCAATTGGAACAAAACAGAAATAGAAAACATGATAACATGCCAGTCTGGCTGAAACTGGGCTTTCCCTGGGAAGCTGCTACCCAATTAATTTACTCACACAGCTACTGAAGAATAAAGGAAAGCAAAACAAATGCTAAGTATCAGATGCATCACAGCATAAAAATGGAGGGTCCCTTCTTCATCATATGCCTTATGGAAAGATAATGCACACAAGTTAAGATATTACTTCTAGCTTGGAACAAATAGGAGCAAAACTCTTTTTCCCAAAAGCCTTGTTCACTCGCCCTGCAAGCAGCATGAATCGCTTGATGGTCAAAGCCCCATAACTGATCTTCAGGCAAACAGTCAATTGTAAACATGTTTCCATGGACATGAGGTCGTACCACAACGTTCAGGGTATACTGCTCTGCCTCCGGCACTATGCCTTGAAGCTTAGAAATGGTGATTAATGAAATTAGACTTTCCAGCTGGGCAAGACTACGTGTTTTACAGGTGAGCATCCAGTCATTTACTGCTTACATAAAACAAGACTTTATTCCAAAGGATAGATACCCATTTTATGAGGGGAAATCTCAAAATTCTTTTGTGAAGAGACACAGGAGAGCACAAGCCAACCACCATGCTTAGCTACTGGCATGCAAAGTGTCAGATTTATACAGCCAGTTCAGAGATGTGCACAGCAAAGCCACAGGGTTAGTGGTAGTGCGTGTGACTGGCTCTGGGCTTCAAACAGATCATTCCTTCTCCTGCATCTTGCACTTCTTCAAGGCAAATGTGGAGTGAGGAAGGCTGCTGATACCACATTTCCCTGCAGAGAAGTACTTCTCACGTGCTTCACCTGCTTATTCCCTGAAGAAACGCTCCCCCAGGAAGTATCTGATTCCTCACCAAGCTGCTTTGTACCATTTAGGAGAAATCCGATTCCTCCTGTGAAGTGTTCACCTTCTGCATGTGCAGTCCACTGGAGACACATGTCCTCTGGCCACTAACCCAAAGAAGAGCACAGCCTGCAATCTCTGGGAACGAGCACACCTCCTGCTAAAAGTCCCTCTGACAGCACATGGAAATACCTGCCGTCTCAGACACCACTGCTTTCTCACACAGCCTTCCTCCCCAGCTAGCCATCTCCAAACATTTTTGGAAAGCCCAGCCCTATGTCCCTCCACTACTCCTTCTATTCCGCTTGCGTAGTAGCCAAGCTTCTAGGACAGACTGGATATACCAAGGGGGCATCAGAGATGCTTTTTCTTCTACATCCAGGCATGCATCCTCCAACTTCATGTGCACAGGGACAGTTGCTTTATAATTAATACATGTGACTTAGTAATAGAGCCTTTGGTCTCTGCACATATTAAGGAACGTGTCTGAGCTACACAGAAACACAACGTTTTAAACGAAGGGTACGGTGGGGCATTTTACCTGCTAAGAACAAAAAGGACATGAAATGCAATAGCAGAGATAATGACTGGAAATGCTGATTACATTTATTACAGCTTGGACTTGTGAGTCTGAGGCTTCCCCAGCCATGTTCTTCTACACCCCACATCGTACAGACTCCCCGGACCAAATTCTGACTCCAGAAGCTCATGCGAGGCTCTCAGTAACGTCAAAAGGATCCACGCACAAGTCCCTGGAGGCAGCATTTGGTCTCCTGAATTTATGAAAGCACAAATATTACCCTCAATGAGGTGATCCTCTTCAGTAACATGTACTTTCTCGACGATTTCCACTACAGAGCTGTCACTGCCCTCTACCAGCCCACTGTCCTCTGCTGGTCCTGGCGATGGTGCTCCAGCATCTTCTCCCGGTGCTGGAGGTGAAGGCCCATTGCTCTCCTCTTGCCATGCAGACGGCAGCTCAGAGCTCTCCTCCGCTCCTGCAGGCAGGGGCTCGGTGCCCTCCGGCTCCTCCCTTTTACTGACCGAATCGATCTTCCCCTCGACAGCCAGAATCACGGCTGCAGCCTCCTCTCCGGGCGGATGCTTGCCCGTGTTTGTCTCCTCAGCAGCAAGACTCACATCCTCCGCCGGGTCCAACTGTGTTTGGTCAGCTATGGTTTCATGATCGTCTGCAGTCGGGGTGTTTTCACCTGATGATGCTTTTAGTTATGGCAGGGCAAGGAAAGAAAAAAGATAATTACAGATAATTGGTGAGTGGGCATGTAAGCTAGATGAGAACTAGACCCACAGGGAACCACACAAGCACTACCTGTCAAAGAGCTCCCACCTGGCTACGGACAGTACTCCTTCACAGGTCTGCTGCTCTTACACATATCCAGTAGAGGATGGTGCTGCTCTTACGTAAAAAAAAAAGTTTTGGCTTGATGCACATCATATAATTTTATATGAAGAGAGCTGACCTGTTTACAGGTCAATGTCCTATTACATTTTGCCTCACGGATCTGAAGTGCACAGAAGGTTTGCTGGTGACGGGACGCTATGCAAGGAAGCACCTTCTCCTGCCCCAAACCATGCACAGAATCAACGTGCTGAGCGGGAGGGAGCTGCTGCCCTGGGCTGCACGTGGGAAACTTCTGGTGGTGCCTCCGGGGGGGCTGAATGAAAAACACTGAGAAGAACTTTCTCATCCCAGAGGGTGAGCGGTGCCCATTTCTTAAAACAAAAACCTGTTTGTCTGTTTTTTTAAATACTAAACTGCCATTCATAGTATGCTTTGTCTAATAAAACATTCAACAACAGGAAGCCTAAACAAATTAAAACCGCCTCTTCTTTCATTTTTCATCAACTTATTGGCTAAGTAAAGCAATGGGCCGTTTTGGCAGACAAAATTTATGAATAAAGAAATGGCAAAACTACTCTGACAGGTATTTAACGATAAAAGCTGAAGACTCAAAATGAGCTATACCAACCTATCAGACTGACTTAGTAACTTTCTGATTAAATTCAGTTTGACAAGAACTTGTACTTAACCTTCTCCAAAGGAATGTCAGGATGAAAACCCTGGGAATTCATGTATGAAATCTGTTTATACAATAATTACAAAACTGGACAAATTGTATTTTCTGAGAAAATTATGATTGCAGTGTCAAAGCCAGTGAGCAGAACCATATGATACTTCATACACGCACAGATGAACAGTGAAAAAATGTAATACGCCCTGCTCTTAAAACAGCTGCTTGAATACTGCTGCCCTTAAGATAACTTCACAGTTCTTTTGAGGCATTCAAGCAAAACACCTCCCCAGTAAGCGTCACCTAGTTAGCGTGTGCCTACAGACCCAGGGAAGGATGGCTAAGCCAGGAGAAGAGCAAGAACAGGGAATCTGGACTGTCAAGACAGACAGAAAGGAACTTTGACTATGGGACACGTAAAATCTCATTTGTCCTGGGAACTGCAAAACCATCCAAGGTCCAACCAACCCCTCCAAATTGACAGAGGTATAGCTATTTATAATGCAACTCAAAAAAAGGAGGCAAGCTCAGCTATGCGCATCAGACCCCAGACCCACCCAGGGCGGCACCCTGCCTCTGGCAGCTGCCAAGGGGCAGCGGAAAGGGCAGAGGAACCCAGCCCACAGGGCCGGGTTTCAGTCCGTCAGTGGACATTCCTTTGTGAACCTGCCCAATACCCTTTTCAATCCATTTACGCTCTTAGCCTCCACCATGACCAGTGGCAATGAGGTCTACAGCCCACTTACACCCCCTGTAAAACACGTTCTGGCTGGTTTAAAGCCTGCTGCTAGTCATTTCATCAAGTGACATAGTTCTGTGTTACAAGAACAGCAAATGTATTTCCCTGTTTACCTTCTCTAGATCTCTATCACACCTTCTCTTCCAGGCACTCCTTTTCCTAACACGAAGCTCAACATGAAACAGATACCCAATCAGAATAACAGCAAGTAAGTCTTAAACTTAAGCTACTCTAAGCAATGACTAGAAGAAAGCAATGTATGCTCAGAGACCAGAGACTTGCTCATTTCACGTTGTATTTGTTATCCCTTTAGACACTTCTCATGCCTTCACCTTGCTTGGTACCAGGTGGACAGGGAGCATTTAAAATCTACAGACAGAAATAAATGAGCCATGAAAACCAGCATGTTATACAGAGTTTTCAATTGGTGTTACCAGTAAAAGAAACAATTCAAACCCATTTACTAGGAATCTCCTGCAGCTCCTATAAACATCAGCCCTCTAACTTCCAGCTAGCCCTGTCTTCATCAAGATGTTTTATATAAATTGGATTATAAAATACTGCCATGCAATGCGAGACCCGCACTGCTGGAAACCCTGGAAGCATTCCTCTGCTCTCATCTGAAATGCAAAGAATTCTCTAATATGGAAAAAATAAATCCTCCCAGTAATCTGTTCAATACCTTTATCCCCAAGAAGAATGAACATCATGTGGCAGTCGACATTCCCAGGATGCCTTCTAGTTTTGTTTTATTTTTAAATTTATAATTTTTATTTTCCCTGCTGTAGACAATTTCGGCTGGAGAAACAATGAAAAACACAGTGAATTTAAGTGGGACATGTCTACAGCATTTTTCCCTTTGCCTTCTTTCTTTCCTTTTGGAAAAGCCTCACATTTTTGTGAGTTACACATCCATGGAAGGAAATTAAATACCTTTTTTCCCTATTAACACATTTAGAGAAGTTTCTTTCAAATAATCCTCTCTTATTAAACTAAATTAGAAAATAAGTAACATATCTGGCCGGTAACTGCCCAATTAATGGAGATCTTTCAGCTGTAATTACAAACTGCACTTTATCATCACCATGACATTAGTTTATGTATTTAGTACATTTCATAGCCTATCCTAACATGAACAGGCCTTTAGACAGAATTCCTAAAATACTCAGAATAAATTACTTCAGTTGTTTCCCTGAGCCCTTCAGTGTTCCTGTGCAAACATCATTCAGTAGAGGATGGAAAGGCAGAGGAATTCGGTACATCGACCAGATGAACAAGACAGCAGGTACAGTACAAAGAGATTTCTGCTGATATTTTCAGCGGGGCTCCTCGGTTTGCAGATGTATGCCGGCTCTATAGTGGCACAGGCAACGCTCACCCCATACAACCTGCTATCATCTCTCCAGTCACAAACCACACCACCGCAAGACAACAAATGGAAAACAAACCCATACAGAAAACATGGATGCTGCAGCCAGAATAACAGCAACAGATGATATTCATAACTCAAGAATACAGGAAAGAAATGCAGTAAAATGAAATGCAAACAACTTTATGTATCTATCTTCAGGATGTATCTTTCTGGAAAGGCCACTATCTGTAGCTGCAGCATTCAGGTTCTTGTCAAAGTGTTTCCAAACCTCCCTTGGAGCAAAGAGCTAAATATGATGAATATGGAAACAAAGTTTTATTCAACTTCCACTGAATAGCAAGGATATTCTTATGGAGCATCCTACAAATACGCCTTGCACCCAAAATTAATCCTCTGTGACCTGAGCCAAATCAAAGTCACAAGAGTATTGCCGGTGCTGTAAACTGTGTTGGGGTGGATGTACAGATTTTGCAAGAAAAAGGAAGGATCGCGGGGTCAGGTATTGCTAGTTCACTATTATTTTAAAGGCGGAAAAAAAGAGCATTGATTTACAAGCTATTATACAAAAGGACCAACCACAGGACCCGTCTGTGAATTTAAAAAAAAAAAAAAAAGTCTGCAGAGAGGAACGGAAGCGAGTAAGTTATCGCTTTACAAGAAGCAGCAGCTTACGAAGACTTCATTCTCGAGGCGCAGCTCCACCGACAGCGTGGGCAGAATTAAAAGCCGGGAGCAACCCGACGGGCTCCTGGCCCCCCGCGGGTTTTCCGCGGGACGCCCACCCGCGGCGCCTGCCCAGGGACGGGACCCCCCCGCCGGCGGCTCACAGCAGTGCGGCTTCCCCCCTCAGCGAGCTCCGCGGGCAGCCCCCCGCCCGCCGCCGCCCCCCGGCCCGGCTCGGCCCCGCTCACCCCGCGGCGGCGGCCCGGCGGCGGCGGCGGCGGGCGGCGGCTCCCGGGGGCGGCTGCGGGCGCTGCTGGAGCAGCCCATGGCGGGGCGCGGCGGCCGGCGCTGCAGCCGCTTCCCGACTGCCCGGCCCGGGGCGGGGTGAGGAGCGGCTGGAGGAGCCGCCGTGCAGCACCGAGCGACGGAGCCGGGGGGGCCGCAGGGGCGGCCCTGGCGATGGTGCCTTAAAACGCTCCCCCCCCCCCCCCCCCCCCCGGCCGGCGGGGCTGCCCTGCTCGCCCAGCGCCACCCGTCTTGTTCATTCCCGCCCTTGAGGCGTTTTTCTGTGCCAGGTGCGGGTGCCACAAGGTCTAAGTGGCAGCAGCCAGGAAAGGGACTGCAGGTCTGTGCGACAGCAGCTGGAGACCCGTAAATTTAATCCTGGGTGCGTGTACGTGTGGGTAAAACCCGCTAGCAAACTTCAAGCCAGGTTAGCGTTGAGTAGAGGGAGACCCGTACACTGGGTAAGAGGGTCCAGGGTCTGGGCAGCGATATTAGATGGACTTGGAGGCCATGCTGATGTTTGAGAGTCCATCAATGTGGTTGTGCTTGTGAACCTGAGACTGAGGGCGTGGGGTTTCTGTAGGGAACCCCAGTCTGGACCAGCCAGCAAGGAGCAGCAGGACTGGGCTATCTGCACTTACGGTGTATGTGGTATATGCAGGTGCTGCTAAATGCAGTGCTCTGTCCTAGCGTGCCGGGTGTGTGTGCTTGTATACACGCAGGGGGCTCAGCCTCACTACTGGCCCTCCCTGCAAACGGGAACAGCAGTGGATGCATCCGTGGGACTGGGATGGGGAGACCTCTGGGGTCTCAGCAGCTGGGAGGCAAGAAGGAATCCCCGGGTTGCAGAGTCCTCTGGATTCAGCAGTCACCTGTAACACCCTTGCCATCAGCATTAAAGGTAAAATAAAGATAATATGATTTTTCTATTTGCATATAGGCAAATCAGCAGATGTCCAGGGAAGTCCAGGTGGCTTAGAAACTTTCCAAAGAGTAAGAATGAAGAATGTTTGCCATATATTTGCTTGCATAAGCAGGTCCAGTGTATTTTATTTATTGCACCCAAGACATGTTTCATTATGTCCTTCACATTTAGAGTAATGACCCATTTTTCTAAATAAACATTTTTTTATCCATCCAGAAACTTGTCCAGACAAATCATATTGTCTTTGGACATTTGTCCAGGGTTTGTTGATGTCCTGCAGTCAAGGTGGAGCAGTAGCAATAACTCCAACCAGGCTGCAGGACATATGGAAATCCCGGACATGTGGTATACTGTATGGTATGCCTACTATCACTGTAGCACAAGTGTCAAGCTCTGGCACACCTGGGAAAGACTGACAGAGATAAGGTATGTATCATAGGGATATAAGGTGTACCCTGGAGCCGTCAGACTCACTGCATGTGCAATGCACACTGAATGTACCTGTGTCACTCTGGGAAATCATCTGGCAAACATAGGAGGAGCAACACAGGAGGGAATACACTACGTAAGCCTAAACACATGAACTTCTGCTTCCTCAGCTTGAGTTCATTTTCAGGACGCTTTTTGAAAATAATAGAAAAAAATGTAGGCTGTATAGATTTCTCTGTGGCTATATGTAAGATTTCTACCAGACACTAGACAGTGAAAAGCTGGTAACTTTAGCATTAGCAAAGCATGCTGCTGTGTAAGCACAAAAGCAGAAGTGGAACGAAGGGCTTAGCAACTTAAAAGTTAATTTCAGAAATATCTAACGTTCATGCTGCTGGTGTGAAATCCCGACAGCGCTGTGGTGGGACCTAGGTTGGTTCCCTACACAGCACCCGTGGGTTCCCTGTATAGCACAGATGTGGGTGCTCAGCGTCAGAGGTGGACATGCGTGTGAAGACACCCAGGCACCCACCTATTGCCTACCAACTGGGACGGGCTCTGCTGCCACAGATAGGAAAGTAGAAGCGTCTGTGCTTATGAAGGAGACCCGACAGCTGAGGAAGCTGCCTGCAGACAGCACGTATGCAAGGGAGGAATGGCAAACATATCTGATATCCGACCTTTCTTCTATGACGTTCTTTCAGAGAAGAAAGCAAGGAGGCTGGGCCACCAGGACAGACTCATCGAGCACTGGGCACTGAGGAAAATAAAAAAGGGAAAGCTACATTCAGTTCCTTCTCTTGCCTGCGGAGCTTTGTACCTGCTTCCATCCATGTCCTAACCAAAGGGTAAGTTGTGCAGAGTGCACCTACGATCCATCTTACTGAAACAGTGGAGAAAGGAATTCAAGATTTATGAGGCCAGAGAGAGGGAACATGTGTGGGCATGTATCAGCAGCCAAGGGCACTCACCGGGGGGCCAGGGCTGCTCTGTACTTCACGTTCTTTAAACAGGCCTTGGATAAGGTACAGAAATAGGAATGAGAACCCAAGGGCCATTTGGTAGGTGACTCCCAGAATCACTAAATAACAATTTCATGGTCGTCTTCCCTCCTCCCACGAGTAAAGGAGAAGTTGCATCTTTTCAGCATGAAGACTGGACACAACAGACCCAGTGCTGGAGCTGGACATCGGTAGGGCCATGGTAGGACAAGGCTGCACCTCAGTGTATCATCAGCTGTATTGCCACCTACCAGGTCAGGCTTGGGCAACGTGTGCCCTCTGCAGATCATGTAGCACAAACACATTCCCGCGGGATAACATGCTGCTCCGCAGCTGCCTCTGTGCCACTGTCCTGCCTTGCTGGGAGCACCAAGATGATCACCCCTCCACCAAAAGCGGTAACTCCGTGGGTTCACCATGGGGGCAGGTTACACATGCTGATGTAGATCAAGAGTTCACTGCGCAAACACAAACTGGTGCATGCTCCCTTCTTCAAGCCTCTGTATGCCCAAGCAAACACCACTGAGGCCAAGATAGGGCTGGGGCTGATGCCAGTTAGGCTCAAACGTTTTATTTCTACTTTCTAGATAGTGTGTATCACTGTGTTAGCATGCTCACCTATTGGCCGAGGTAACTGGTAGTGACATGCACTTTCCAGTGAAGATGCAGGGTGAGGAGCTTTGGAAGTAGGAGTCTCAGGGTTGGGGAAGTGAGACATAAGTGTGAGACTGAAGATGAGATGAGGTCCTGGGTGTGTGACAGGCAGTGGGAGAAAGCAGGGGCAGGGAGTGAGGGGGTATGGGAGCAGGGGCTATGGCAGCGGCACTCACAAGCGATGCCCCGTCCTTGTACCGAGTCCCAAAAAAATGACTGCAAGTGATCCAGCGGCTGCAGCATGATGTTGGCAGATGAAAATCCTTGGTAGCCTTCCTATCCCTTCCCCTGAGCAGAGGACCTCTCCAGACTCCCTGCCTTCTCTAATCTGAACCACTCTGGTACTGCCCCAAATGAAGGCAGTACCAAAGTAGCTAAAAATAACCTTTAACAACAAACAAATTAAACAATCATCTTGAACTAGTTATTTTTACAAAGGAAAACTATTTTATTCAAGAATATAAATTGGGAAATTAAAATAAAATGTAAACTGGAGTGTTCAGGGATAGTTGTATCTCCAGAGGTAAAGCAACAAATACCTATGTCCTCTTATACCCAAGCAGAAATACACTTCCAAAAGCGAACTTCGTAAAGATTTCTCTAAGGTCCTAGCAATTTTTAAGTTCCCCAGGCCAGTACTACATGATCAAACTTGTTTCACTCATTCCAGAGCTCACTAGCTGTTAATAATTTTGAATATTTTAGATATGATTCCTACTGCAGCTATTAAATTTATATCTACTTTCTGATAGACCCAATTCCTGGGACTTGCCAAATCCCAGTAGACTTTTCAAAACATTATATGAATCATGAGTTTTCTTTTTTAAACTGTGACTTCTTTTCTCAACTCTTTGGCTGTTCTGCACAGAAAGACCAGTACTGACCAGGCAATAAAATATTCTAAATTGTTTATTGTGGCAGATAATTCAGGCCAAATGTTCCACTGATGCAAATTTGTGTAGCTCCACTGAAGGCTGCTCTGTGATGCTGATTTATAACCTGCAGAGAACTGAAACCGCTATTTTTGTTTTGCCTGGGATGGCAATGACCTTGAAACTTAGCTCCTAGGACACACCTTGTAATTTCCTGGAAAGCAGGGAATCTGAAGATCTTCTTATCAGACTAATCACTATCTTAGAAATCTCCACCTGTGGATTTCTGCACAATTTGGCCCTTAGAAAATGCAAGTATCTTGTTGTACTGGCACTATATTTAAGCTGGCTACACATATAGCTATACAAATATATGTATTTATATATGTATATATTTATATATGTGCATACACACATACTCCTTAGCATCGTTTTACTGGCTGAAAATACATCCAAGGTGTGCAGATATCCAGGTATTCACGATAGACAGTATTTAACCTCAAGATTTTTCCTGTTCCCTAATGAGATAACCTTTCTGCATTTGGCCCATTTTCCTCCACAGCTCTTTTCTTTCCTTCCTTCCTTTCTCATAGTAAAGCTGCTGGAAGGGTGGCCGAGGAGAGGTTTGCATCCGGATCCAGCAGACCTGTGCATTACTGGGATTCCAAATTCCCAGCGATCTGAAACAGAGAGCTGCACTTGTCTGCCTGACAATACAGGGGATAGGTCAGTGCATGACCCTGTGAAAATCGGATGAACATGTTTGCGTTTGCTGTAAATGCGATGATTATCAGAGAACACAGTCTGTCACTTTTAATAGCCCTGACAAGTGCGAAAGGAGAAAATAATGGCTGCAGGTGATCACGCAACGTTGTTGTGTAATTGTGCAGAGAGTTTGATGGGACCAAAAATGTAAGAAAGAACAGAACTGTATTTTTGCGTATTTTCAGCCTATCAAAATAGTATGCTTTGGTCATATTGGTAAAATAAAAATGTAGGCCTAGCTTTTCAAAAGATCATTCGTCTCTTTTGAATTGAATCTTGTCTTTTCAGGCTTAGTGTGTGACCCCTGGCACCTGAAGGATAGCTAAAGATACGCTGCCTCCCCCTTGCAGTGGCTTTAGCAGAGGTTACAACTTGAAAGCCGCCCCCAATCACATCACACAACATTTCCTGGCTCGTTGCTGGTAACGGGTCAGTGCCTGTTACCGTCTCAGGCACTCAGCAGCTCTGACAAGGAGCAAGTCCTGAGCTCTACCCATCGCCTGCTGATGCTCCGGGGAGGGGGATAAGCAGGGGTGCAGCTTCAGACGTTCCTCTGCGTCCCTGGCCGTCAGGGTGATCCTCGCTTTCTCTCAGGGTCAGCAGTGCTGCTGCTTTAATTCTCAAACACCCGCATTGTAAATGCCCATCCACTCCCAGCTGCTGATTTTTAACAAAACAGTGGCTGTATAATATTGTTTAATGTATTTAGGTGGGGCCAAAGCCTTTTCTTCTTTCTAGTATTGCCTTCATCTGACTTGGACTGGCCCTTGCCTTTATAAGGGACGTTTTATGGACCACAGACCCCCAGGAGAGGCCTTCACGGCCACAGAAGGGAGATTTGGGAGTGAGAGACAATAGTGCCCATTTCTGCATGTATCCCCCCCCCCCCCCCCCCCCCGATCCTTATTCCACCAGATTTAGGGACAGAATTTGGGGTCCAATGACCAAAGTGTCTGCCAGAAAGTTCTTTAGGAAATGCAGGGTTTTTTTAAAAACACATCACTGGAAAGAACTAGTTTTATAAACTCTTAAGGAAGTATTGCATTCTCTCCTAATTTGAGTGGAGGTTGCAAGAGAACCCTTGAAAACAGCTCCCTCCTCCGGAGCCATGCACGGCTCCCACATTTTGCAAGATAAAGCATGGCATAGTCGAAAGGAATCGCACCGAGGACTTCACGAGGCCCACTGAGCTTTATATTCTCTTGCCAGTAATTTCAGCAAGCAAGAAAAGATGAATGTTTCACCTGACCACAACTAACCAGGTAAAAGTTTAAAGAATTAAACGCAAAGTCACAATTTGACGGTAGGAATAACAGCAATGCACCTGGGTGCTGGGGCATGGAAGGAAGAGGAACAAGAAAAGAATGAGACATAGAATGGAGTTTACTTTTCAGCTGCCAAAGAAAATAGAAGTTTGAAGTACACTTCAAAATTGATTTAATTAAACTCTGTAAAAGGCTGAAAATTATTTTGTTTCAGTACGTGAAATTAGACTATACACATCAAAATGTAACATTTTTATATTATTATTTATATAGTACATATATTATTTATATGTGCTTTATCTAGATATTGTTCCCAGAGGACTTTACAATTAGAGGTGGACCAATGTCTGAGTGTCGCCTGGAATATTTAAGCTCCATTTAAGTTTAGTGATATTTTTTCTGACATACCTGTACCTCATGTTTATCTCAGTGTTAGAATCTTAGATCTTAATCTAGATGCTTAAACTGATTTGTCAAAACCTAAGGTTGTTACCCCGTGTCTACACAGAAAAAATTGTTGGGATGATGGTGTGCATTTTGACCAAAGGCTGCTTGTCACTGAGGTTATCCTGTTATAAATATTTTGGTAAGGTGTGTGATCATATACCAGAAAAAAGTTAGCATGGAGGCAGCCATACCAGTAGAAAGGCATAACAGTATATTGCTATAAATTATTTCCCTTATTTGAAATAAGCTCTATTAATATAAGCATACTAGAATAACTGAATACAACACTTTTGGCTTGGCTTTTTAGTTTGTTGCTACATATCCCATATTGCCAAAGGCATCACACTTCCTAAAGCCAACAGCACAACGCTCTCCCATGCTTTTGCTAACGCAAGCACGTCTAGAAAAGCTTTTACGCGAGCTTTGTAATTTCATAAGAAAATGTATATGCTGGGGTGCCTTTCTGGTGCGGTGTGTCCTAAGAGCATGAAGTCATACCAGCAGAAGACTTGCTGTCCTGTGGGTGGACCCCCTGGCCTCCTCCTGGGGGGGTGTCACAGGGGAACCCCCAAACTCACACCCTGAACACCCACGTTGCTCATCCCCGCAACGCCCAGGCAGGTGCCAGCCGAAGCGGTGCTCGCTGCTCCTCCCTGCACCAACCCGGGGTGTCTCTCCTAGGCCGGACACCACCGTGGGGTCGACCACAACTGTTCTTAGCCTGAAACTGAGAACCTCATGTCATAGCCGCCTTCATAGCTAGCGCATGTCTGTTCAGCAAGCTAATTTCCAAGCTGATGGTTTCCAGAGCCCACGGGGGCAGGAGGAGGTTTCCCTGCGCCGTGACTCCAGCACGGCAGAGGACTGAGCTGCTCTCGCAGGGGCCAAGGCCAGCGCACAGCCAGGCGGGAGAGCAGTGCCATCACCCCCAGCAAACCCGGGAGCTTTACTAAGGGCGCCCAAAGCTGAGCCCGCTAATGCAGGCAGCCTCAGGCCCAGAGCTATTCCCAAGCTCAGTGGCATGCTTAATGCTTGAAATCCAAGTGTTTGCTCAGTCTGGGGCTGTACCTCATCCGGACAGTTTATTTATGACCGTGGTGCAGAATTAGGGGCAGGCAGATGCTGTTGGGCCAGCGAAACGAAGGCACCGCTGCTTTACAGAAAGCCAGCGTGCTCAGCGCTTACAGCAAGGAAATGTGGAGTCAGACCAGCGTGTGTGTCTATTGCTCCAGTGGCTTGTGATGCCAAAGAGGTTTATTTTCTCCACACCGTAATTTTCCACATCAGCCCCGTGGCAGAAGTGACGGTCCCCACAGGGCACGGCAGGCTCAGGCCCCTTGGGACTCTCCCTGCAAGGGACCTCCTTGACCAGCGCCTGAAGTCTCCCGCAAGGCTGTGACGGGAAAAAGGGCACGTAAAACCGCTCTGTGAAGCACGGCGGGCAGCGCGGCTGCGGAAGGCGAGGGCGAACGGAGGCGCGCGGCCACAGAGCATCCAAGGCGGTGGCGCGGCGCGGCGCCGCCCGGCTCACTGGCCCCGCCCCGCGCTTGGCCAGGCCCCGCCCTGCACTCAGCCAGGCACCGCCCCCACTGGCGGCCCCTCCGCCGCATTGGCAGCTGGTGGGAGGGGCGGGGAGGCTGGGGCTCTCGCGAGAGCTGCCGCGCGGGGATCCGCGATGCCTTGTGGGAGCTCGCTCCTTTCTGGCTGCCCGGCCATCTTGGAGGCGCGTCTCCGGTGAGTGGGGCTCGGCCGGGGCGGCGCGGGCGGGCGCGGGGGGCCGCTGCCGGGTGCTAACCGCTCCCCCCGTTCACCCCTGTGTTCCAGTTACCGCCCGACCCGGCGCGAGGCAGCAACATGGTGGCCGCGAAGAAGACGGTGAGTGGGAGCGGGCCGCGCCGGGCTCACGTGGCGGCGGCCCGGCCTCCGCCAGCGGCGGGCGCTGCGCGGGAGGGGGCGGCGGAGGGGGGCGGGTGGCGCCGCGGTGAGGCAGAGTGGACCCCGGCGTGGTCTGGGGCGGGGACCGGGGGCAGCGGGGGGCCATGGGCACAGCCGGAGGCGCCTGTCGCGGCCCTCAGAGCTCGGGCCGTGCACTCCCTGCACAGGCTGCCAGCCGCGGCCTGCGGCCGCCTCCCATCGACTTGTCTGTCCTCGGTTCCCTCCTGTGCATTATCCCGGGCTGCTTACAGGGCCCCTGTGCTAGCTGGAGGAAGGGCGAGCGGGTGCCGCGTTCGTAGTGCGGGTGGAGCTCAGCTTTTGCGTTTCCTGCCATGTTCTTGCCTTTCTCTTAGAGCGACTGTGGTCAACATGGGTTTCTTGTTAGATGGGGGTGGTCGTCCTTGCAAATGCACTTACGTGTTGTCATGAACACCACACTCTCCTGTTGGAGTGTCAGCTCATATTGCATGTGATTGCTTGTTTCTGCTAACCAATATAACACTGTTAGCGTGTGCCCTAGGAAGAGATATACTCCAAACCTGGTTTAGATTTGTAAGGCGAAAGTAGTATTTACTTGGACTTGACTAGCTGAGCTTTGATAAAGGCCTGTCAAATACACCCAGATGTTACTGATTAATATACATAGCAGCAACAGTGCTTTAAGATGTATTTTCCTGTTGTAAGATACATGGGTAAGGTATTTTTATGAAGTTGGGAAAACATAGTGTTAGCAACCCCCTTATCCACAAGCTTTCTCATACTCATATGGTAGGCTGGCTTTTCTTACTCTGCATTGCAAATTATAGGGAAATTATTAAAAGATTGCTTGTTTTTGGAATTTCTTCATTTTCTTATGTTCTCCTCCATTTTGCAAAATGCAAAGTAACCTACAATAATGCTTTTCTACATCTTTTTCAGAAAAAGTCTCTAGAGTCCATAAACTCCAGGCTTCAGCTGGTTATGAAAAGTGGTAAATATGTGCTAGGATACAAACAGACTCTGAAAATGATTCGGCAGGGCAAAGCCAAGTTGGTCATCCTAGCCAACAACTGTCCTGCTTTGAGGTAAGCAGACGTACGAAAAAACAATTCTCTTTAAGACAGGTTCTTTGTACAAATACAGCGTGTACTTCATGTTAATTGCTGCAGTGACTTATTAATGCACAGTACTTTGCTGGCATATTCCAGAGTGCTATGAAATAAAAGTGATGGGTTGTTTGGTGTATAATGATTTCAGGTCTGGATGTGTTGAAATGCTTCCCAACATTTTCCTAGCTTTCTAATTCAAAGAGTTCGCACTAGTGAAGATACTGGAAGCTTTTCACACTGATAGCATTCATTAAAAGTATAATGGGGCTGAATTCCTGTGTTTTTTCAAAGTAGTGTATTAGAAAATAATTTTACAGGTAGGAAAACTGGTAATTGACACTGATTTTAAAATACTTGAAGCATATAAAATTTGCAGTCCAAGTAAGTTACAAATTTAGGTGCCTGGCCAGTGAAATTGCTTTTTTGAGAATGAAATCTTTACTAACTCCCTGATATTTTCCTTGCTGAATTTCTGGACCCTTTTGGTCATCAAAGGATATTGACAGATTCAAGAAACTGTAAATGCGGAAAACCAAAATTAGATGCTTGAGAAATGGCAGGACTGTTATAGTAGGCAACATGTTAGTGAGGATCCCAAAAGTGCTTGAGGAACAGTATTGACCACTAGAATCTCCTGGTGGAAGTCAGAAGAGAAGGGAATATAGATTGACTTTTTTTTGAGAAAAATACACAGTTTCTTTCACAGCTAGTGGCAGCCAGATCTCTGTTCAGCATCTGGCCACTGGGTATCAGCGTTAATAATGGTCATCGTTTATGCAGTTTGGCTTAGCTCCTACAACCGTTTGGAAGTCTGGCAGTCCTGAATCCCCTTCTTTCCTGTAGAAATGAGCATGCGTAGGAGGAACCTCAAGGATTTGCACTCCAAAAGTGGGTTTGCCGTTACATGTCTTCAGCATACTTCTGGATAAAGGTTCCTGAGCCACAACACAGCAGTGATGTTGTCTGGCAGGGAACAGATGTGTTTTTCTGGGTAGGAAGGAAAACTGTGTAAGGTTTAAGTGTGATTGGAGTTAAAGCTGCCCTTGCTGTATTACAGTCAATCAGAATTGTCAGTACTGTAACACCTAGTTTTTGAATTTCAGAAAGTCAGAGATTGAATACTACGCTATGCTTGCCAAGACTGGTGTCCATCATTATAGCGGCAATAACATCGAATTGGGCACAGCATGCGGAAAATACTACAGAGTGTGCACACTGGCTATCATTGACCCAGGTATGTCTCTCTTACAGTATAGTGACCAAATGGGTATGTGTCAGTGGTTTCTCCGTTCACCTGTGAGTAGCAGCACTGAGCAAGTAACTGTGCAGGGGTGATGACACGCTTTGCTGTCCTTTTCTGTCAGGTTTAACTCTTAATTACAATTTCCTCTGACCAATATCCTGTTCTTCTGTGAGTCCTAGGTTCTTAGAACCTGGAATTACTGCTGCTTATGTTTGCACATAGCTCCTTTTACTGCTAAACCCTCTGAGCGTGCTTTTTGTCTACCTGTTGGTCTGTAATGAGGTTTCAGTGGCTGGGAAGCAACTTCATGGTACATGCTTCTGAGCCCATCAGCTAGAATACGAGCTTCTGCAACATGCTGTTTACATCAGCCTTGTTTCACTGTTCTTAATCTAAGACAGAGGTTTGTGAGTTCTCCTGCTTCCTAGAATGATTAACCTATATGCAGGTGCATACTAATCCAGAGTTGAAAGTTATATTAAACGTTTTATTTTAAAACTGTAAGTCTGTGTGTAATTACTGTGGTTTGGTAGCACTCTTTGTCCCAGAGAGTTGCTCAAGGTCCTCATACAGACTGCTAATTAGGTGACTTCTCATCTTCTTTCCAGAATCTTCTAAGAGAAGAATCAATCTTTTGTTCTGTTTCTTGACCAAAATGCATACACATGGATTTAATGATTTCTGTAATACCTTTCACCAAATGTTCCCCAAGTGACATCGGTTTGAATTTGCTGTTTCTTCAGAAAACTTTATTTAGCTTGCTTGTATTCAAATACTAGCTGTAAACTTAATTTTCAAAATGTTACTTCTAGGTTTGATTTTGGGCAGGGAAGGAACTGCAAGTAAATCTTATCACTGTGTAACGTAATGCGAATATTCTCGCTGTCCTGATATTTTCGTGATCAGGGGAGGCTAGACATTCGCTATATTAAAACTATGCATTGTGTCCTCCAGAACTAGATTGTGGCTCTAGTACTGGCTTTGTAAATGCTAGTGACAGGTACATAGTTACTGTAAAAATATTGTGTATAGATTACCAAAATACAGTTACAAATGTTTTTATCAAGCCATCAGAATTGCTTGCTTTTTTCCTAAACAGGCTGTCTTTGTATTGCTTTTAAGTTGTTTTCTATTTGTAGAATCAGTGCGTTGGGTTTTTTTTACTTTTTGGCTTTTCCTGAAAGCAGATCTTTCTGTGGGTCCTCTTGTAACAATATGTTTTTTGTTTTACAGGTGACTCTGACATCATTAGAAGCATGCCAGAACAAACCAGTGAGAAGTAAATGCTGTAAAGGTGTTATTTCTACAATAAAACTGGTTACAGATCTGTTTTAAGAAAAATTTGTATTATACCTTTGCTGGTTTTAGGGAACAAACTATATAAATGAAGATTCATTACCACTGCTGTGTTTCCTGTTCTGTTAGAAATAACCTTGATAGTACAAAACTTGCCTGTTTCTTTCTCTAGAAGTTGTGGATCTTGAGAGGTAAGTGGAGGAGGACTTGATCACGGCAAGTATGGTGCCAAATCCCAACAGGCTAGGGCTTCCTTAGTTTTTGATTTTGGAGTGCTAATGCAAAACCAAGGTGTAATGTGAGGTACAGTAGCAAATTTGGGATGTTGGTGGGCGATCCCAGAGGGTTTACTTACACTAAAAAAACTCAAACTGTTTTTACCAAGTCAATCACAGAGTACTAATGCAAATTATCCCCTTTGTCTTTTCCTTCCAAGAGAATATATATCTGTCAAATGGCAAATAGGATAGCTGCTAGACATGATGTATAACATTCTTTCAATAAGATACCAATTAACTTCTTAAAGCTGATGTTAAATTGGTCCCTTTTTTTTAGTTTTTTGAAGATGTTATATTAGAGACAGATGAGTTGGTGTTCTCAAGTCACTGTTGCTGAGGACATTGGTATCTTACAGATTTGTGCCTGTTTTGTGTGAGACCATGGCCGCAGGATGTTCCTTATTACTAGTGATTATTAAATGAGGTGCCAGTGCTTTGCTGATGTGCAGTAAAAGAAACACCTAATGAAAAATCAGTGTGTACCAGTCTCCTTGCAGAACTTGCGTTCTGTTTGCCAAAGTATGCCAAAGCACAGGGTACCTTTTAAAGCTTGCTGGTATGTATCCATGCACGCTCATTAGCTTATCTGAGATCACTTCATCTAGTCTTGCTGCAACTGCTCCTGGTATAGAATGGATGAAGTTGTGTGTTTCCATTTGGAGATAGCAAAGAGGCAAACCAATGTGTGTCAAAGCAAAGGAGGAAGTGCTGCTGTGTCTGTCTGTTACACCACAGATTTGGACCAGTTCAAGAGATAGTTTAGATACTGCTGTTAGTGTGAAAGTAAAGTTAGCAGAAGCATACTGTTGCTGCCAAGGGGAAGGAGTAAAACTTCAAGGCACATCAGTTGGCCAGAATGGCTGGAAGCAATTTGCTGTTTTTGTTTGTGTCTTAGTGTTTGACAAACAGGTGTGCAGCTAGTTGTATTGCCCAAAGAATGCTTTCATAATTAAATACTAGTTGCATTTGGGAAAGTTAGAGAATCACTGAATGCTGACCAAGGAACAGTAGGGAGAAGTTACATGGTCTGGATGTGGTAAGAGAAGAAGTACTTGAAACTTCGGATTGTTATACCCTGATAATCCAGCAGACTTCCTACTTTGCGCATTTACTTTCATCACATTTTCAACACAGACATATAAATTTGTATTTTTACTTCCACCTTATTTCAGTAGTCTACTCTTGTTTGAAGAATATAAGTGAAACCTGATTGCTGTGAATGCTGTCCCACTTGTTCTGTTTTTATATATATATATGTATATATAGAACTATATATATCCACACAGATAGGGTGCTTAAAATACTAGCAGAGTGAGTAGAGGAGGGAAATACAGAAAAGCAAGCCAAATAAATTCATACTCTAAAAGTACTTCAAAACATGAAGGTTTCACTTCAAAAAATAACAGCATTTTATTATTTTGCATAGCTTATTTCAATTGTTTAGTTCTGCTTAATCAGAATTTTTGCTAGTTACTAAATCGTTTATAAAATTTTCAACATTTCTTATCTGCAATCAATGCAAGACAGAACACATAGTGTATAGATGCAGGGATCCAAAATATTCTTTTCAACTTCAGACACAAGGATTTGTTATTTTACTTTGAACCAGTTTAAGAAAATAGCTCTGACAAGTTTGTATGTATAAATATACAGTGTGGTATACACTTTAAATACTGATCAGACTTTAAGCCTGTTTTCCAAGTCTTCCATTCTCTTCGTCATTTCTTCCAGTAGACAAAAGTTAAGGAAAGAGAGCTACTGATACAATGCATTAATAGGAAAACAGTGTCAGCTGCCAGATTGCTGTGGTCCATAAACTTGCTCTTGTTTCTCCTCTTTGTTACCCTCTTTGACTCCCAGTAGTTTCTGATATAATGCTCCCCTGTATTTTCTTGTTCTGCTTTGATCAGCTGAGTTGAGAAAGCTGTGTGAACCCCTATTCATTAACAGGCATGCCTTGACATGGAGTTTGGGCTGCAGCTTATTGAAAAGGCTGGTGGTTCTCAAAACTGGCCGTTTTCCTCTATTTTAAAGGGAAGCTAAATATTTATCCTAGTTAGTGCTGTTTAAAAAAAGTTTCACTTCATCACATGGAAAACTACATGCAAGCTAACAGTAGGTGATAAAACTGTATGAAGCTCCATGACTGCAGTAAAATGTCTGCTGATGATCTTGTATTCCTGCCCTGTGGTGGCGTAGCGTAGGGTACTGTTTTTACAAAGCCAGTGGTTTTCAGACAGATGTGGAGTAGAGCACAACAAGCTCCATGGGATCTAGGGCTGGCTCCACTGAAAGTAAGAAACTAGCAATGCAAAGCAGTGTACAGCATCACTTTCCTGATAAGCACCTCCAGCTGACGGAATGCTGTGTCTGCTGCAGGAGGAGGTTGGATTGGTACCGTTTACCTGACCACCTCTCTCAAAGAGCTATGGTAAGGCTGGAGCTAGGGGAAGCTGAGAGGAAGAGGGGACCTAGCATCAAGAGAGAACTGAAGGCACTGAGGCCCACCTTAAAAGGACTAAGTTGCTGCACCCCACTCTTTGCTTGTTTGTCTAGTATCTTGATTTCAATGTTTTAAGGTCTTAACAAAGGAAAAATGGAGAACTGGGCATACAAAAGTGGGATCTTCAACAAGGGGCTGTTAGAAATCGGTTAGGGTAGACAGGCAAATTGAATTCAGCCTCTGAGTTTGGCCAGAACAGCCATGCGCCCCCCCCCCCCCCCGCCCCCCTATCACATTGACAGCAGAAGAATCTATCCTCTTGCTAGTAAGGAGCAAGAGAGGGAGTCCTGCTTCTGTGGGGACTAGCCTGCCTGTACATCGGGTTTATGTTTGGTAATTCCTCAACTGTCTTGTCATGCAGAAGGAATTACTATATGCATGCTAGCATCATTTGAGCTGCTTTCTATGCAACATCAATGTTTCTCGAGTGTTTACAGAGGCAAAGTTCAAGCAGTAGAAATTGCATTCATCTACTGATAGAAAAAGTTAAATGTAGTTGGATACAAATCATCAACAGTTCGGATTCGTCCCTCTAAATTTATATTCTGTAACTGGAGCTAGTTTTGTACCCCATTCTCCCTTCCCCCCTCCCCCCAGATCCCTGGGATGGGGACTGGCCAGAAGTCTTCTGCAGTTATCAAGAACTAGTATATCACTCCGTATCTGAGCTGCTCTTTGGATAGGGCAGAGAAATGTGGTTTGTAACAGAGGAAACTGGATAGTTCTTACTCTGTTCAAAGCAGTGGTTGCACAGTGCTCTGGGGAAGTGCTTGGCACTGTTCCTTTCAAAATGTGTAGGTGTCTGGCTCAGTGTCAGCAGCTTTTCCATCACCTTGAGTCCTTCTCGGACTCTAAAAATCACAAGGTTGCCTGCTCAAATTGTAAAGCAAAAAAGCACGTGTTGCTAAGCTCTGTTTTCTTTGATTCTGAGTAAGCTCAGAGTTCCTCATAGCCCAGCTGCAGGAGATTACAGTAAAGAGGCCGAGGCTTCTGCTGAAGGGGGAAGGAGTGGTCTCCTTTCTCATGAGCATCTAGGTTGGAACTGCATGTGTCTGCATAATGCTCTTAAGGATGTGGGAAATGACCTAGAGATTTTTCTCTGAAGTCATTGGGAGACTTTGGAGAAGTCCCTTCAGAGAAGTATAAATGTTGATGAGCATTTGAAGCACCTAGCAATAACCTTATGCGATGGCTTTCTCTCCCTTTATGAAGTAATTCTACTTTGCATGGAATAATTTAAAATTAATCAAGTGATCAGAACATGATTCCTTAAGGTACCTGCTGAAGGATTCACTTGGGAAGGTGAGAGAGAGAGTGAGGCTGGCTGCTGCAGTTACACAAAGTAGCTGGAGGTAAGGTCTGAACTGGTAGGCAATGACTGGTACGTTAACAGAGCCCTCTGGTCTTGCCTGATGTCACAACCACTGAGGGCTGTGTTAGCCTGACTCTGGACAGACTGTTAACTCCACAGGTTTCTCAGTCTGAAGCTGTTCTTGCCTAGGAAGCACACAGTTATGAGCTGTTGGTATCTCTGCGCTCAGTGGAAATAAGTGCAGAAAATAAGCACTTATTGATCTTGCACACAGTTATGAAACTTAGCAGATGTGATGTCTTCTATTTATTTGATTAGGCAGAAGCAGCTTTCGTGAAGAAAACACAGGTATTTGCTGCATAAATACTGCGTGATGCAAAATACTGCAGAAAGTTGTATTGCCAATTTGCTGCTGTTGTCTCCTGAGACGTCTGGTGGATGTTACAGATAGCGTAAAGGCTACTGTACTAACAGCTCCCGTCAAAAGACAGACTAACTTGGGGGTGGGGGGAAGCTATTGATCTGCACTTAGCTAATTTTTATCTGCATATTTGTTTATGCAAAATTAATCAGACCTTAGTCCTCTGAATTCCTCTTTATTTGGAGTATTGTTTTAAATGACTCCCTGCATCTGATGCTTCACCAAGCAGTTCAGAAGGGAAACATCTCCTGTACGCTGACTCCTGTAGCCAGTAAATGCTGTTTCGATACCATCTGAAGAAATAACCCAAAGCAAAGAGTGTTAGTCTTGAATTTGACTAGTCATTTCTTTACTGTGCCTGAAGGTGTTTACTGTTAGGGATTATTAAAAGTTAAGATCCTTATTAATATTTTGGTCCCTCCTATGGGAGAGGCAGATTTCAAGTTTTAAAAGCCTTGCTTCTTGGAGATTAACATCTGTTAGTAGTTTAGCTTTTCGTTACAGTAGATTGATTTGAGCTATAGAGACAGCTTAGACTTGATGCATTACAGTTTCTTTTAACCTGCCCCCCTTGTCTTACATATGAGAAACAATTATTCTGAAAGGATATATCGCTGGGTGAGTTTTCTTACTTCATTGGTTGCATAGTTCTGGAATGTCACAAGGTTTTCACATTTGCACTGGTCTTTATCTTTTGAAGCTTTTGCTGAAAAACAGAAACAGTCAAGCATAGACCAAATGCTGAATAAATCGAATGGGATGGGGGAGGAAATGACAAGGACTTATAAATGCAGAGCAGGTTTAATACAGCTTCCTGTTCTCAAAACAGGCCAACATCCAAAGGAATGCTCTGGGGCAGATTTTGCAAATACTGGAAAATAGTACACAACACTTAGGCCTATATATTTAAAGAGCAGTCTAGATTATTTTAAACAAAGGTAACCTGATTACCTGTTGTTCTTGAGTGAGTGTGACTGTCTTCAAAAAGATACTTGTGGTGTACTGCAAGATTGGGACAGGCAATGACATCTGTGATGGCTATTGTGGTTGATTCAGGTCCTGCAGGAAACCCCCCAAAAGTCTAAAAATCAAACCCACTTCACTTAATGATACAGTATTTTTTTTTCTACTCACATGCACTGAGTTCTCCTTAATTAGTGAGTGATCTCACTGATTGCAGTGAGGATCATTCATGGAGAGGACTAGGGATACAAAGATGTGAAGGAACTGAGGTGTTAGGCTGTATTTACTGTATACATGATTTAAGTTGTGGGCTGCAGAACTGAAAGGGAGTTGTGAAGGTTCCTGTGAGAAACAGAAGTGACTGAAAGCTGACCATGCTTTAAAACATCAAGCACAGTGTTGAAATACAAGTTTCCCCATGAAGTAGTTCATTTGGATGGTGTAAGAAGCATGCAGCCATGTGTTTGTTACAGTGATTCTCGTATTTTTTTGTACAAAGCAGATTTGAATTGCAGAAAGGAGGGTGGCTTGGAGGGGGGAGGGGAACGGGATGAACATTTCTCTCATAGGTGAATTGTTAGTGTTCTCTACAGAAGGCGGCATGAAGAGGCAACTTAGCAATGATCTGGCTAGACAGCAGGACACTGAGTTAAAACGGCCAACCTGAAGGCTGTGGACCAGTCTTATGAAGCCTCCCAGATGATGGATCCTGCTGGTGAGCTGAATCTTTCAATGCTGGTAGAAAGAAATTGCCAAAGGAAATGAGATCACGAAAGGAGCAATAAAAATGTTCACATTCCCTAGAAACGGAGATGTTTCTTACCAGTAACTCGGTGTTTCTGTCTCTCGTAACACATGGAGAATGCCTCATACCTGTGCAGTTTAGAAGAGGTCCAGTGTTGATGGAAACTCCAGGACTCACCCTTCAACTCAGACTATCAGAGGAACTCTTCCAAAACCAGAAGTGCTTTACAAATAGATTAATAGTAGTGAAGCCATCTGAAATCACAGCAACCTACTTTGTGTCCTTTTGTGAAAATTCTTGCATGTTTAATTGTCATCCATCAGTCCTCTGGGGTGAACTGAATAAGAATAAAAACTGCTTGGAGAAGGAAGAAATTTCTTACTCTCCTTCAATTTTCTCCTTTATAATGGGAAACATTGATCAGGGACTTGGAAGCGTTTAGGTGAGAAGGGGGCAGTAGAGTTTATTTGATGCACTACACTTATAAGCAAAAATACAAGTTTCTAATTCATGAAGCACAGCCTTTAAAATGTAGGAATTTATTTCAGACTCCACATACCCATCTTTTTAGTCAAAGGGTGCCTGGAGAGAAATGGAAGCCTATTTCATATGTAGGTATAACCACCTCAAAGAGTAATTCTGTGCACTACCCCTTTCTTGCCGCAAGAGGGTAATGTAGAGGCAGCTTTGGTTCCTTAAGAGTGGGTTCTTTTCTGGAGAATAAATGCTTCACCTTCAGTTAACTGTGGAGCCCTTAATGGCCCAGATGAGCTGATAGAACATACATTTAACAACTGCACGACTTGATCAACTATGACAGGGGATTGGATGGAGCATCTGGGATTCCCTCCTTGTGAATATACCCAGAGTTCCTTCACTGAAAGTGAATGCGTGAGGGTAAAAGGTGATGGTGCAAACTCTCCTGATAGGCCATGAAGATGCTGTAGGGAGGTGGAAGATGCTTCTGGGCCCCACAGGTTTGTTATAGCTATTGGGATCTCTGTTGGTCTAGTGAATTTTGACGGAAAATAATACACAGCTGTGCTAAGTTGCACTGGGAAGGAGATGAGACCCTCTGGGTGGGGGCTGGAATGACTGAGCATGAGGAAGAGGGAATGAAGGGAGATGAGCGGTTGAGTAAGAAGACCAGAGTTCAGTGGGCAGAATGACAGTACTTATATGTATCAAAAAGTCTGCGTGGGAACCAGCTGGTGGAAGGAACACAGAGTTTGGAGAAGAGTTCAGGGCAGAGAGGTGTGGGATGAGATCACAAGGTAAGGAATGAAACAAACTGGGTGAGGAGTGTAGCAGAAGAATGATCAACTGGGAACAAGGATGGGTGAGATTTCCAGGGTAGGAGGGAAGAAACAGGTAAGAAGAACCTTCAGTGTTTAACCCTGCGTAATGACTTGCTCTAGAAGTCGTTTATGAGCTGTAGGCTAACGAGGAGGCTGTCTAGGAAGGGCAGAGGAACTGACCTGAAAAGTTTTGAGCTTTGGACACTGGGCTGGTATAGACAAGTAATTAGGATTCAGATGTAAGTGACAGGAAAGACGACTGTTAGATACACTAGCAGAAATGTGGCAGAATGTCTCCAGTTTGGGATGGGAATTTGGCGTTTCAGAAAATCCTCTTCAGGCTTCAGAAACTGCTTGGGGCCCAGAGATTTCTGATCTCATCACCTCTGTAAAGCTGTGAATAATGAGACAAGTAGCAACAGAGGCTGCTAACCCTGAGTCCCTTGGTGAAGTCAGTGCAGTGAACATAAATACTCAAATTTGTTGGGGAACAATGCTAAAGTTGGGTGTTTGTTTTTAGTGTTCTGTTTTGTAACAAGTATTTTGTTAGGAAAAGCCTGTGAGAAAGTGTCTTCGAAAAAGTATGTCTTCAAAAGCAGTGGCTATTTGCAGCAGTGGTAATGATCTGCAATTTGGAAGGAGAACAGAATGTTAACCAGCAGGCTGCTGAGTACTGTCATCTGATCAGGGCTGGGGTCTTGTGACAAAAATAGTATGTGACCATGTAATTAAAGGCTCTCGTAATGCACATGCTCAGAACAGGGGTGAAGAGGCAATCATGAGTAGTGCGTATTATGTATGTCATTGCTGTAGCCTCGTTAGTGCTTCCAGTCAGATGAGAAATGAACATTAACCAAGGCAATGAATGGGAACCTTCCGACTGAATTCCTCTTAATAAGAAACAAAAGAGAAAACCACTTTTTTTTTTTAACTACTAGCCATCAAGAATAATTAATAGTAATCAGCAGCTATTCTACAAGGCTGATGCTTTCTTGCAGAATAAAAGGAAAAAAGCCTTACCCCAAAAGAGATTTGGAGGGCTTCTGCTTTACTTGGAAAGATGCAGCCCATCCACAGCTGGGACTGGGGATGAGAGGCTTTGTCAGTGGAGTCCATGAGGTTCAGAGGTCTCCCACTGCGCTCACAGGCTGGAGCCTCAGAAGTCCTCAGCTAAGGACCAAGGCTGGAGTAAAAAAGAAATTACGGCTGTTGCAAAGGAGGGAAAAAATTTAGCTTGTAAGCCAAAACAGAGGGGAAAAAATGAACTTTCAACTTGTGTAACAGGCTTGGAGGCAGAATTTCTGGTGGAGTGAGTTGATGAGCAATAGGTAGTCCTGGAGTGTCCGGAAAAACAAGGCTGGGTCAGTCCTCAGTTCACAGGTGTGAGGCATTGCCTGTTGGTGAGAGAGGAGGACAGAAGCTGAGACGCACCAGCTCTGCCCAGTTACTAGAGCTGTAGTCTAGAAACTGCCACAAAGGGGCAGGAGTTACTTATTTTTCATACGGTAAGTAATGTAGTTAAAAAGAAAATCATGGTCGCTGAACACTGCTGTGGGTACCTGAAGGATGCATTTCCATCACCGAGCTCTGGGGTTTGCTAATGAGTGAGAATTATTATACTGATTGCCAGATAGTTTTGCCTTTGGCATCTCCTCAAGCTTTTAAGATGACATGCTGTCATCAGCAGATTATCTGCCTAATAAGGAGGTTAATTGAACAGACTTGGCTTCATGTTATCATAGTATTTTGTATTTCAGAAGGATGGAACTAGGACTTCTTAGGACTGAGAGAAACACAAAGAATATACAAGCTAGGAAACATTCTCAGATTCTTTTTTCCAGATTCTTTCTTGACAGCTGTATGAGGACGAAATGCACTGCTGCTTGCCAGCCAATTTTACACAGTCACATTAAGGAAGAAAATAAAACCTGTTTGCACTTAATTCCAAGAAAAACAGCCAAATAAAAGCTAGTGAAAATTAAATCATCTTGCACAATTGTAGTGCTATGACTAATATTATTCACAGTGACGTTTCTGAATTTTGTTTCAGGTACCAATTTGAATTTACAAATAATAGTGAGTCCTGTGAATGTGTGAGTGGGAGAGACATGCTGTCCTCTCTCTGGCTGAACAGCTTTCGTCCCAGCTCACATTCCCCGTTCCCCTTGCAAAACTTCAGCTGGGAATGTTTATAGAGAGGCTGTTTGTGCCAGAGTGAGGAAAGGTGCTTTCTGGAACAAACCTTCCACATTTGTGGAGCGAAACTTGGAGCTTATGCATAACTGAGATCCGCTCTTCGTAGCTGTGAATGTATGTTCAATGAACTATTTTTAGTCTTCTATAAATATGCACAAAAGCTCTTGATGATTTGTTTTGCTGTGGTTTAGGTTTTTGCCACTGGTCTTAAGAGTAATTTTTTATTCTCATCAAGACGTTACAAATCCCTGATTATTTTCCCACATTCCTAATGAAGTAGATCATGTTTCTTTGGCAGGGTGGGGTTCAGTGCATGGCTGACTTAACTGTAGAAAAAGAAAGGGGAGGGAGCAATTGATTCTTCTGGGCACAGACGTGTACGTTTTATGCAACCTTTATGAAAATAAAGGAAAGGCAATTATTATATACCTTTACCTGGTGATAGATTAAGGGTATATATTCTTCACATATTAAAGGGCAGAAAAATTACCGTGAGTGACTTGTGTCTTGCAATGTCTGACACCAATGATCTATGACCTATACTATGACACTAGTTGTCCTTTTAGGCCTGCAAAAAATCTGTAAGCATTCACTCCTCTTCTGTCTCAATGAAAGTGGAATACTGTTACCTTCACAGATTTGGGCTCTTAGCTCTTCACTTATGTCCTCCATAGCTGTGAAATCCTCAGCGTAGAAGAGATGTTTATATGATGGCTCAGAAGCAATTTCCAGCAGTTCTTCCTCAATTGCTTTTCCTATTCCAATGGCATAGATAATTATACCTAGATTCAAAAGAAATTGCACATAATTATTACATCAGCAGTTCTAAACCCTTGTTCCTCCATGAAAGGAAAATATGAGCATTAGTCGTTTTAGAGAGAGAGAGAAAGGGAGAGCACAAGAAATCTATATGCTGTGTAAGTTTAAGATTGGTTTCGAACGGGCTTAATATGCTTTAGTTATTGAGAGATGTGTAGAAACTCACTGCTTTGCTGTAATTTAACAGCTAGTTTTTAAGTTAAAGAGATGATAGTTGCCTGGTCACTACTTGATAGTAAATGAACCCAGAAACAGTACTGCAAAACATCCAAGAGAGTCACACAAGTCAGCCTCACAGTTGCACTATAAGTTTCTGGTTTGTGCGTGTCTGTGTATGTAGGGTGTGTGCAATAAAGCCAATTACTGGGTTGATGGGAAGACCTGTTATATATCAGCAAATGGGGCAGAATCCTGAAAGATGGCAGTAATTTTTTTAGAAAAATATAAATACTTAGTGTTTCATCAAAATCCTCAGAGCACATTGAGACTAGATTCTTGCACTCTAAGGGACACTAGTGGGCTGGGAGGCACTGCAAAGGTACCCAGACCTATGAGGATAAGAACAGGGGAAAAGAAACAATCTGTGGGGCTAGGAGAGAAAGAGCCTTACAACAGGAATGCTCAGGACAAGCATTTCCCCAGCAGAGGCGCTAGGGAGAAAGTAAACAAGGATTTGTAGTTTTCTCCACTCTGAAAGCAGGGAAGGAGGAAGTGGTTCACAGCCCTCTCACTGGACAGATTTTAAACAAGCAATGAATAGAAAACATAGTGATCTTCAATATCCCCTTTTTCAGCAGGTATTTCTTTATTCTTGTGAACATATGATCTGATACAACATTTCTCTTTATATCAGTTCTGGCTTAGAAAGTGTCCACAGCTAGTACTGATTTTGTGATTCATAATACAACTATTAGCTTCATAGTATTTCAAGCTCTTTTATAAGATTCAAGAGCAGAAGCTGCCTTCTCAGCTGGTTGGTTTCAGATAAAACTTAGGATGAGGAGGTTTGATATCTCTTTATTATCATGGGGTAATAACAGCTACACACTCACTGAATTGCAACTTTAACCTTTTTGCTGAAGAACCCTGGGCCTGATAACATCATAAAATATGCGGTTTCCAACTCTTTAACATTTAACGTAAGCATCTCCTTACTTTTCATCATCAATCTGCCTACCACTACACTTCAGCCAGGAAAGTAAAACATTCACCAGAAGCTGATTCAATTTAATGAATGGACCAGTCATGCTGAGCTCTGTTGCTTTTTAAAGACTTGGAGATATCAGTGATAAAGCATTCAAGGCCAATTTCATATTCAGCATTACTACATTGCCTATGCTGCAATTACACAGGGGATGGATTTGGCTTGTAGCATTACAAATATCAGTCTAAGCAGTCCGGAGCTGAGGTTTCATTCAGCAAGTAAGCAAGGTTGGCTTGTACTTCTTTCCTTCTTCAGTCCTGTAAATCCGCCATGTACTTTCCCAGATCTCACTAGTTAGCATATAAATCTTTGGGTTTAGTATTTTAAAAAACACTTTGTTTATATTTCATTGTAATGGCACCCTTGTTAGCACATGCTCTTCTCAAGTCCTTGGACGTTTTTCCCTTTTCTCCTTACACAGAGGTATCAGTCCTGACCAACGCTATACTAATCATGTATCAAGTTATGATTGATATATCAAGCCAATAAAACAAGAACGAAAAAAAGATGTGCAGCATCTTTCAAAGTCTGGCTGTTTTCTCTGTGTTGTAGGCCATCAGCCATGGTTCTTAAAGCAGTTTCTCATAAAATAGAAAATGTTTTACAAAGAAAAAAGGGATCCTTTATTTTCTTGAAAAGTTTTGAAAATTTTCAGTTGACTCTGCTAAACAGCTGAAAAGTTTCTGATTTGTGGTACAGGTGTCCTAGAGGATGGATTTCTGCCCAGACATATTCTAAATTAAAAATCACCAGTTTTCAGTTACATTTCAGCATATCGCCTGATAGGGCACATAGAAACAGAAAGACAGACAGCACTACAGCTATATCCCTTTGTAAAGAGGGCCCATCTTCCTTCCAGAACACCATCAGCACTATAAAATTGGTTAAAAATACAGAATATATGTAAATAAAAATATAACGTAACCAATTATTACCACAGTGTTTCTCAGGAGGACAGATTTCTGTATTTTGAAGAGACAGGTTGGGGTTTTTTTTATTGTTTTCTTAGAATTTTTCATGAAGTTCCCAGTGTCCCCGAATCTCTGTATCAAATGCCTGCCCTTAGTGGATATATTCAAGGCACTGCATGGCATGCCAGGTGGGTAGTACCACTACCTGTGGATGGCACGGAACCCCAGTGGTGAGACACTCATCATGGGTCCTGCACTAGGGATGACATACATGCCTTGTAGCAAAGGCTCCTGTGAACACCAAAGATCCGATGTTCTGCTACAGTGGTCACTATACTAGCCAGACTGCTATGGCAAATGTTCTCTTGATTAGCACATACTGTAGCACATCCATGCTATTACTACATCTTATTTGTAACAATATTTGCCTTTTAGAATGAGTCAAAAACATCTCCACTTACCATTTCGCTTTGCTCTGGCAGCCCACTCAGAGACTTCATCTTGGGCTCGTCCATCTGTAAACACAATGGAGATTCGAGGGACATTTGCTGAAAATGGTCTTGCTCCTTCTGTTTCTGTGAAGCTTCTCTCAAACATTTGCTTCAGAGCCAGTCCTGTCATGGAACCTCGCCCCATGTATTTCATTTGCGATACAGCTTTCTTCATGTCTTTGGCTGAGCTGAACTGCCTTAACGTAAACTCTGTGCGAACTTCAGTGGAATACTGAAGCAAACCAACTCGAGCAGCTTTGGGTGAAATCTCAAGTGAATCCAAGATTCCCGAGACAAATTGTTTTACAATTTCAAAATTATCCTCTCCGAGACTTTTTGATCCATCAATCACGAACACCAGGTCAACTGGGCCTTCAGTGCATCCTGTGAAATAAGCAGCAGAATGTTCAGATAATGAAAAAACTCCACAAAGCTGAAAAAGGGACCTAGATACCCAGGGACTGCATAAACTCAGAGATCATCTAGAGTACCTTGTTCCTGGCTCATCCAACTTTGCCAGTGTGTCTAAATACGTTGTGTACAGTCTATATCAAAAGCTAAGAGTGTGCCTATGACCAAGAGTTTAACAAAAATATAATCACAGTGAATACTTACTGAGACATACTGCTTTGCAGAATACTACAACTCTTAAAAATACAGCAATCATCAGCAAATTTTAAGAATGACTGTTAAGTGGAGAGAACTGTATAACTGAAGAACATAGCTAGGATGTAAAGACAGAGTTGCCATCATTTTCTTCCAGGGATAGGCCAGTATGCTAACTTTACATTTGTGTAGATGACCAGCATTGAAAGACGTGGAAGAGAATCACTGGAACTGCATTTGTGTTGCAGAAGTAGCAAAAAGGTAACAGTGGTACAAAGAAATGAGTCAGTGAAGCCACACTTGTATATAAGGTGAAAATCTAGGAGTCATATTTAGAGTAGCAGGGAACAGTGAGACAAAAGCCAAAGAGCTTGGGGGAGGCTGAGCGAGAAGAGAAGGGTTAGGTAGCTTGCCCTAGAGCTTAGGATGAGGTTCAAGTCTGGGGACAAAATTCAGACAATACACATGTTTTTATAGCACAAACTTAAACCTCTAGTGGCAGAAAAACAGCTAAAAAACTACAGGTGAGAGAGTAAATGCTAGAAATGTGCCTAGCTGCTAAACATGGATCAGAATTGTTTATATAAGGTTTTTTTGCTTGTAAGTCTCTAACAATCTTGTAATTAGAAGGCTTATGTATTGCTGAAATTAACCTTTTGTGGTTTACCCATTAAAGCTAGGAGTTTGTCAGGAGACTGACAAATTTGGAGTTCTCATGCTTTTTGGCAAGTGCACACACAAAAATCAAAGCAGTTTGTAGGCACCATGCATCTATGACAAGGTTAGGGAATTTAGGGACTGGAGAATGTCTTCAAAGCTGTAGACTGGTTCTGCCAGGTGTTTTTTTTATTCTGGAAGGCAACTGCCTCCAGCAGGCATAGACTTAGTGCGCTTTGTGCAAGGGGCTGGTTGCAGAGATGCTCTGCTCCTATTTGATCAATGCAACTTCCAGGGAGAATTTGCCACGCTAAAGAAAGTAAGATTTGCATCTTAGTCTGGACCAAATTAACTTTGACCTCCACTAATCTCTGATGTTTGTACAGTAAGAATGCTGTAAGCACCATACAAGAGAGAATTGTGCAGCAGAAATTACTTTGCAGAAATTACTGAAGATGTCTGTTACCAAGTCAGTGTAGGAATAAGGCATTTTCAGCTTTAAAGCTTGGGCTTTTCTTCTGAGACAATAGCTCTATTGTAAAACTGCTGTCCAAGAATTCCTTTCTGCAGTCATCTGAGGAAAAGATGTGTCACACATACTAAGGCGATGGAAATGCAATGAATATGAATATCAGAACCACCTCAGTATCACTGCGTAAGTCAAGATAGGCTAGGAGTTCATGGTGAATGGTTTTAGTTAGGACTGAGACCAGCCATGAACATGTTACCATTCTTTTGGTAATAACAGTCTTCCCAACTAAGGCATCCATTTTTGCAGAGTAAATGTTTTTACTGAGTTCCAGTAGAAGAATTTCTCCTCCAAGTATTAAGGGGTGATGAGATAAATGCATGTCATACTCTAAGCATGTCATGTTAGAAGATAAGCAAATAGAATTGATGATATTTTAAAATGGAGTATATAAAGATAAAAGCTGCACAATATATGAATCTGATTACAGTGCACATTCCTTGATAATCAGATTTCACTTTTGCTTTTTTCCTGATGTTCGGAAAGAATTATTATCATAATTGATGCTATAGCAAAACAGCTGTTTTGTTTCAATTTGTTAGTTTTTTGCTTACGAGAGCATCAAGTTAATTGTTCAAGACATTTTCCATCACACTCGTGTATGCTTTGAGCTTTCAAATATTGTATCATTTTTGAAGTGAGGCATTTTTTGAAGTGAGGCATTTGAAGTGAGGTCAAGTAATTTTAGAAATCAAGAAACAAATGCTTTCTAAATAAAATATACTTACTTCTGCATGTTTTCTGATCCTCTTTTAGTACATATCCCTCCTGGCATTTGCAGATGTATGAATCATCATTATTAACACAAATATGTTCACAACCATGGGCAACTGATTTGCAGACATCTTTATCTAAGAAAAATTGAAATACTTATATGTATTCTATTTACCATATTTGTAAATTCAAAGACTCCAAACATGGTATTTGAAGAATGTATGACAAAGGAGTAAAACATCTTTGTTTGCTTATGTAGCAATGCCAGAGAAGAGTGGCTGACAGACATATCGAGTTACTTACTTCGACATGTTTTCCCGTCTTGTCGCAGGACAAAACCCTCATGGCACTGACAGCTGTATGAATTATTATTATTAATGCACACGTGTTCACAGCCATGGTCAATGGATTTACACAGGTCTTTATCTGAGAATTGTTAAGAGAATTTCCTTATTAGACCATTTCTCAAATGCAAAACAAGCTTTGAGTGAAATTAAGTCTGTTCTTTCTTTTACGACTGAAAAAACATATTTCCCATAAAAGTTTCAGCTACTCACTCCTGCATGTTTTCCTGTCTCGCCTCAATATAAATCCCTTGTGACACTGACATGTGTATGAATCGCCAGTTGGAACGCAGACATGTTCACAACCATGGTTGACTGTTTTGCAGATATTTTTACCTTGGAATAATGAAAATTATAGTTAGCACAGTTAGCTAGGTAAATAACTTCCACAAAATGTAAAAATTATGGCAATAATGTTCCATGAAGGAGCTCACTTCCATGAAGTTGATTCTATATTAAAGACACAAATAACACACTACCATTGCATAGTGTGTTTCATTAACAGATCAGGAAGTACAAAACAAAGATTAAACAACTTACTCCTACAAGTTTTCCCATCTTCCCTCAGTATGAAGTCCTCATGACACTTGCAGATATAGGAATCATTAGTGTTAACACAAATATGTTCACAGCCATGGTCAACTGAGTTGCAAACATCTTTATCTGAGAAGAGTGGATGGAGTTTGTGAGGTGAGGTTCATTAGGGAGAGATAATATCTTTCATTAACCAGCTCAAATAGTTGGAAATCACTAACATACATATGTGCAAACACTCACAGCCACAACACTTAAAAGCCTCAAATAAAAACATACTTTTATAGCTCAGGCTACTCACATCTACATGTCTTTCCATCTTCCTTCAGTATGAATTTTTCACGACACTTGCAGATGTAGGAATCTTCAGTATTCACACAAACTTGTTCGCAGCCATGGTTGACTGAATTGCAAACATCTTTGTCTGCAAACAGAAGAGTTGGTAGTCAACATACATCAGCAGAGGCCTTGATTATATGTGTAATTCATCAAATTAAGTTCTCATGCTACTTACTTCTGCAGGTTTTCCCATCTTCTCTCAGTAGAAACCCATCATGGCATTTGCAGATATACGAATCATCAGTATTAACACAAACATGTTCACAGCCATGGTTGACTGATTTGCAGAGATCTTTATCTGAAAACAGATGACAACTCTTGCTGGTTAATGCATTTCTACACAAGCATGAGCTGCAGATAAAAAGTATGCCAATAAATATCAGACTACTTACTTTTGCATGTTTTTCCATCTTCTCTTAGCAGGAATCCCTCCTGACACTTACAAACAAATGAATCACCAGCATTAACACAAGCATGTTCACAGCCATGGTTGACTGATTTGCAAATATCCTTGCCTGGGAATAGTTAGATCATATTTAATGTGGTTTGCTAGTTAAACTTTTTTATAAATACAAAGACCGGGGGGGTAATCCCATGAGCAAAGAAAGATGGAAGCCTGCAAACTGAAAGCAAATCTCTGGCTAGTTAAATGATAGACAGCTTAGCTTACATGGAGCATGAGTTCTTTACCATCTGAGCAGAAAGAATTGCATAGGTTGGATGGCCTCCCACTGACAATAAATCATTTGAGGATTAATCTGACTAGATTAAGGAGGAGGACTTTACATTAAGAGCAGTAAGAGTGAAAGGAGGAAATAATTTAGTACAGTCATTTAGCACAAATTCATGCTGGTAAAAACAAAATTAAGCAAAACACTACAGGACATGAAGCAAAATAATTCTTTAACATCCTTACATCAATGCCAAGAGTCTGCATAAACAAACCCCAGAAGAATAGGAACTACTCATTTAAGAGGATAAATAAAATCTAACTGGTATTGCTGAAAATTGATGGGAGGATTTGTATGACTGCAATGTTAAAACCAGTTGGTTAAAACCTCTTCAAGAAGGATAGATTGGGAGAAAGTACAGAAGGAAGTGGAGCCATCTATCAGCATTCCTTGTTTCTTTTTCACTGCAACACAAAAGAAAATATTCTCAATTGCTAATGGAGAACTACCTTTACATAGAAAGTAGAACAGTACTGACAGCCAAGTTCAGATTGACTCTTCAGCAAAATACTTAGGTTTAATGTGTAGGGAAGAAAAACTTATATTTTTAGAAGAACTTCAATCTAAGCCAAATTACCTGGAGGTCTCATGCTGCCATAACAAAAATTCCAAAAACTACTAGAGAGGACAATCTTGTAACTCAACAAGCATTACATTTAAGACATGGCAATCTAAACTAGATCCCATTATAGCAGACAAAGAAGAAATTATCATGTAAGTAAAAATTAGCATCTGCTTATACACAGCTGCGTGCAAATCAGACACATTTGTTGTTTATAAACAGAATCAAATACAAACCAGCAGCAGACATGGCTATTACTTCAAAAGGATGAATTTTACATAGCTGAAAGCAAATATGAGCCAGAGTATTTTGGGATGGGGGGGAAATAATAATAAAAAAAAAAATAAAAGAAGTGAATGATTGCACTATTTAAGGTTATTTTACTAGATATCCCCCCAAAATGTAGTCCCATAATCTAAAAAGAATGCCAGAGTAGTTAAAAAAGCAACTTCATTTAGAAAACTATGAAAAGATTAGAAAACTGTATTGGGTTTGCGTGGCAAGGTTTTGGTAGCGGGGGGGGCTACAGGGGTGGCTTCTGTGAGAAGCTGCTAGAAGCTTCCCCTATGTCCAATAAAGTTAATGCTAGTGGGTTCCAAGACGGACCCGCCGCTGGCCAAGGCCGAGCCCATCAGCAACAGTGGTAGCGCCTCTGGGATAACATATTTAAGAAAGGGAAAAAAAGTTACAGGGGAGTTGCAGTTGCAGCCAGAGACAGAGGAGTGAGAAGATGTGAGAGCAACAACTCCGCAGACACCAAGGTCAGTGAAGAAGGAGGGGGAGGAGGTGCTCCAAGCGCCGGAGCAGAGATTCCCCTGCAGCCCCTGGTGAAGACCATGGTGAGGCAGGCTGTCCCCCTGCAGCCCATGGAGGTCCACGGTGGAGCAGATATCCATCTGCAGCCCGTGGAGGACCCCACGCCGGAGCAGGTGGATGCCCGAAGGACGCTGTGACCCCGTTGGAAGCCCGCGCTGGAGCAGGCTCCTGGCAGGACCTGCGGACCCGTGGAGAGAGGAGCCCACGCTGGAGCAGGTTTGCTGGCAGGACTTGTGACCCCACGGGGGACCCACGCTGGAGCAGTCTGTTCCTGAAGGACTGCACCCCGGGGATGGTACCCATGTTGGAGCAGTTCGTGAAGAACTGTAGCCCATGGGAAGGACTCACGTTGGAGAAGTTCGTGAAGGACTGTCTCCCGTGGGAGGGACACCACGCTGGAGCAGGGGAAGAGTGTGAGTCCTCCTCCCCCTGAGGAGG
This sequence comes from Gymnogyps californianus, assembly GCF_018139145.2. Classification (NCBI taxonomy): domain Eukaryota; kingdom Metazoa; phylum Chordata; class Aves; order Accipitriformes; family Cathartidae; genus Gymnogyps; species Gymnogyps californianus. The sequence continues at coordinate 24,530,762 of NC_059472.1, forward strand.
AAGGAGCGGCAGAAACAACGTGTGATGAACTGACCCAAACCCCCATTCCCCGTCCCCCTGCGCCGCTCGGGGTGGGAGGAGGCAGAGAAAATCAGGAGTAAAGTTAAGCCTGGGAAGAAGGGAGGGGTGGGGGGAAGGTGTTTTAAGATTTGGTTTTATTTCTCATTATCCTGCTCCATTTTTGACTAGCAATAAATTAAACTAATTTTTCCCCAAGTTGAGTCTGTTTTGCCCGTGACGGTAATTGGTGAGTGATCTCCCTGTCCTTATCTCGACCCACGAGCCTTTCATTTTATTTTCTCCCCGTGTCCAGCTGAGGAGGGGGAGTGATAGAGCGGCTTTGGTGGGCACCTGGCATCTAGCCAGGGTCAACCCGCCACAAAAACATATAAAAAGCCTGAAGGATTTTCATCTGCTTATCATTTACAAAAGAACATGCTAAAAGGTTAAGTTAAGGAACAGGTTAAGTCATGATCTGCATGAATATACACAGTACAACACAGCGGCGATCAGAACTTCAACCCATCAAAGTAAAATGCAGCAACATCCAATGCTCAAGATTAAAACTCAACATACTCAATCTAGAAATGAAGTTCACATTTTAAAAGCTACATTTAAACCTTAAAATTGGCTGATTTTCTGAAATGTATCTTTAGTTCAAACAATAATTAATTCATACAAGTCGTATGATCTATAGAGAACAATATTCCGTTCTGACCACTACGAATCAGTGAACAATCTCCTAATAAAAGGAAAATGAAATTTCTTCTTTTATTCAAAGCTACTTACTTCGGCATGTTTTCCCATCTTGCCTTAGTACAAATCCATCATGGCATTGGCAAGTGTATGAATCGTCATTATTAACACAAAGATGTTCACAGCCATGACTGACTGATTTGCAGATGTCCTTATCTAGGAATAATTTAGATTTTATTTACTACAGTTTGATGAATGAGAACATTTCCAAAACTTTAAAGACTAAAAGTAATAGGCTCCTAGTAAATAAAGAATTTTCCTCCTTTTTGTCAGGCAAAATCCCCTATAAGAAGACCTATCTCTAACAAAATATGTTTCTTCAGTAGAACTCTGAGTGCAAAAAATACAGTAACATAAAATAACTTACTTTTACATGTTTTCTTATCTTCCCTCAATACAAAACCCTCATAGCACTGGCAAATATATGAACTATCAGTATTCACGCAAACGTGCTCACAGCCATGGTCAACAGAATTGCAAACATCTTTATCTGGAAAAAAAATAAGGTTGCCGGTATTTAAAACATGTCTACAAATGCATAGATTATAAAGGAAATCTTCTATTAAAGATAAGGATACTTACTTCTACACGTTTTTCCATCTTCCCTTAGTGCAAATCCCTCATAACACTGGCAGATGTATGACTCATCAGCATTAACACAAACATGTTCACAGCCATGGTCAACTGAACTGCAAATGTCTTTATCTGAGAATAGTTGATGATATTTGGTTAAAGCACAGCTACAGTGAATGTATTATGCCGGGAGAAGTAATAGCTTTTATTAGGTCTACTGATATCACTGGAAGAAATGGGCAAAAATTTAGGCAGGAAACACTTCTAACTCCTGGTACCTGAAAAATTGTGAGTCTTTTTTGTCTCCAGTCATATCAGTTTGGCTATTAAAATACACTATTTCTGTCCACAGAGTCTCTTACAAGCTTCCGGCAGGTATAACAATACTACTCCTATATTATAACAGTAAACTGTTGTTGTTGCATTTGTTAGAACACTTCCACAAATCTACATGCTGTAGATAAAAGTCTATGAGTAATTATCGGAGTACTTACTTCTGCATGTTTTCCCGTCTTCTCTCAGCAGAAAACCCTCATGACACTTGCAAACATACGAGTCATCTTTGTTAACACAAATATGCTCACAGCCATGGCTGACTGATTTGCAGATGTCCTGTCCTGGGAATGATTGATATAAATACAGGTTTTGAATGAAAACATGTTAAAAAAATGTAGATATCAAAAGGAAGGGTTTTCTTCTAGTAAGAAGTGAAAAAATCCTTTCTTTCCTTGCCTGATGCACATGCAAAAATGTTCAATAGATACCGGTCACTCACTTCTGCACATCTTGCCATCTTCTTTCAGTACGAATCCCTCACGACACTTGCAGATGTAGGAATTGTCAGCACTAACACAAATATGCTCACAGCCATGGTTGACTGATTTGCAGACATTTTTACCTGGGAATAATTTAATAGATAAAAAATCATGTTATTTAAGAGCAAGATGTTCAAAGTCTTACAATTCCCAGCTACTGAATGTTCTTGTCCTCGCTAGTATACTGGACTCAATCCTGCACATCATTTATAGCACCTGCTGTCTTTTTTTGTTGTAACAAAAAGGTACATCTTTCTCCTGCTAATTTTACAACGTTACTATTAAGGAAAAGTGCACTGTTCCAGTTCTAGAGGTTGTAGAATTTCACATGTCCCTAGCATGCAGATTAGTGACCCACAGGGATTTCCAAAGGCACCTAAATCCCACATCCACATTTCAAGTAAACTTTCTGGCGAGAAACAGATCTTTCTATCATCATCTTTTTATCTTCATTAATGAACCTGCTCAAACCTGAAATAGTTATTTTTTTTTTCCTCTGTGTTTAAGTTCAGAAGGTGTTTGTCATTTTTCTGTAAAGTAGGATTACAAAAGTTCAGTGTATGCAGTATTTAAGGGTAGAGAGAAAGACAAATTATATGATTCTGCTGTGAAATTCTGGAAAATTGTCAGCTATAATTCGGCAAGCAGATGTTCAGTGGGGTTTTCTGGTACAGAATTTAGATATGCATATTTCAAAATAAAATCAAATCTATTAATTAACGTTAGATAAACTAACATCTTGCTTTTGCTTTCACTTTCTTCCCCACACCCTTGCACCCCACTGCCAAGGACTTAGAATAGAATAGAATAGACTATTTCAGTTGGAAGGGCCTAAAACAATCATTTAGTCCAACTGCCTGACCACTTCAGGGCTGACCAAAAGTTAAAGCCTGTTGTTAAGGGCGTTGTCCAAATGCCTCTTAAACACTGACAGGCTCGGGGCATCGACCACCTCTCTAGGAAGCCTGTTCCAGTGTTTGACCACCCTCTCGCCAAAGAAATGCTTCCTACTGTCCAGTCTAAACCTCCCCTGGCACAACTTTGGACCATTCCCACATGTCCTATCCCTGGATCCCAGGGAGAAGAGATCAGCACCTCCCCCTCCCCTCCTCAGGAAGCTGCAGAGAGCAATGAGGTCGCCCCTCAGCCTCCTTTTCTCCAAACTAGACAAGCCCAAAGTCCTTAGCTGCTCCCCATAGCACATTCCTTCCAGCCCTGTCACCAGCTTTGTTGCCCTCTTCTGGATGCATTCAGGGACCTTAACATCCATCTTAAGTTGTGGGGCGCAGAACTGCACACAGTACTCAAGGTGAGGCTGCACCAATACTGACTACAGTGGGACAATCACCTCTTTTGACCGGCTAGTTATACTGTGTTTGATGCACCCCAGGATGCGGTTTGCCCTCTTGGCAGCCAGGGCACACTGCTGACTCCTATTGAGCCTGCTGTCGACCAGCACCCCCAGATCCCTTTCTGCAGGGCTGCTCTCCAGCCACTCCTCTCCCAATTTATACTTGTGCCCAGCATTACTCTGTCCTAGGTGCAGAATCCAGCATTTCGACTTGTTAAATTTCATCCCATTAATCATTGCCCAGTGCTCCAATCTATCTAGATCCCTCTGGACTTCTGCATGGACAGAACATTTCACTTGCTTTTAGAGTGTCAGTACTTTGAGACAATCAGAATTTGTCTCTGTTTGCATGGAATAACAAAGTAGGGTGTTGTGATACACAAACTGAGAATAAGGAGCTTTTCATTTGTCATGGTAATATCTGGATGACTTTAATTTTTTTTTTCTGTAAATGTTTTTTAACAGCAGATGTTGATGAGATCTGTGGATATTATTAGGATTACAGTTACAAAATACTTAATGCCTGTGTGTTTTTCAGAGACTTATCCATGATTCTTCTTTGATCACTTAGTGATCAAAGCTATAAAAATGGAGAAAAACTTGCAATGAATTTTTTCTTGATATCTGCCACTCATCATAACTGCATGAGGTAGTCAAATGTGTAATGCAATTATGATATCTCTTTTGCAATCATCCTTAACCCATGCTGGACAAAATGAACTTTCCATTAATGATATTGCAATCTTCATGCTGTATAAGACTTCAGAAACATTATATATTTTTGCCTTGATTTGAGAAGAAAATTACAGTTGTCCCATATAAGGATGTAAGTCAGAATAAAATAGTTTTGGATCCACAACAGTCCAATCTCAGGGCTACTTTTTAAATGGCACAGACATTTAGAGTGTGATTCAGGTGCCTAAAAGTATTGCATCCAGTACTACTGTAGATGCCTTAGCATATCCAAGATATTGACATACTGCTGGCACATATGACACCAAAGGGGAAGCTACGAACTTTTGGAATTCTCGAGCATTTAAAATGACACTGGACAGCAACATTTAGGAAATCAAATCCTACCTTACAGATTTCTTCTATATGAGTAATAACAATCTAACTCTGAGTTGCTGAATAATAACTTACGTTTACATGTTTTCCCATCGTTACGAAGCCTGTATCCTTCAAAACACTGACAAGTATAAGATCTGTCACCATTTACACATAAATGTTCACAGCCATGATCACTCAGAGCACAATAGTCAACTCCTGTAGGAGTAATTGAAGTTATTAAAAAAATTTAACAAATAATGAATCAATTATTTTTCATCTCTAGTATTTGCAAGGCATATAAGCAAGTAAATATAAATACATTGAACTGCTTAAACAATAATCCAGTTCTTATCTGATAACATACATACAGCTTCAATAAAATGTAAGAGGGCCTTGTGGTGTACTTTCCATTGGTTGCTTTAAGCAGAGTTGAGAAATCATACTTTCCTATGCTTAACATACATAGCTCAACAGAGTCCAGTCCACGTCTCAGTACTTACAAATTGAATTTAAACAAACCAAACCAAAACACTTTAGGAATGATTTTATATAAGACAGTGGCAAAGACATAAAAGCTACCTTGTGAACATTCTTCTTTAAATACAGTCTCTAAATGGCCTGATGTGAAGGTGGCAGTCCCCAGAACTCAGTTGTGCACCTGACCCAGCTGCTGTGGCAGCAAGCAGAAAACCTCTCAGGGACCTCAGTCGGCTTTGGCTTAGACGATTCAAGTTTTTGCAAAGAATTGCAAATGACAAGTACTGTCAAATATGGTCCATTTTTCATCTCAAATTTCCTAAGTGTTTCTTCTCTGTAATACAAAGACATAGGACCCGTGGGATCCTGCAGGCAGCACTTGCTACTGTCTGTTGGCTACACACACAGTGTCACTCATTTTTTTGTAATTAGTTGTCAGAGTAGAAATCTGTTTACCATTCAGGTGTTCCCACAGCTGTCTTAAGATACTTGTGCCTGTGTATATGACACCAGAATTGTAATTCCCAGATGTTTTCCCATTAGGAGTGGTATATGTTAAATGCTAATCCCTTCCATTCAACTGCTCATTCAGGAAATCCCAAAGTGCCGAAACTCTTTTCATGATAGCCCAAAAATGTCCATGAGGTTTCAACAATTCATCTGGAGCTCAGGAATAGGACAAATCTCTTTCCTATATATATATATATGAGGAGAAGGGTATGCTGGCAAGAAGAGGAGCTATTCAAAAGGGCTCAGTTTCATTGCACAGAGGGATTCCAGAAGCCACAGCACTGTTTTAATGCTGCTGATAGGTCTCCAAGTACAGCCTGGAGGAAAATAACTCAAGAGTGAAAAAAACAGCTCTTTTTACTACAAAGGAAAAGGGATTTTCCATTTGCAAGTTGATAAAACTCCATAGTTTGGCTGTTTCTAAATTTCCAGTTGTTCTTTTAGATAAATGTCTAGATAAATTGTTTCTAGTAGACCCTATCGCTGTTACATGTACACTAGTTCTGCTTTTGCATTACTGTCTGCCCCTTTCTAGAGAGCTGCAGTGGCAGACAGAAGCAAAGGCTGTCAAGGTATTGGATGGGGCTAAAAAGGTTAGCATAGAGGCAAAGACAAGGTTAAAGACAAAGGCAAATTGCCTTTGCTGATTTGCCTCACTTCTCCCTAGATCATTTTTGTGATTGAGCACTTGCAGTTTGACTTCTTTTAAAACTGTGTTGCCTGAGTGCAAGAAAAGGAGCAAACTCTGGAGCTGCTCCAACACTCCACAAGCTTGAAAAATAATGTACCTCCAAAATCTGTAGAAAAAGTGGTCAAAACCCTCTCATCAAAGAGGTCCAGGAAAAGTCAACAGGCAAAATGTATTCACGTTCTTCTTTTCCTGGCCCTTTCTATATATTATTTTTCCAGTGAAGGAGGCAATTTGGCTATCTGTAAAACTGCAATGATTCTGAATTATCATTAGATTTATAAAGGGTGGAGAGCTGTCAGGACAACTTTTGTTCACTTATTAAGGGTTCCCATGCAAAACGTAAAGCTCAGTGTGGGACTCACTTCTCCTCCTGCTCCAGGTAAGCTGATGCAGTTTGCCTGGGGGACACTGCTGTCAAGATGACCTGTCAGTCAGACACATTTGTCATGTGACTGAAAAACTGTCCTCAACACCTGGGGATGAACAGATCTTCCAAAACTTTTCTGAATTTGTGAGGATTTACAGTTATTTTGACAAGTATCCTTTCCTAAGTCCTTTTTCTGTCTGTTTTTGCTTTTAAATCATTATTAAAGTATTATTGAAATGCAGACTGTAAGAATAAATTGAAGGTGTGTCCTCTTCCCTGTATGAAAACAGAAAACTTTCCCAGGTGAGCTGAGATCAAGGAGGTTCTCACAAGACTTACGTGTGCAGGTTTTTAGGTCCTCGTTGATGACAAATCCTTCAGAGCACTGACAGACATAAGAGCCATCAGTATTTAGGCATAGTTGCTCGCAGCCATGATTGCTTTCAGCACAGTGGTCCACTCCTATTGATTTGTGTTAATAATTGAAGAAATCACATTGGAGCCTTAGATACATACACTATGACATTGTAGTTAATACACGATGTCTTTGCACAGCAAGGGAAAAAGATCAGTACAGCTTTTTATTTATGCAGTAACCCCACCTATTTGAGTAACCTGAGTTAATTAACAACACCTAAGTGAAATGAATACAACCCCACTTGGCAGATAACAGACTTGATGAAGTGCAGGTCTCCCTTGCCAAAAATCACAAAGGGAAACTAACACGAAGTGGGGTGAAGGGAGAACCTTGAAGTCCCACCTGGTCTTACCCACAGAATCATGCTTGCTTTCTTTAAAAAGCAAGACTCTCTCTTTTGTTCACCATAACATTTTCTCAGAGAGAAAGTATGAATATTAGTAACTCTTGAAATAGAAATTATGGCTTTCAGATTATTTCATAAACACTAAATTTTTTTTCAACAGGATGAGAAATCACCAATTTAAAACTTTAACCTGCCAACAGGTTCAAGCAGTTAAAGCCTAGTGGGGGACAGATACAAATTATGGGTGTAAGAGTGTCTTAATATGTTCCTTTTCTTTGATTTTCCTATTCATATTCCAAGTAAGATAAAATGGAATATTTTTTTTTAGTCTTGTATGCAACTGGTGGTGTGAAAGATGAAGGGTGGGGGAAGGGAGAGAGAGGTGTGAATTGGGTTTAAAAATTATATTGTCTCATAGAACGGACAGCAAAGCAGTAGGGTGAGATACGTGCCCTTGCAGATGTACTATGTAATCTGCTGACTCTGTAAGTATAGAAAAAGCACATTTTAGGAAAAAAGCTTTATACTGAACTTCCTCATAATATTTTATTGCCAACTTGTTAATGGCTATTTTTAGTTATATAGGCCCAAATCACTTTAGCTTAACTTGATCAAAAGAAGTGGAGTTCCCTCAGACACAAACACAGTCTCATATGTCTCTATTTGCAAATCATTTACAGATGTGAACAGGCACGTCTGCAGCTATTTGTTTACATAAAAAAAAATCTGTACTTAATGTAAAATTAATTAGTTCTAAATATTGATGTTTATTAGTTTCTTTAACTAAGCAACAAGTTTGCAGTAATTGGTCCAGATTTACCATTATACATAGACAGAGATAACATTGGCTTGAACAAGTGAAGCAGAGGTGTCAGTTTTTACTAGCTAAAGCAAGTTCCAGCTGGAACATTCTCCTTTTTCCAAGAGTTTACATCATCATGAAGAGGCTTGTGTAACTTCTCAGAGCACACAAAAAATGTGGAAAAAAAAAAAGAAAATCCCCCCCCCCATATCCTCTGTGAAAAATTGCATCTGTCTGGCACTGTCTTTTACAATACAAACACCCACACTAATGTGAATTTTAACATTTAAATAGTTTGGGTTCTCACGCAGAATCTTTTAACACACTTTTTCAAAGAGTGGAGTAATCATAAGGCTGCTAATTACCAGGCTTTAGAAATTAGTATAACTGTAAATTTGGTCATCATGTGTACTTCATTACATGTGTAAAAAAAATATGTAAGAAGGGGATGAGACAGGGGAATGCTCAGTATTTTTAAAAACAATGAGTGTCTTGGAATATATTAATTTTTAGGTATTCAACTTGTGATAGCCTAAAACCATAATCGTTAAAAAGCTCTTGCAACACATCTGAGTTTCCTTAAATATGGCTTTATCACAAACAGTTTATTTAAAAATAATTACTCCCTAGCCTATCAACTTTTTTTTAATTTCAGTAACTGAGTGTTCCTGTGGAAAAATATGTCATAAGTACATCAGGGAAAAATGCTGCCAATATTTTAGATGATGTGCAAAATGGTTCTCTGCAATAAAAGTATCTTCTAAAAACTGGGTGACGTGAAGTGGGCAATGTTGTTGGGATTTTCTGGTGCAACACTGATCCTTCGTTTAGTAACATTCTTATCAAAAGAGGACATTTTATTGAACGGATCACTGAAAGTGTAAACATATAGAAGGGGAAAGTCTCTACATATCTCCACATATCAGCATACATCTGTATCAGGTGTGCTGCAGTTTACAGAGCCCATAGCAATGATACAGATGTTCAACAGTAAGCACTGCCTTTGTGTTAGACACCTTGGCTGAACGCATTTTCCCAGTTATTTGGATTGGAGAAGATGACGCTTTAGTTCTCTGTTGGATCAGGGATCTCACTATAGCATTACTTCACTAGGCCTGGCTCGTGGTGGACTTTACAGTAACATAGGTTTGCATAGCTCAGAAAGATCTCAAAAGGGACCCAGGAGCGTTTTCTCATTCTGTTCACACCTCGCCCCACTGCAGTAACTAGTTGCTGCAGTTCATGAGACACACTCATTTCTGCACGTATTGCGATCATGTCGTTGGGTGTATCCAGGATGACGTTTGCACACAAATGACTCTTCCATGTTAGCACATTCATGTTCACAGTCATGCTGACCTAAAGCACAGAAATTTACTTCTGTGGAGAAAAAAACAGTGAAGAATTCAAGCCAGCCGTGAGGGTCTCTGAAGTAAAACGGCTTAGAAAAACTCAATTTTCTTAAACAATACTGGATTCTGTGCTTTGGACACCTGTTAAAGCTGATAGTGAGCTGAGGATCTGAGAGCAGATTGCAAATACTTGGCTATGCAAGACTTCACTTTGACGCCCATAGACCTGCTCCTGTAGTCATCAGAAATCATGCATCGTGATGAAGGAGGAATGCCTGGTGCTAGTCACCAGTGATACATTCTCCCTGATTTATAAAGAGGGCATATATGCAAATGTTCTGCTTTATTTTACAAGCTTATCTAACATAAGCCTTGTTATAACAAGATTTGGAATAGAAGCTTAATACTGGAAACGTCACCCAGTTGACAGCCAAATCCAAAGCCCCCTGAGGTTAAGGAAAAATACTCCAAATGGGAATTACAATTTGCCTTTAATTCGCAATTACATCCTTGGCAACAAATATTCTACACAATGCTGTTCTTTTGCTCCTATACTTACCAAGGCACATCCAAGCTATAAAAACCTGAATGTATTAAAATACCAGATAGATAAAAAAAAAACAGAATAGCATGGATTGCTGTAAAAACGGCACTGTGTAGACAAAGATGCTTCATGAGAATGCATCTTTAAGACTGAAAGAAAATACAGTTCCAAAACCAGATAAATTTTATGAGCATCTAGAAATATAATTATGTTGCTCCAGGCAAGCTTCTTATTCATAAAATATCAGCAGTGCAATTCTCCCCCCCAAGAACTGAGTCACCAGATCAGGCTAGTTCATTTTGCTGAATATATTCTCCTTAAACTTCAACATTACATCGAAAATCTGCTGTGATTCCAGGCCCCCACTCCAGAAGAGCTGTAACATGAAAGTCTTTTAAAAGTAAATAGTATGTGTGATTGGTTTAGAACTCTGACATTGCTGAGGCTATTTTTACAATTTTTTTAGGAAACTGTGGGATTTCGTGTGTGACTTTTTAAGTTGATTTTAATAGCTATTTTACCTATTCAATACTTTCCCAAGCTAATGAAATACATCTGTCCTTGTCTGTCCTTGTCTAAACCAACTGGGTAAAGCAAGGTGAATTTTTTTTTTTTCCAAAGCTGTTTGTGTCACTACAAGACAAGGTCAGAAAGTTTCAAATAAGTAATGAACTTATTGTTTTTGAGCCACTCTGGTTCCTATATTACTCCTCAGGTTTCCATAAATCTCTTCAGAAAACGTCTAATATACAATCTAGTCTACAAAACAGCAAACAGTATATTTTTCCAGCATGACTGGCTCAGTTATAATTCAAGTTTATAAAGAAACATTTGTTTCAACCCTAATGATAGAGACAACTTTTATCCCTTCAGAAGGGAAACCATTCACAGCAGGTTTAAGAAATAAAAGCAGATGAACTTTATTATGTCCAAAGGATTACTCACTTTTGCATGTTTTCTTATCTGGATTAAGTCTAAACCCTTCTTGGCATTGACAAAAATAGGAATCATCTGTATTAACACATTCCTGTTCACAGCCATGGTCCTGAAGAGCACAATAGTCCGGTCCTAAATGGGAAAAAATTGTGTCAGTGAGGAATATAATTCCTCAGAAATAAGCTAGCTAAAAACCAGTTACTTTGTTTTCTTTAGCTTTTTTTTTTCCTAGGCACCATTCTGACTTTTTACCATATTGTTTCAAACTATGAAAATAAAATGTTCCTTTTTTCCAAATATCTGCTATACTTAGGTATACCTGATATGTATACTTCAATGAATTCTTTGAGAACACATGTACTACATGCAGTAAAGAAGTTAGAATCTTAAATATTTCTTAACATTTTGCAGCTAAGTCCTATACATTGCCTCATCAAAATTGCCTCTTTATTTTACTTAGACCAAGTTAGATATGATCTGTAATAAATACCCAAACATGCTTTTGAATGCCGTTCACTAGCTCAAGGCAGGACAATCAGGTCATCAGGAGCATTGGTGTTTTTACAGCTCTGGGTGTTTGTTACATAGTTCTTCCATTTAAAATGCTCATGAAAGGGAAGACGAGCAAAGTCTAGAAACAGCTACTACTTGTGTATGATGTACCTTAAAAAGGAAAGTAATTGTGCAGTAAGCACTGGGATATTTACCACCTAGTGTTTACCACTATCGATGAAGTCAAAGAACTTGACATTCACTTAGATGCAGTGTCTGGCCACGACTTAGTTTTATATCAGTGAAGTTAATTAATTTATACTAGTGAAAGAATGGCCTTAACCACTCAGCACTGCTAAGAATAGATAAACAAGTCACAAATCAAGTAAGTCACATTTTTAAAGACATCCAGGCACTTTTGAACACCTCATTACACAACCTGAAAACTGACATTCAGAGGTTAATTATTATTCCCAGAGGTAATTGGCTTCCTGAGGCAAGAACTGTTCTTTCCTTGTATGTGTGGCGGGCTAATGCAATTGAGCCTTTATATATGATGAAAGCCCTTAGCAATAATAAACCACCTATATTTTCAGGACAAAGTGGAATGTGACTTTCTAAGAAAACCTGAGAGGAGTATTTTATCATTTATGAACTCTACGTCATATATTTATAGAACATTTCCTTTACCAAAGCTTTTTATGACAGCATATGCACATACACATATACATAACACAGGGATATCTTATCTGTTTACTAAAAAAAAATAATCAGAAAATATGGTTTGTTCAAGAGTGCACTGAAAAGACAAACCATAAAGCCACGTGTGTGCACCAAAGGAATATAGCTGTATGCCTTCTGGACCTACTCAGTGCTGTGTTGCATTTACCTGCTCAAACGCTTGCTAACTCAAGTGTGCAGGACAGACTTTTCTTGGGTAACTGATTCTGAAGATGACCACAAGAGTTGAAAAATGTCTATTATTATCTTTGTTGGAACCTTGAGGCTATTATGTTGGGAACACTAAAAACACATTTCACAGGGCTTCATTAATACAGTCCAGATTAAGGCTGCTAACAGAAGGCCTCTACCAGCTACAGCCCATGTGAACCCACCCACAACTCAAACAGGGGCCTTCCCTAAAGAACAACAGTTGAGGCTCAGCATCCCTAAGTACAAGCAGAGGCTACCATCTGTCCTCTTGAGGGGAGCAGTAAGAGTGGCGAAAGTCCCCTTAATAGTTAACTTAGTAGCTAGGAATGACCTCTACCTGCCCCACTGATAATCTGAATTTGCTGCTCTCTTCCAGCCACACATAGAGTACTCCGCTGGTGTTGGCAGGGCTGCCCTCATGAGCTGTGCTCCTTGTACTTCATTCTAAGAAGTTTGGAGTAATTCCCAGAGAAAACATTTGTTGGATACACATGACCATACTGATAACATTTACATTTTCAAGCTTTTCTTTGTAGCCATGAGCATGAAAGCTTTCTCTTTTTGAAAGGAAAGCCAGGATTCTGAGATAATCACGAGATCTCAGGAGCTGGCACCCCAGGCCCAGGCCTGCCTGCTGATGCAGAGATCTGGTTTGGCATGGGTGTGAGTCTTGGCTAGCTGGCAGTCATCCCTGAGATTCAGTATGTAAGCAAGCCAAATATGTAGAAATTTATGTTAAAAGGTTCTGAATTTACAAAAATTTTAAATCAGTGTTCTGAAGTTTGTTTCTTCATGTTGTTTATGCTGACTCAAAGGCAGCGTGATTGATGATAACATATGGGAGCTAGGGGACACTTTTGCTCTGAAGAGCTCTCATGCTGTCTTGACTTTCGCAGCATTAAGAGCTACACAGTTCTTTCATTCATGCTTTATTTTATTAGCAAGGCTCAGAAGATATCAAGTGTAAGGAAAAGTGGCTTAGTAAGTTTTATTTATGCTTAGATTCAGGACATGAATCTTGAAAGAGAATGATTTGACATAGTATTTGCTCATTCCTCCCTGACTACTCCTTCTGAATCAATCTCTATGGCCTACCATGTCCAGTCACTCTGATTTTTCCCTAATTGCAACCTGATGGGATTTTCTCCCTTAAACTAATTTAAAGCATTTACAACAAAACAGAATGCAGTTAACATGGCAGAGACGCACAGAGCTGTGAGAAACCTTGTCTGTGGCCTCTGCCCCTTGGCTTGGGAGCTGTATTTAAAGTCAGGCTCTCTCCCTTGGTTCTTGCTTGAGCTATGTTACAGGTACGCCTGTGCCTAGCCTTGCATTTTGCTGATCCTGACCTGCTGACTGGCTGACTTGATTTCCTGAATTGACCTTAGACCTCTCTTGACACTATGGACTTGTCTGGTGATCACTGGACTGTTGGCTGAGCCTGGTTACTGTCATAGGACCTGTTTTGTTCTTCTTCTTTGGGTACTGTGGGACCAAAGACCTTGTCAGAGAGGTTACTGACCCTGCTTGCCTTGTAGCCATCCTTGGCTCCCAACTTGCACTCCCTTGCGGAGCAGTGTACTTTTGTGTTATATGTTAAAGATCTCCTCCACTCCACAGAGATCCAACATGAAACCATAGATGTGCCTGCTGAGAGTTTCTGGTCAAGATCAGAGGGGAAATGACACTGGGAATGTAGTGGTGGAGTCTGTTACCCCACCTGACCAGAAGGATGTAGTGAATAAGGCTTTCTACAAACAGATAGCAGAAGTCTCCAACTCATAGGCTTTTGTTCACATTGGAAATTTCAACCAGCCAAACACCTACTGGGAGGGTAAGACATCATTGTGCAGGCAACGCAGGTGGTTTCTGCACAGACTTGGTGACAACTTCCTAACATGAATTCTTGATGGGTGATGTTCTTCTTGACTTGCTGCTGTGACCATGAGAAGGCTGTGACCAATTCAGAAGGCTGGGAGGGGAAACAGCAGAATTTGGACTCCATATTTTACAAGCTCAGATTTCAGCTTATTCAGGGAATTGCTAAGAAGAATCCCCTGGGAAAGAGCCAAGAAGAGAGAGGATGCCCAGGAGAGCTAGATGATTTTTAAAGAAAACTTGCTAAGAGCTCAGGAACAAATGATCCCATTGTACTGGAAAATCTGCTTAGAAGATGAAAGAGCTTCTCAGTGAACTAAAACACAAAGAGGGAAAATAGTAGAGGGAGAAAGAAGGACCAAGAAAAAAAGAGGACTATAAAAGCATTGCTTAGGTACTTCGGGACAAAACCAAAGCCCAGCTGGACCTATTACTACTGAGGTACACTAAGGGTAATAAGAAAGGAGTCTACAAATATGATGGTTGCAAAAAGAAAGTCACAGAAAAGGTGGGTCTTTTGGCTGGGGGAACAACTTAGTGATGAACAATACAGAAACGGCTGAAAAAAATAATGCCCTTTTTATTCCTGGTTCCCACAGACAAAGCCTGCTCCCGGATTTCCATGTGTACTAGCACAGTTTGGGACAGAGAGGGGCTAGCAACATTGGCTAGAGACTACTTAGAGAAACTGGATACACACAGATCCATGGGATGACTGGTATTCACCTATGGGTGCTGAAAGAGCTACGTGAAGTGACACCACTGTCTATCATGTACGAAAATTCACGGGGACCGAGAGAGGTCCCTGACAACTGAAAAATGCTGATGTTACACTCATCTTCTTTAAAAAAAGTCAAGCAGAAAGACCCAGGGAACCAATCTGCATCATTTCAGTCCCAGGATCATGGGGCACATCTTCTCAGAATCAACTTCCAAACATATGAAGGACAAGAAGATTATCAGGAATAGTCAACACGGATTTACCAAGGGCAAACCATGCCTGACCAACCCGTTCACCTTCGATGATGAAATGATTGCATCTGTGGACAAGGGAAGATTGGTGGATGTAATACACCTTGGCACTAGTAAAGCTCTTGATGCTGCCTCCCACAGCATTCTCATTTGGAAGCTGAGGAAGTACAGGCTGGAAGAAAGAACTGTTAGGTGGGATGAAAGTTTGCCAGGCCACCAGCCTCAAAGGATAGTGATTAATGGCTTCATGTCTGGCTGGTAGCTGATAATGACCAAAGTACCACAGGGGACAGTACTGGGGGTCACATTGCTAAACATCTTCATCAGTGACATAGATGATGACAAAAAGCGCACCCTCAGCAAATCTGTGGGTGACACTAAATTAGGGACAGTGACTGAAAGCAAATAGCAGAACTTCAATACAGAGGAATATTGATAAACTTGACCAGATGACTGGACCAGAAGATGTCTTATAAAGCTCAGCAAGAATTGCAAAGTTCTGCACCTGAGTTGGAAACACTCCATAGTTTGTACAGACTGGGAGGTGACCTGCTGTCAGGGAGCAGCATGGGCCAGCTGCTCCCTACGGGAAGGAGAGCCAGGAGCCAAGGGTGATAATACAGCCGAGCAGGGTAGGGGCCTTGCCAGACAGGCACTGCCCTGCAGTACCCAAACTAGGTGAGCAGGGCAGGCCTGGAAACGGTAGCCAGGTTTAACTAAAAGTCCAGATCATCAGACAAGTACATGCTGCTGAGGCAGGTCTGAGGTCAAGCCAGGAAGCCAGCCTGCATGTCAGGATGAGGTGAGGCCACTCCTGGTGAGGGCAGCCAGGGTCTGACACAGCCCAGTGATTGCTGGGCAGGTCCACAGTGGCAGGGCAAGGCCATGGTCAAGCTGGGAAGTCAGTCTGCAGGTCAGGTTCTGGATCAACAATGGCTATTGCCAAGCCCAGCTGGAGACTGCACTTGACATACTTTGTCCAGTTCTGGAACAATCCCTTCCCTTCTCCCCCCAGTTAAAGGGAATAAACTGAAGAGGGCTCAACAGAGACCTACTGCTGGGACATAGTGCACCTGACTTGTGCAGAGAACTTGAGGAATCTGGTCTTGCTGAGTTTGGTGAAAAGGAAGGTATCTAACTGCAGCCTACAATTACTTCTTGTAGGTCATTACAAAGGTGATGGAGCTAAACCCTTCTTAGTAGTGCCAGACAATGTAACAAGGAACAATAATGACCACCTGTGGCTTGGGTGATTCGCGCTGGACATGAGGAAAATGTTTTTCACTAAAGGGATAGTGCAGCAGTGGAACCGGTTGCCCAGAGAGGCTGTAGACTCTCCACTGGAGCTTTTTGAGACTCAACTAGACAAAACCATAGCTGACTTGATCCACAGTTTGTGGCAGTTCCACTTTGAAGAGGAGGCCAGAGTAGATGACTTCCAGAGATCCTGTCCAACCAGCATTTGAAAGCTTTTGTGTTCCCAACATAAAGACAGCAGCACATAGTCAGACTGATGGTCTATATAGCCCAATGTATTGTCTTAAGCAATAAATACCTAAGTCAGAGGATAGAGACAGGACAAGCCTGAAATACTACTTTCCCAGAACACTCTCTCAGCTTCCAGTATTCTGTGGATCATCAATTCAAACAGGCTAAAATAATTCATACAGTTAGACCATAAGCTAAAAACCACTCAAGACATATAAAATGTTTATGCAGTTTTAAGGTCTTTGTTCAGTTCAAACTGGGGGAGAAAACACTGCTTAAAATCCACATTCTTAAACTGAAGGCATTAACAAAAATTTGTGCTTGAGCAGTGGAAAGCACTTACACTATAGTAAGATTTCAAAAATATATGGATGTGGAAGTATATGTGGAAGTATAAGAGAATTTAGCCAGCCCTTAGCTGACAATGGGAGAGTTCATACAATCTACAAGCAATGTGAACCAGTACAAACTGTATTCTGGCCCTTGGGGAGGCAGGAAATTCATCTCCCCTGACTCTGACCATCTAAAAATGAGGTGTCTAGTCTGGCAGATCATCCAGGCTGCCTGCATAGTCAAGGAAAATACAAGCACTTCCATAAATTTGTGTCAGAGCTGTGAGCAGTCGCCTTCTAGAAGTGTGTATCTCTTTCCCTTGATCATAAGGTCAGGTGTACAGCCTGGATTAGATGCTTTCTTTCTGAATGTTATATTTCAGTGAAATAGATACTAAGCATAATACACAATACAGTCTATAGGTTAACATAGTCTCTCATCATAAAGACTGAAATGCCCCCAAAGCTGTGAAAAGCACAGAAATGCAGTGCTATATTGATGCATTTTTTCAGAAATAATGTTTGAACACATCATTGTTCAATAATATGGGCTAAATTCACCACTGGCATCAGCAGTTCCACTCACCTAAAACTAATGGAGTTTGTCTGCTTACAGACACAATAGTAACATTTCTTTATCAAGGCCCGTATTTATGAAGAAAATTAACTAGGAAGGTACATTAAGGTTTTCCCTTCACATTTCCTGAAAGTGAGTTATGACATTAAACACTGTGGAGGTTTTAGCTTGTTTTCCCAATTACGGGAAGCCTTGGCAAGAGTACTTTCTGGTCTGTCAGTTCCCCTCTGCTTTATATCCACTCCTAACTCTGTAATTTTTGAGCTTGTTAGCCTGGTATCAATCAAATTTGACAAACAACAAACAAGCAAAGCCATGAAGTTATTATAACCTGGTGGAAACGTGGAAGCTTGGTAGAAGATACTGATGTTGCCAGAGCTTTGGCACACTATCAAAGAACTCACTCCTGGGAAAATCTTTAGGAAAATAGGCTGCAATGTTTCCTCTGATTGTGGAACTACTCTATTTAATTTTAGCTTGTCTTACAAACCAAGCTGATTATAAATTGTCTTGTACAGACTTGTTTGTGTACCCAGCTAGGGAGATGATATTCTAACTGAAAAATCTGGATAATCAAAGAGTCTATGCAAGACAAAGCTTCGGGCTTTTACTGTTGAAAAGGAGCCTGGTTTCATGTTAAAAGCTTCCTGTTCATAGAAGGGACCCCTACCCTTAGTGCCTCCCCCAAAAAGCCAAACTATCCCCCAAAACAACTTGCATTGCTTTCAAGATCTTTGTCTTCCAGGGCACTCCAACATTTTCTATACCTGACACATTATTCAGTGTTCCCAGGACCAGTGGGAGTATTACTGCTGAGAACTGGAAGACAGAAGAAGTACAAACTGTTCATAATTAAACCTTATCACAACTTACTTCTGCAAGTTCTTTTGTCTGGATTTAAAATGAACCCTGGGTGGCATCTACAGTAATAGGAGTCCTCAGTGTTAACACATTCATGTTGGCAACCTTGGTTATCCAAAGCGCAGTAGTCTACAACTGAAAAAGAACAAGACCAACATGTACAATTAGAAAAACAAATTCAGAATTATTATGCATAGATATTATGGTATTAGTTACACACAGTAGCTATAAAAAAAGGAAAAGCTGACATAATTTCTGTCCTGAAAAGCCTTTCTGCAAAAAGTAGTGCACTTTCAATACCAGTTGGTAAATCAGATTTGATATGTCCTGCATCATTTTTCCTACCCCTTGAACATTTATCAACTCCCAGATTGTCAGGAGCCTTCTCAACATGTTTTCCCAGATCTGGAAACCATGCCTCAGTCAGTAACTCTGTCCAGATGTTCAGACTGTAGACCAGGGTGTAGCAAAGTTTGTATGATTTAGTTCCGTCTTCTGTCTCTCCAGTCCCAGTCCTGGAATTGCTCTACTTTTCCTTAGTTCCCTCCCAGCTGTATTAGTGCTCAAGAGCTGTTCCCGTAGCCTGAGTATATAGGAGACCCATGGCAATACCTTCTACACCAAGGACTGTCAGAGAACATTGGTTCCCTCTAACGTGCTCCAGATTCATCCTGTACAAAGCAGCTGCAGCTATGAAGGCTGAGAGCTTCAGGCTGATATGCACCACAGATATTTTGCTTATATAACGCCTTTTGTATGAGAGAAATAAAATATCATAGCAAGTCCAGTCACTTATTTCGTAAGTCCGGTCATTTATTACACAAACTCATATTTACAAGATAGATTGCCAAAGGGTAATAAGGTAATACTTTAGAGTTTACTCAGTCAAGCCCATTCAAAAGTGCTAAAGAATTAAAGTTAAATGATTTTTTTTTTTTTTTAGTTTCTTTGCAGGTTGAGCTGTTTCTTCACAAAGAAAGTCCTAGAAGAAATTAAAGATAAGTCACAAAGCAGGTGTTCTGTCCCCAAAGAGCTGCCAGGCCCACATTAGGCAAGTTTACCTGATTCTTTCTGCAGAAGACAGTAATGTGCTCAGCTTCACACAGACATTTAACGAGAGAGGTTCCCCTTCTTTGCCAAGTGAGTAATTTTTTCATTACGTTATACTGTTGAGCCTCTGAATTGCTTTAAGAGGCAATAATTTGTTTTAATGAAATCAATTCCTTCTTCAATAGCCCTGCCTTTGCAAATCATGCGTACACTCAGGTGTGCTGAGATATTTAGTCAAGGTCATCTAGTCAGGAAAGCAGATAATCCATTTAGTTACTTTGAAAGAGCTTCTTTTAACCCTTCAGAATATTTGTGTTGAATCAAATCAAATTAGACTACTTACTGGCTACTATGTGAGACCATTTTCCTGGCAAGCACCTTCCTGTTTCCAGACTGAACAGCTTCATATAAAAACGTATTTACTAAATATATATTTCAAGGATATAATGTCATACAATTAGTCAGCTTTCCTCTTAAATTAATTCTAACCACATGCACATTTTCAAGTGTTTTAAAAGACACATTAAGAAATAAGTAGGCCAAAGAATATATGATTTTTTTCTATCTAGCATCATACCCGGGAAACAGCCCAGATGGATCGCTCCATAAAGTTAGCTCCTCCTCTGCATTTAAACCCTAACAAAATGCATTTCTACCACAATACCTGCAACTGCCCAGCTAATGGTTATAAAGTTGAGAACAGAATAGAATAGAATAGTTTAGTTCCAGTTGGAAGGGACCTACAATGATGATCTAGTCCAACTGCCTGACCACTTCAGGGCTGACCAAAAGTTAAAGCCTGTTGTTAAGGGCATTGTCCAAATGCCTCTTAAACACTGACAGGCTTGGGGCATCGACCACCTCTCTAGGAAGCCTGTTCCAGTGTTTGACCACCCTCTCGCCAAAGAAATGCTTCCTACTGTCCAGTCTAAACCTCCCCTGGCACAACTTTGGACCATTCCCACATGTCCTATCCCTGGATCCCAGGGAGAAGAGATCAGCACCTCCCCCTCCCCTCCCCAGGAAGCTGCAGAGAGCAATGAGGTCGCCCCTCAGGCTCCTTTTCTCCAAACTAGACAAACGCAGAGTCCTTAGCTGCTCCTCACAGCACATTCCTTCCAGCCCTTTCACCAGCTTTGTTGTTTGAGAGACAACTAAAGAGGTCTTAGAATGCTTTATTATCAACATCTGAGCAACTACGACCCTATGCACTTTCAGATGACAATCTCTTGAGGGAGGAACTATGCCTCCTTATGGCTATGCAGCTGCTAATGTACTGTGGACAGAAAGGAAAAAAAACCAACAAAACAAATAACTGATTTTTCCAGGCTTGCTTTTTTCCATTTTATAGCCTTCTGGGGATCTCTTACTCACAGACGTAGGTCTGTTGGCCTGTAAGAATAATGAGCATATCAATTTAAATAATGCCTTTCCACTAACACAGTTAAGAAAGGAGAACATTCTCTTGACAGTTGCTTTTGGAGATAAGTATTATTCCCTCTTTTCAATAATTTTTATATACAAATTGCCCTAATTCCAGGCTGGCTTAGCCTTGCAGACTGGCACTAGTAATTGACCTACAAATTCATTTCAATTTTAGCTTCATGTTTCATTTCGGTGGTACTTGCTTAGAAAGGAAACTTGTCAACAGCATTCCAGTCAGCAAGTAGGTAAATTGTCCATGGAGTTAAATCTTCCTGAAAAGACTGAGAAAAATTATAAATCTATATTTCTTATACTGAAGTACTGTAATCCTTTAGTTGGTATGCAGAAAATATATGCAGTTTGTATAAGAGCAAAGCAGAATATTTTCCTACTTTTCATAATTTTTTAAAGTTTTATTATTTTCATATTTCTGTACTGACTCATGACATATACACTAGAATGTGAACACTTACAGATCTCACTGTTTTTAATGTTAGCCCATGCCTATTTCAATAATAAACTTTTCTAAAGGATGAATTAATGACCTTTTTAGTGAGCAAGCAATTAATTCAGTTGTCATCTCCCCATGTCTGTTCCACTCTATTTTTCTTGCTTGGAATTAGTTGGTAAGTGATGAGAGCCATGTTTTACTTCCAGTTACCAGTTCTGCATGCTGGGTGCTTACATTGCCCTCTCTGAACTGTGAACAGCACAGGTGACCTTTCTCTTGTCTTGTTGTTTTACTCCTATGATGCTTATGTAGGTGTCCTGGTTTCGGCTGGGATAGAGTTAATTTTCTTCCTAGTAGCTGGTATAATGTTGTGGTTTGGATTTAGTATGAGAATAATGTTGATAACACACTGATGTTTTTAGTTGTTGCTAAGTAGTGTTTATACTAAGTCAAGGATTTTTCAGCTTCTCATGCCCAGTCAGCAAGAAGGCTGGAGGGGCACAAGAAGTTGGGAGGAGACACAGTCAGAACAGCTGACCCAAACTGGCCAAAGGAATATTCCATACCACGTGACGTCATGTCTGGTATACAAACTGGAGGGAGTTGGCCAGGAGGGACGGATCGCTACTTGGGGACTGGCTCAGCATCAGTCAGCGAGTGGTGAGCAATTGCATCGTGCATCACTTGTCTTTCTTGGGTTATATTTCACTCTCTTTTTGTTATCTTCCTTTTCATTACAATTATTATTATTATTATAGTATTCTTTTTTATTTCAATTATTAAACTGTTCTTATCTCAACCCACGAG
Source organism: Gymnogyps californianus (assembly GCF_018139145.2). Classification (NCBI taxonomy): domain Eukaryota; kingdom Metazoa; phylum Chordata; class Aves; order Accipitriformes; family Cathartidae; genus Gymnogyps; species Gymnogyps californianus. The sequence continues at coordinate 24,553,016 of NC_059472.1, forward strand.
TTTTACTTGTTTTCGATTCTCCTCCCCATCCCACCGGGGGCGGGGAAGGAGTGAGCAGCTACATGATGTTTAGTTGCTGCCTGGGATTAAACCATGACAATAGGTTATTCAGGCTTAGAAGAACGAAGTCAGTTAGTTAAGGAGAAGGGTAGAAGAAAAGGCAACAGAATAAGTAAAGGCATAAGGATGATGAAAAAGAACATGGGGGAAGAGTAGAGCAGACTCATGGAAGATTGTAAGAACCTAGAAAGCAGCCAAAAAAATCTAGCAGTGTCAGGACTGCAGAGAGGTGCCAGCAGCCAAACCACTGCCAGGAGAAGAGGTCCCAAGCCCAACAGCTGCAGCAATACGGAGACAGTCTAGCACCAGCGCCAGGAAAGAGAGGACAGCATGCCCAGCAACACCAAGAAGGTGGAGAGACTGAGTGTCCAGCAGCATGATGGAGAAAGAATGGCTCATTACCACCAAAGTTGGACAGGATTTTGTTCATGTGAAAGGAGGGCAGTTAGCATGAAAAGCTGCTTAAAAAGGCAAAGTGATAGTGCTCTGTCAGCTATACTTATCACTGAGCAGACAACTTCAAATATTGTTTAGTCTACAAATTTGTTCATAAACTGTGTGTTGCAAATACTCAGAGTGGTTGGCCACTCAGTGGTCACTTTGAATGGATATGTTGTGAGCTGCTGGTTGTGAGATTTTATTTAATTATTGCCATTCAGGTAACTGGCTGACACGTGTCAATAAAGCAATTAGTATTGCCTTTGATCCTTAAACAGAGAAAATAGCCCATCAGAAAAAGGAGGAAGAGAAATTTATAAACCTGCCTGTGAAATGAGTTTTCTGCACTTTCTCATTTACTTTTGCTGGAGTTAAAATTTTAAAAGTCTTAGATATCCTAGAGAGAAACCTTTGGCTCTTTGAGGGAATCGCAATGTGTATGTCCTACTGAAATTCCCTCTTCATTCTCTGGATGAAGAGGAGAGAGTAACCTTAATGAAGTCACTGCTTTTTTGCAAAACTGTCGTACTCAGTGGTCGCTGGTATATGTGTACATCAAGATCTTTCTTCTGATCCTGCTCATTTGATAATAAATACTTCACAGAAAGGAATGGTTAACTAGCTTAACAGTAATGAAAAATGAGAGTTATCACTACTGACTTAGTACTATACATAGTCTCCTTTACAAGATTTGCCAGCAACGATGATTATTCATTGGTGATCACATCTGCAGAAGCTGTACATTCTTGGTAGTAGCATATTCCTCAAAAATCTCAAATTGTTCAAATCTGAAAAGTCAAATTCTGGAGACTGACAGCTGATAGGATTTGCAGACAAATTAGCATCAAAACTGCAAATTACCCAGACAATCTTTTCCTGTTCAGAAAATGTAGAGAGGCTAAGTTCTGCATAGGTAAAACGTTATTAATATACATTGAACCATTCACGTGCATCAGTAAGAAATGAAAAAGTTAAATGGTCAAATAAATGCAAAAGAAAACTGAAAAATAGAAGTGCTAATAATGTGCTTTAAAATCACAATTAATACTGCTAATTATTGCAGGGGTATGAATAGCATGAGTTCATGTTTTTTTGCTAAACTAGATATAAATGAATAGAAATCAAGTGGAGATGAAAGACAGCTATAAAATACAAGATACCATAGTGAACCCATGCATGAACTGTATTTTGAAAATAATTGAAAATAACTGAGAATATGAAACCTTCAAATGTCATCAATAGAGATTATAACAGGCCTGTATCTCTCCATGCCAAAGAGAGTCAGTGAGGAGGTAGAAAAAAAATGTTAAAGATGTATCACACCTCCAAATGGCACTCTTCAGACCTTGCAGAGAAATTAACAGGCAAAAAACAGGTGCCACTGTAAGAAATTTAATAAATGGCACAGAAATATTTTGAATCTTTTAATAAGAAAAATAAACTTTGTATTTATTACAGAGGATAATATTACTTTTGACATGCAAAGAATTTCACCAAAATTTATTTTTATCCCTACGATGCTATGGTAGCTACCTTCCTGGTAAGAATATCTTGGGCTGTAAAGGACCCTTCAACTTCATAGAAGGAAAATAGTAACAACAGCTGATGACACTAAGCATGAATATTTCACATTAGAATATATGGTAGGAAAGAACTGGCGATGAAAGAACCTACCAACAGAAGTCACAGATTTTCTGTCTCAGGATATAGCCAAATCAATAGCAGAGAAATACATGCTTTATCCTAACACAGGAAAAGGTCATGAGGATTAGCTAAGGTTATTAGATGAACTTCTGTGGAGTGCTGGATGTTCAGTTTGGGCCAGAACATATAACAGGCCTTCTTGCCTAAATAGCCATTATTAGCTGCATTTTCAAAACAATTCAACTTCAGAAAGCAGGTTCTTAAAATGGTATATTAGTAGCCAAATTATGCCGAGGATAAACTATGTTGAGAAATTTAAACACGCCTATACTGAGATCATGAAGCTACAGGTAAGGGAAACGTTTCTGAAGAGTAAGTACAGAGTGAATGTTCTTCAAAACCGCATATGTTATCCTAGGTCTAAAAAACCTCAAAACCTCATTTGTGTGTCCCATGTGAAACTATATGCAGAAAGTTCAGTTCAATAAACTGTCATCTATTTTGCATCTCAAAATAGGATTATCCTGCAAGGTAATAGCTCTGTGAAGGTAAGAAGACACATATTATATTGTGTTAGAGTTGTTTAAAATGACAAGAAAGAGTAAGCTGTTGGACAACAGTATTGTGGTGGCCTGTGGCAGATTTGGGGCCAAGGATTCACTTGGATTCACTTCCATGGGATTTCAGCATGTGTTTGAAATTAAGCATGCATTTAAATGCTTGCCTGAAGAGAATACCTAACAAAAAAGGCTATTTTTTTTCAAGGATTCACTAGGGGTTTTTTTGTGGTGGATACCAGAAAACAATATTTTCCCAAAATGTTGCATGGGATTAAAAGTTTACGGGAAGGCTAACAGACTAGTGAAAAAGATTATCCTAAAAGTATTTACTGTGTATAAATGGGCAAGAATAGTGAGACACTTACATGGTAATAGAGAGGGAAGTATGTTTTGTGTTAAAAAATTATTATACTGTATTTCCACACTCACTCTTTTGAGTTGTAATTCTTAGAGCTGATGTTTGCTTCTTTACTGCCCACAGTGAAAATTAAAGGCATATAGTGGATGGGTTCTTAAGGGGGGCTGAACTTTCCTTAAAGTCATCTTCCCCAAAAGAGTTTGAAATTTCTCCTGGCATGACCACAAAACCAAGTGAGAAATGGCAACAAATTGCCCACTTTCAAGTTTTTCCATGTATAACTTCTGTCTGAAGAGGAGCTACTGAGTTTGTCTGGCTTTGTTTCTTTTTTAATGGTCACATATATCATGCCAGTACATTGCTGGCCACCTACATGGATCTAGAATAAAACATCTGGTGTGTTGTTTCAAAACAGCAATGTTACTTTCTGTGTGAAATTAGTTGGAACAATTTTTCCAAGTCACCATTCATTATCAGTAAATGCCTACGAACATGCCAATATGTATTCTTCCTTATCTACCACTCATATAGGAGAAGAGAGCTTCCCATTATTGTCTATGGCTAAACTGGATGTTAGTTTACATTGAATTTCCCTTTGGTTTGTGTCAAGAGATAAATGTGAATTGCTAAACTCATACTCACCAACACAATTCTTCCCATTTGCATCAAGCTTATACCCTTCGTAACACTGACAGACGTAAGACCCAGGTGTGTTCACACAAATCTGCTCACAGGCATGTTTCTCCACAGCACAAAGGTCCTGAGCTACAAAACATAATTGCATGAATATGAAATTCTTTGACCTTCTATAATGCACAGGTAGACTATAGATCAAAAATAAATTTCAGGAAGCTATGAACAGCTCTTGAGAGATGAGCTCATTTCAACACAGATCATGCCAATGTTCTGTCAAACAGTGAAAGTCTTATGTCAGCAGGAACAATCACTCAAAGCTGAGGAGCTCATTCCTTCAGCTGAAGGCAATGACTATTGATGGGGCAACGGTGCCTAGTAGAGTTGCTTGACTGTATGTTTCTCTAAAAAGTTTGAAGGGCATTCTTCAGTTTTTTTGGAAAAAAAAAGAATTGTGTTTCTTTGTGTCTTTTTTTTTCTTTTTTGCATAACCCTCTCAGATAAATGATGGCGAGGTTGGAAAGGGAAAGAAAACACAACACCAAAAGACTTGAGGATATTTAATTTCTGAGTTTTATAATTTTTCAGGTTTGTGCAAAATACCACAGCAAGTTACCCCTCCCAAGCAGAAGATCTCATTAGAAAAATTACTACGACAAATGAGGTCAGTTCAGCACCTGGCTGAAGGAAGCACATTGGGCTTTCTTTTCAATAGACTAAAGCTTTCTGAGAACCCCAAGTTTCTCCAGTGAAATCTCTGGAAAGCAGAGTACTTTGTGTTGCTCAGGATCAGGCCCAAAGACTGCTCAACACATAATGATCATTTATAGCTACAAAAAAGGCTTTTGGAACATGTTTGAGGAAACTAGCCAAGCAAATATGAATTTTCTTTTATAGCTGTCTGCTTCATATCAAGCGGCATGATGAACAGCATAAACAGTTGTTTAACTCTCTTGTTCCACTATAAACACTCACAAATAGATAATTTTCCAGCTTGTTTCAGCTACATTTCCTCTTTTGTACTATTTTGTGTATTAATGTAAGATTTGAACATCTCCAGAGAAGAATGGAAGAGATTAAGTTAAACAAACAAACAAGCACAGTGTAATGAGTAAAAGAATAGCCATTATCTGACACAACCACTCTTCTCTAGAAAAGTTAGACCAGAGTACGTGAAAGGAGCATCCTTTGCATGGATGCAAAACCAGCTTAATGAAATAAATGCAAGAATATTTCAAGTTAAACAAAAGAACTTTTTTTCCCCTAGGTTTGTTCTGAAAGATAGCCAAGTTGCCTTTTTTTTTTTCCTCCTTCACGTGGAAAGCAACAAATCACAAGTATGGCAGATTTTTTTCCTTCAATGCAAGGAAATATTTTTTTTAGAAATAATGTTATAATGAAATGTATCAAGGAACAAAACTGTCATCTATTCAAAAGAGAAATGCACTCTTTGCCAGCCTGAAGCAAAGTTGTCAATTCATTGCTGATTGAAGCCATTTGGTTAAGGGCTTTTAAGAACTGAATACTGATATAGTGTACTCTCACAACATAAAAAAAAGGGAACAGAAGAATGAAAAAAGAGTATAACTTTAGGTACAGAAGAATGAAAAGAGAGTATAGCTTTAGGTACGGAAGAATGAAAAGAGGGTATAACTTTAGGTACATACCATTCATCTTTTCTGCATTGCTTAATTTAGAAAGTGTTAAAATATATATGTAAGGAAACTATTTGTTCATGAAAGAGCTGACAAACACATCCAAACCTTAGATAAATACATCTGGTTTATGTTGATCATGTATTGCACTAAACATAAACATGATGAAGATTTATTTTACTTAGAGGTTAAGTGAGGAATATGTTGCTTGTGGCCAATCAGCAGCCAATGAAGGTAACTAAAATGGTCACAGACTGTGGGTTTTTCTATCGCCATGCTTCCCCTTACCTCCACAAATAAGCTGTCCAGTTTGTCCAGGCTTGGTCCCCTTTCCTCATGAATTCTATTACTTCTCTGGGGAGTTTTTAGACATAATGGTCTGACCTTGTCTGGACTGCTACGTATCATGTCCCTCCTTCACCAATGATTTGCACCATTCTACCACATTTAAGGCCAGTTTGATGGCTCTCAATATTAGATTTCCAGTGCTAATTGCTAAAATTAGTTTATAGTTTGGTGATGTAGAAAAAAGTCCATTAGAAGTAGGCTACAAACACATTGAATGACTCATTTCCCTTTCATATTTAGCAAACTGCAACCTATTATCATCTGACTGATGATCAAAGCAAGTACACAGTCAAGCAAATGATGTGTGACAGGTAAGTGGGGAAAACTAATATAAGACTGAGTCACAGCTAAAAAAAAAAGTAAAGCAATGCAGCAATGGGCTTCAAAAAATGGTAGAGAGGGAACATATTGAGGGCTACTGTGCATGGGTCACCAGTAGGAAAACTACACACAATTCCAAAACTCTCTTGGAAATTAATCTGTAATTTGAAGCAGTGCAGTGCCCAAAAGCTGAACTACTGGCTGATAAAAACTATGGAAATGTAACACAATAAAAAAGAAGACGACACAATAAAGAAAGAATTTTTCATACTTGTAATTAATTTTTTTTTAATTGACTCACAAAAAAAATATTAAATTGTCAAAATCGATGTTAGGAGTGAGGATAGGGAAAATGTGTGAGAGGAAATTAAAAAAAAGAGAAATTTTGAATTTCAGATAATTTCCAGAAAATTGAAAGCAAAAGAATTCTTTCCTAAAAATTCTTTAAGAAAATTAATAGCATGAGGAGGGTTTAAAATAAAGGTTTAAAGGATACAAAAGTTTTAAATGAGAAGCATTTTAAGAGGGACACAATGAAAAGAACAGGTTAGAGAATATTATTGAAATGTGACTACATAGTTGGAGCCATCATTTGGGATTCTGACCACCCTCTTTCTGAATAGCTACAGCAAATATGCGGAAGCAGAGAAAATAGGCTGTGTGAAAAATTGTTCTTGTCACTATTCTTGTTTTGGCTTAGCTGCTAAACCAAATAATAATTAGGAAATATTCCAGATTGGATTAAATTTTTTTGCATCTTCTTGAAGAAACAAAACCATGAATAAAGTGTTAAATTTGTTCCATTTAACACAAAATATTTCTCTATAATGCACACACATGCATATGACAAATGTCTACATTTGGTGAAGGATGCTGGTGAGAAGGACTAGAAAACAGATTCCTAAAAGTAACTCGTCCCACAGCTCGACAGCACAGGAGGTGAACAGCTCAAGAGCAGTTTCCTGCTGTAACCCAAAGGGTCTGAAGACGCTTCCACACAGCAGCGAGAATGCCCATATCACTCCGGTGCTGATATTCTTTTGTTCCCATTCCTATTTACTGAGGCTCTGAACGAAACCATGTGTGCCACTGCACGTGTGAGGACGCTAATCCCCGAGCTGCAGAGTCACCTCAGATACTGACATACTCTCGCTGTTTCAGTGATCATTAAGTATTTGATATAAAATACAACACTAAGCAAGAGAGGCTGAGAACCTGCTAATCCCAAGCTACCTGATTGTTTTATGGCACTCTCCTGAGATGTGGAACATGTGAGTTCAAACACAAGGATAGGATTTGAGCCTGCATCCTTCACCTTAATTCTAAATTATCAATTGTGACGGGTACACCCTATGCTCTCACCATGACTGTCTCCTCCAGCTTTTTGAAAAGATGTTTTCCAAAATTTTTCTTCTGGCTAAAATCAGTGTGGCAAATTTCACTTGAATCCATGCACTGTCGTGGGATAAGAAACTGCATTTTGAGCAAGTACCTTTTCCACAAGTAATTAAAAATAGTATTACATAATTTCTTTAAAATAATGGTGATTATTTCTTTAATGTATTTCTTTAAATATATTAAATATATTTCTTTAAAATAATTTAGACATAAATTTGGCATACCCATCTAATGTAGTCTGCTGTTAACGACTAGGAAGCAAGTTAAAATGGACAAAAGAAATACTGCTTACAAAGATCACAATTGAAGTGAAATACAGTTTGTTATTATAAACTATGAAGCCAATTACTTAAAACTTTTCAGAATGGCAAGTTATTTCACAGTTCTCTAGCATGGGGTTTATTGCACCTTTCTGTACTATTTAGTACCGGTTGCTATCTAGACAAGTTACTAAAGTAGTTGGATTCACTTCATGTGAGATGATAAAACAGTTCTTCCTTTGATTGTTGCTTCATTGTTGAACTCATTACACCAATAAAATTCAAATGCAATTTTATGTAGTACCTCTGCAGAGCTGTGTATAAAAATTAGCTTGATGTATTTCAGAAAGGTTTATAAGAACTTCATTTACACAAAACAAGAGAAGGAATTATAAGTTCACCTTTCCAGACTCTTTCTGATGATCATCATTAATTATATACTGAGCTCAGTCCTTCTTTATGAGCCCAACAAAAAAAGTATGTGATGTTAAGCACTTTTTGGGAGCATGAAAGAAAAGTTAAGAAAGATAACATACTGCTGCAAGTCTTCTGGTCAGCATTCAAAATGTATCCTTGTTTACATCTGCATACGTAGGAGCCAGGGGTGTTTATGCAGAAGTGATCACAGTGATGCTCAACTGTACTGCACATATGGGGCACTGAAAGAAAAAAAGTAAAATGTTTTTAACTGCTGGTCTTACTTACTTGTGGTCACAACTGAAAAAAAAAAGGTGAAGAAAATTTTACTGAAGTAATTTAGAAATTTCAAATTAAGCGTTGACAAAATTAAGTAAGACAAAAATGGAAGCTTAAGCCTATAAGACTGTAAAAAAATCCTTAACAAACAGTACTATGTATTTATTCCTAAAAAAAGTAGGAATTTAGATATTTTCTGTCTGGTTGACATTGGTGGCATGGTTTTGGACATGAAATTACATGTGGAATGGAGATATAAACAAAATAAAAAATATACAATAGAGTATCTGGAAACACTAGTTACTTGGTGGTCCCAAGAAGATAATGAAACAAACCTACCACATTCAAATTTAGAAAATAAGTGGAATTTAAGTACAAGCTGTTCTAGAGGACATTCAATTTCTTGAATGAAGAAAATCACCACATAGCACAATACTAAAGAATGACTAGAAAACAACTTGATGAAGAATCCTGCTTGCTTAGTTATTAATGTTGAGGAACATACAAGCAATACAGGATAACACTGAGGTCATGCATCTCTAAGATTCAGTAAGTGGGAGCTGAGCTGAGCTACACTCCAGAGTATAAGTCTTTCTGAGTCTATTTTTAATCTGTTTGTATTTTATGTCTCTAATAGCAAGTAGTAAAATGCAACAGACTGAGACAGTAAGAAAGAAAAAGAATAGTGGGCCCCTTCTGTCAAATTCGTTGCTGAACTATTTTTCTCCAGATCAGTATTGGGGAATTAAGAAATCTCCTTGACGTTTTCTTTCCACTGGAGCATTGCTTGTATATTTTTGTAATTGTTTTCTTTTTTAATTTGCAATAATATTGCCTGTATATTATATTTCTATAATATATAGGTGAATTACTTCTCAGAGAACATTGTGTGGAAAACAATCTATTTTGCTCAACAAGAATTAGGGATTGATGTACTCCTTATTGTGCTAGGTCGACAAAGCTCAAAATTTATGGAATAGATCTTAACAGTAATCTTCTAGCAGCCACAACAGAAGCCTGACAAATAACTCAACATGTGGTACGTGTGGTACTTGTGGAAAAAAAAATGTGGTTTTGAGATACATACTATGTATCTGGTCTCTGGAATGGTTACCAGAGTTATGCATTTATTACTAATACACAAACCACCACAATTCCCAAATCTCTTAATCAGCTTTTTGGATCTCATAATTTTCTGCCATAACAAAACTTCTCAAGTACTTTCATTTATGTGAATACAGATCTGGTTGGACTTCTAGTCTTTTCATCTTTCTGTCATTCTGAAAATGAAGTTTATGACCTCTGATATTTTCTAAACAGAAGTTTCCTTCTGGCTATATTTCACTAGCTTTCAACATCAGGTATAGTTTGTTATGACCAAAGAAGCACTTTCAAAAATGACAAATGAAAAATATACTCATTTCAGTAGTTTAAGCATCAGAAAATCTTACCATATACTAATGCTATAGAATGTGAATCTATAGAACATTACTACAAAAAGTCAGTCCTCCCATATCAAAAGAACATAAGGTTGCAAAACAGAGTTTTGCAGAGTTCTTTTACCTTGCTGACTGGTAATAAAAAGAGGCCCCTGGGATCCCCTGGCTTCAACTGCTGTTTCTGACACCCCAAAGTCTTTAGCAGCCAGAGGCAGCAACTGTAGGGAAAGTCTGACTTAGCAGAGGATGGAACACAGCCAGTTTATATGGATTCTTCTGAGAATATAGCTGCTAGGCACTGGGTAATCTCTGCCATCCATGGGTAAACAGTGGTTAATTTAGTTTATTTTTTATTTTCCCCACAGAGCTTCATCACTTGGCTAGGTTTTTCTCTTGTCTTCACAGGAACCATGAAGACACATTCCCACAGACATAAGGGCAATCCAGACACAAGGACAGCTCAGGTGCCAAGGTCTTTTCCCACAGCATGAAGCCCAGCAGACTGCATGCCAGGAGCCTTGACCAGAGGGGTGCCTTCAATTGCTCTAGCAAAGAAACAAGGTGTCCAGATGTTCAACTCAGCTACAATGATATTGCCTCTGGGTCCACACTGGGGAGGACTTTAAAAAACTAACCACGTTTCCCAGGAGGAACGTAGATGCTCTAGGAAGCAGAGGCTATGGATGCTTAGATTGCTCTCTTGAAATTCAGCAAGCTGAACGCTGCTTCACAGCCCAGACTCAATAAAATATTAAGGATCCTATCTGCAATTTAGTCCCTTAAGTTGAAATCCATAAGAATCTAACAGTTTAAATTCTCTGTTGCATCCGGGCCTGGGTTTTTAAGTGCATTTTTGGATCTCATCTTCAATTCCTGACACAGCAAATGTTGTGGAGGCATTCCCTGAGAAAAGGAGGCAGCAGCAATCCTTGTCACCTCCATACTCCTCCATCTGCAGAGGGGGTGGTTTTATTGAGGATCACATGTATTTGCATTAAAAGTGAGCTATAAAACTGTAATACATTTACTGGACACTGCCTAGTTAGAAAAAAATGAGTAAGTGGTATTTGTACTGGATTTGTTTCTAAAATGCAATTAAAAAAATCCAATAAGATGAAGTTTTGAAGCATTTGCTGTTTATTCCATTTAAACTCTCAATCCATGTTTAGTTTACCCTTTTTTGGTTTTTAATTGTATCTTACTATGCCAGCTAATAATACAGCAAGGAAGAAAGAGGAAAAAATCTATTATCTGATGAATGTCTGTGATAGTGTTTTGTGCTGATGCAGTTCAGCTGGAGCCCTGTTGCTCTTTGAAACAATTTTGGAAAAGACCAAGTAAGGAAAATTCTCCAGACTATCCTGACAATAAGCCTCAGTTCTTTTCTGGCAAAAGCATCCCTAGAGATGAGTGAACATTCAGTCTCACCATGCATTCTTTTTCTGGACTCTGCTGAAAATGCCTCAGCTTAATGCCAAATCTGTATGAAGATCTTTCACATTTATATCAGGAAAAACTAAAAAAGAAAATTACATTAAGTACAGAGATTGGAATAAAATGAATTATGTATGCCACGATATTTGTAAAAGGTGATTTCTTTTCAGGGAATTACAGATGGAAGTGATTTCTCTGTTGTAAATTAATACCTATTAAAATATTATTTACTTTGTTGTATGAATGAATAATATCACTGTAATGGCTTTTCCTAACTTTCTGTATTTAAAATGGATGGAATAAAAACACTACCATGTCTCTGTGTCTCACTTCCAGTCACAAGGCATGCGCAGAGGTAATTGTTTGCATAGAATTAATATGTAAGCTTTGGAAGAGGAATCCATGAACTCCATAGAATTATTTAGATAACCAAAAGACTGTTTATCAGTTTGAAGTTTCAGTACTAAGGGGGATCACATTTAAAATCAATTGATGAAACAACTTATCTAATATTCAAATAGCAGAGGGTTGTAAATTTATTGCTATTATGCAATGAATAGGAAAATCGTGATACGTGTGTTTGCCTTGCTGCTTATGACCACTAGGAATTAGATCACATTTTATGGCACTTAGCAGTAGAATTAGTTTTTCCCCATATGTATGACTGCTGTTCTGAATGTTGTCTGGCTAGCCTCCCTTTTTTTTCAATATACATATATTCTAATCGATAAGGTTCCATGTAAAAAAAGAAGTTTAATTATAATGCATAATTTTTTTCTGTGTTTTACTTTCATCTATGCATTCAAATCTATAGATAAAAACCTTACCACAAAGTTTAGTCTGGAAGGCAGAGGTCAGTGTTTCAATCTGACTGAAATTAGCAACCAGAAACACATGCTGTTCATGCGGTTCACTCCCAATAGACTTTAGCGCGTTCATATCTACTCTTCCCACTCCAATGGCAAAAATCAAGATTCCTGAGTTACGTGCTTTAGTGGCAATCTCTGCCACTGGATCCTGAGGTCTCCCATCTGTCACTATCATGATAATTCGGGGCACATTCTGCTTCAGAGGTCGAGCTCCTTCTGACTCTGAAAATGCAATGTTCACTGCATACTGAATAGCCAGTCCAGTCATGGTGCCAGTTGCCAGGTGCATCATCCTCTTCACTGCTCTTTCGATATCCTGCTTCCTCCTGAATGTTTTCAGCGAAAACTCGTGTTTGACTGTGCTGCCATACTGAATCAGACCTACACGGGTGGCATCAGGACTGATGTCCAGAAACTGCAAGATGGTTAAAATGAACTCCTTCACTTTTTCAAAGTCATAAGGACGTACGCTGCGAGAGCTGTCAATGATGAAGACAAGGTCCAGACGTTTGTTGTTGCAAGTATTTTCTGGAAGGCAAAATGCAAACAAAAATACTTTACAAGAATTTCAAAATGCAAATCAGTTCAGGTTGACCTGATGTCTCAAACATGCTGTCTAAACAAACACCCTGACAAATGCTGGGAAAATACAGGAAAAATAGGAGATACCAGAACTAAGGCTAGTTGGGCAATATAAATTCGGCCTCCAGTAGATAACAAAAGCTGCCTGTTACGTGATCAATATATATATATTTTTTTTTTTTTTTTTTTTGGTGAGATCAGTGCCCAGAATGGCTAATGGCAGTGGAATGGGTAGATATTTGTGCCATACCCTGTTTTGTTATTGTTATTGAGATTTTCACCTCATACCCCACGCAGGATGGAAACCCCCTCTGAATTACACAGTTACTATTTGAGTGAGCTGCACTGTGATGCTTTTTGTGGTAGTACCCGAGAATTTAGAAATCTAACACTCCAATGAGGCAGGGTGGTATCAGTCCTACATTACAAACAGGGAAAACAGAACACAAAGAAATTCAGGTCAAAAGCATCTGTTAATTGCAGTGACCGATACGAGACGTGAAAGGACTGATTTTTCAGGGAACTTGGCATTAAGCAGCACTTCGCATGTACAAAGTACAGCTCTCAGTGACGTCAACTGCAGCTGTGAGTGCTCAGCACTTCTGCAAATCAAACCCCATGATTTCAAACGCATAATTAATGGCCATCTGGGAAAAGTCTCGTCTATTGGACTAGCTCAGCATCACACAGAAATTCTGTGGCTGCATCAGAGAGAAAATCCTGTTGTCTACAGTGGCACTCAACTTAGCCAAAAGACCACTCATACACTTCCTGAAATCTTCTATTTCAGCCATCAGCAGTCTTTTTTTCCAAGAGCCACTGAAGCAGAAATACCACAGGGTATGGCTATATCTGACAATTGCACAGGTGGGCAGGCCAAGCTATCATGGATAACAGCAGAAGTGAAGGCTGGCTGCCTTCTGGGCATGCTACAAACTTTCTGGGACCCTGGGTACATCCTCTGGCTTCTGCTCAGCATCCTTTTTTGAAAGAATATGAGACATATGGATGAGTTGCATTATGAGAATGGATAGGGACTGACCATTCTCAGAAAGCCAGCACATGGCAGGCTTAAGGCAAGCAGGGGGAGGTGAGCCATGAGCCTTGCCACAGAAGGCAGCATATGGCAAAAGATTAAAAGGACTTTAAAGGGCTTAATGGGATGAGGTGAAGAGAAATCAACTGAGGTTTAACATTTACATTAAAGACCCCTCCAGATTAGGAAATCCCTGAGCCACAAAAGCATGGCAGTTGGGGGAGTACCTGCAGGTAGTATTGTCTTGTCCTTAAACTTTTTCATATGCATCCACTTTTGACTGCTGTCAGAGACAGGACACTGAGTTAGACGGACCTATGGCTTCAATCAGTGTCTGCTAATGTTCTTAAATTCCTATGGCTATGAATAAACCTGTGAGGTAGCTGGTTGCCCGTTTGTCTGCCTGGCTTGAAAGATTAAAGGTGGCAAGAATGCTCATCAAACTGCAGTGGCATCCTCATCTTACTAAGTTGAGATACCCCTAATCGGTCATCTCCCTTATTGCCCAACCCAATTCAATTCCCAGTGCACTGTCATCCATCTTGTGCACTGAATGAGGCAAATGCTTGGTGGAAAAGTAGTATTTGACTGTATAATTAAAGGTCATGTCATACTGCGCAAGTACAAGTGGGCCAATCAAAGACTCAATTGGAAAAACATCTGTCTGTAGACAAGCCTTTACATGAGTTCACTTGTGACTGCTGCTGAATGCTCATCACGTACTTCTGCCAAGGCCAGGGGTGAGAAAGATGCCTGTTTTCGCTTGTTAACTCAGAGGACTCTTTCATAGATTACTAAGAACATTTGTGGGCATAGAATAAAAATGCTCTTTGATGATAATAAAAATGACTGCCTGGATTTATTCATGTGCAGTCTACAGTACGGCTTTATTCATAAGCGTAGGAATATGCTCGGGTTGCTTATTCTTTCAAAATCAGAGGATGTTGAACGCAAGCCAAATTGAGCAGAAACAAAATTCCAGTTCTAATGGGATACAGATATCCTGACATATTAACTATTTTCCATCTTATTATCTTAGTTGCATATCTAATTATTAATTATTTTTACTAATATAACATGAAATATTCCAGCACGGTTGTAATACAAAGATAACACTAAGATATGATTTGTGGGAGCAGAGCAAGGAGAAAGAAAGATAATTACAGAAAAAGGCTAAGAATATGTGTTGTATATGAGGGGAAGGACAGAGAAGGGAGAAGGGTAAAATCACTGCTATTTTATTTCCCTTAAAACAAGTCAAAACCAGAGCCATGGTGTTGAATGCTTTTAATTTGAATATAAAGATTTGGATCCCAGTCTGAAGAGACTCAGTTACGTATTTTGAAGTCAGGCATGAATCTTGGTGGGAAAAAACCTGGATGACATTAGTGGATAGCACTACCAGAAACACACCCCATTGTGCTAAATTACTTAAGAAATATCTATCAGTCTGAATGTAATACAGTATATTTCAAAACTACTTTCACTAGCAAAACTCTATCTATAGAAATACCAAACATTTCCAAATCAAAAGGTATTTAAAATCTTTGTCTTCTGACGTAGTGGGAATTTTTAATAACCTTGTAATTACTAAAGTTGATTTAGCTGAGATGGGCTCCATGAAGAATAAAATGTAACTCTTTTACTAAGTAAAACTCCAGCTGGGTGGTATTTTGAGGAGTGGCAATCAGTAATGACTAACAGATCTGAACACTCATCCCCTCAGATAAACTTTCAGTGATACCTTTTTAGCAGTTGCATGCTTTTGCACTTGCCCTGTAAACTATAACCTCTTCCTCTTACCAGCTCTCATTTTAAACAGGGAACTTTCGCACAACTTTGGCAAACATCCTTGTACCCAAAAGTAAATCCCTTCCACTCTTCTTATGAAAAGTGACATACTCATTGAAAAGAGCTACTCATCCATAAACCTGCTTCTAAGTCAGCAGAGGTTTTGTATTGCCAACACAAAAGTTAAAAAAATCCCTCAGTGTGAGTTGTATTATCCAAAGGCAAGGCCAGGAGAGGCCAGACAAGGACAGACAAAGCAAGGGAAGGAAAGGTCAAGTCAATAGTAAATATGTTCTCCTCCTTCACTCAATATCCAGTTTGTCTGTAAATGACAGTTACAGTTATGCCACTTTTGTAAAATTAACAATGCAAGGAAATTTCAGTTCTACCTGGAAGAATCCAGCTGGGATCCAACTACCGAGAGATACATAAAACAAAGCTTAAAAGAATATTTCACATTGAGCATCTTGATTTCCTCTAAAGCTGAAAATTCTATTAAATTATTTTCTCTGATCCCTGCAGGTTTCCTTCTACTTCTTTCTCAAAGCAAATTATGCTCAGGCCTGAACTCCTACTTCGGCTTTGATGAAGCTCACACTGCTTTGACTTTGCTCACACACCCAGGGTCTCTGAGAGTGTGTTTGTACCCTCTCAGCTTATTTCCAACTAATGTTACATTGCCTTAACATAACTAAAGCAGCACCAGGGAGTTTTCCTGGGCATTGGAATTGACTTTTCTAGGCTGTTAGATCATTAGAACAGTTCCTAGTATTGTTTGTCCTAGGACAATTAACATTTTCTCAAACAATCCTCAGGCATGATACGGGAAGTAGCATGAGCCAGGGACTCATCCTAATAAGCAATGTGGATGCAACCACTCTGTAAGCTCAGGGTATTTAGTAGTTGTCCTGGTTTTGGCTGGGATGGAGTTAATTTTCTTCCTAATAGTACAGTGTTTTGGATTTAGTAGGAAAATAATGTTGATAACACACTGATGGTTTTAGTTGTTGCTAAGTAGTGTTTATACTAAGTCAAGGATTTTTCAGCTTCTCCTGCCCAGCCAGCACAAAGGCTGGAGGGGCACAAGAAGTTGGGAGGGGACACAGCCAGGACAGCTGACCCAAACTGGCCAAAGGGATATTCCACACCGTGTGATGTCATGCCCAGTATCTAAACTGGGGGGAGTTGGCCGGGAGGGGCGGATCACTGCTTGGGAACTAACTGGGCGAGTGGTGAGCAACTGCATTGTGCATCACTTATTTTGTATACTCTAATTCTTTTAGTATTACTATTGTTATTTTATTATTATTATTACTATCATTATTTTTTCCTTCCTTTCTGTCCTATGAAACTGTCTTTATCTCAGCCCACGAGGTGCTTTTTTTTCGATTCTCTCCCCCATCCTACTGGGTGGGGGGAGTGAGCAAGCAGCTGCGTGGTGCTTAGTTGCCGGCTGGGATAAAACCACGAGAGTAGTACAGAAGCAGGCCGTTTCATACCGCTGGTCTCAGTGCCAGAGAGCAGTCTAAGATACAAGCTAAGCTCAGAGGCCAGCTGGCCTGCATCCACAGTATTAAACTCACCTTCCCGCTAAAACAGAGTGGCTGTATGCAAGCTGCCTACTGGGAATAATCCCTGTCCCCCTGTAGCCTCTGAACCACGGACGGGGATTTCTTGGGGAGTGCTAATCACTGTGGGCCAGAGACAGCTCCAGCAATTTAACAGCAACAATAATGGTGGAGTCCCAATGCCCAAGAACGTCCCCTGGCACTGTTTAATTTCCTCAAACATTTCAATTTTGGGATATTCAAACTGAACACATTCAAAGGACCCAAGTTTTAGATGGTGATTTTTCAAAAGTTTTTGCAAGCCAGCTCTCTTGAAAAGATTGATTGTATAAAATGAGTTATTTTTTTTCTATTGTTGTCCTACATCTTTATGACCCCTCAATACTTTTTTTTAATCTGGATATTACTTATTTGGTTATGTAGGTCTTTATCCTAATACATGAGAATGAACAAATGTTAAAGGCGGCTAATGCTGTACGCAAAGCAAAAGGAGGTTAGCTCAATTTGGTAAATACTACAGCAAAGTTAAGACAATTTATAACAAGTAAACATTAGTTCCACAAAGATGTCTGTTATAGAGTAAGACAATTTAAGCAAAAAGGAAGGATGAGATCAGTTAAGAAAAAATGAGATCATAGAAAAATTATTGCCTGAGCAGGCAATGCATTAACGGCAATTTTAAGACTCAATATATTGTGTTTCTTAGCTCACTCCACAGTAATGTATACACAAAAAATAACATGTCCTGCGACACTGCCAGCAATAACACCAGGTTTATTTTTAGATTTTATCTTTGAGTAACAGAACAAAAGTCTTCACTCAGAATTAAATAAAAGAGGAGAAAACTATTGTCCCAGCTACCACATTATAAAACTTCTTCCTAAATTTCTCTTCTTTCTTTGCCATTTTATTATTTCACTTTCCCTCTAGCCCTCAATCTTACTTGCCTCTCTTTGCTTTACAACTTCTTTCTTTATAAATCTTGGTATAACTCCTACCGAATTTATTTCAAAATGTATGAACTTGCTGGGTGTCAGATATTTGTTCTTTAAGTCCAGAATTCTGTTTTTCCCTAGCTAAATATCCAGCCAAAAAGACTGAGTTTGACAGGTTCTCAGATATTTCCAAAAGATTTCTTAGTTCGTCAAGAAGGTTCAATCTTCTTGCCATACAATCATACAAGTAAAGAATACTCAAATTTGGAATTCATTCATAAATATACCAAGAGTAAAACACTCAGATGGGAAGAAAGACATATCTACGTATTACATACATACACTTTCTACGAAACTGCAGTAGCTTCATTTGCAAAGATCAAGCATGAAGTACAGAGCAGTTAATGTAACGCTGTTCCTGTTTGGAAAACACGTTTTGTGGTTGTTGCCAAGAGTAAATGAAGGATAGCAGTAATTCCAAGCACTTCTTGGCTCTAGTGAGACATTTTGTGCAAATTAGCTTCCACTCCTTTTCTTTTTTCTCATTTTAATTCAAAAAAGGGCAAAGGATAGTATGGCACATTTCAGATATAACCATACCTAGTTCCTGAAGTAAACGTTAGAAACTGCTCAGTACACCTCTCCTGGCACGCATAAGTGCTGCACTTGATTCTGCAGGTGACTCCACCTCTTGTCAGCTCTGGGACAGACCCTGGGTCCAAGACCTGCCCCCATACTCCCTGGCCTCATCCTTGCTCTGAGCCTTTCCCCAAACTCGCAGGCCTCTGGCCCTAACCCAAAGATTCATTATGAGTTTGGCAGCTCACCCATTCCTCCTTACAAATTTCTTCATCTGGGAACAATCTCTAAATGCAACACAGCCTCCAGACATTTCTTTATTGCCTCTGACAAAATCTTTTCTGAACTTCCAAAATTTCTGGGAGAACTGTACAGCAGGAGGCTCTTGTCCACAGATTTCCATTTCCTTCTACATGCAAATGCTTCATTATCAGTCACTGCGGGAGGGTCCATTACCTTCTTCACATTTCACCTCACTATTTCTATTCCTTCCCTTGTCATCCTTTCCAAAATAACAAGGTCATTATTAATATAAAGTCCCTCTAATTCCAGAGTCCCAAAACTGACTCCTAATATTTCTCCATTTCTTTACTGAGACTGGTGCTGTCTCTGTCATGAAGCCAAAGTATGGTGTAGGGATACTCTCAAGTTTCTTAGTTCTTTTTGCATATTTCAGCTGTTCTGAGATGGAAACTGTTGTGTTTCCTGACAGGAGTCAAACCTGTTTTCATGGTCAGGAGGACCGAGGAGGGGGTTGCTTCCCCTTGCAGGCAAGGGAACATCTGGACAGAGGGATGAATATCCTGATATCCCCATGCCAGTCCTGGCAGCATCAACATCTACCCACCGCTTCCAGACAGAAACAAATGTTATGTGCTCTCAGCTGAGCATAGCTTACACCCAAGAGAGAGGAGGAATTCATTTTCTGAGCCATGATGGAGAAACCTTGTAGTACACACAGTTAATGCTACTTTGAATTCAGGTCCCATAGACAGCCTGGAGGCATTTACTCTGCCTGTGACTGTCTTTTCCTGCACACATCTGTAAAACAACAAATCACAGCCAACACAAAAAAAGGTGATTGTATGGGAGATGATCCTCGTATCTTTGTCCTTGAAGATCTGAAACTCCTATCTTGCCTGAGCTACTTGGGGCGCTGTTGGAAGGACACAGAAATTATAAGAGAAAGAACAGATAGAGAAAGTAAATAACTGTTAGTAGCAGCATAGAAAATTCAGTGAAAAAATGTGACCTTAATGAGTTTATGCTGCTCTGCTTTCAGGACATTAGCTTAATGTTTTAAAAACTCCTATCCATACTTTTTTTTAAAGTCACCCATGTCTTTGTTTACGGGGAAAGCTGTTAGCAACCTCAACATTACTCATTGATCAGCTGACATGAAACCACATATTTCTACCCATTGGTAACAGTCTAAGTATTAGACTCTTTTCCAGAATAGTTTCAGAAACAGCACCATGGGATAGCGCTGTATACCATTTCCCCCTGCCCCCCAAAATATGTGGGACATCATGCCCACTGGCAAACCATCAGTTCTACCACTTCAGCAGTACTTAAATAAGTAGATGGTGTCTTCTAGCTTCCAAAGCAATTTAAAGGCATATTGTCTTCATTCACAATAGTGTCCGATTACCCACTCATGCCTACAAAATGAGATGTTCCTTAAGTTATGCAAATGCTGTTTCCAGGATTTTCAAGTTAATTTTGCACATATGTGCTTTTTTAATTATTAAGCTAAAGTACTCACAACGAAGCCAAAAACACCACACTTTTGAACATTCGGTGTTCTTTCTTTTGGCCTGATCTTCCTTCAAGACAAAATACACAGAGGAGGCTTTGAGCTCTTTGAGAATATACACATAAAAACAGTTTGTAATTTTACTCAGTGAATTATTGTCAAGGCAAACTCTTTTTCAAACAGAAATGGTATTTCACAGTAATTTGTGAGGGTTGTAACAAACAATTTCAGAAATACAAAGAGCATTTGCAGCTTAGTACATGACTCAGTTTTTTCTGTAGCAGCAGATATTCTTTCCTCCTTGTGGAAAAGTTACAAATCACTTTAAAAAAAAAGGAAAAGGAAAAAGGGAAAAGGAAAAAAAAGGGGGGAAAAGATAAAAGAATAAGAAAACAAAGAGAGAAAAGAGAAAGGAGGAAAGAGGAAAAAGAAAAGGCTTTGTTAGAGGAAATACACATTAAAGAAACACAAGAAAATTTCTTGTGCTGCTAGAAATAGAATTATATCCCATATAACATTAATTACTGAATTGTCCTTTAAGTGGCTTAAAAGTGAATGCTATTTTGATACATGACTTGAAAATTAATAATGAATACTAAATACGACAGTTGGCAAGCATAATGTTGTTATGTGGTTAAAAATTGCTAACACAGACCACAATCCAAACTTTCTGATCTCCGTGATAATTGGCTGCAGATGAGCATACTCAGAATAGGACACAAATCCCTGGGGTCTGTCATGGTCCCAGCTAACCCTCATGGCTCATTAGTTGGGCCTGCTTAAAGGATAACAGCTTCTGCAGGGAACAGCTGGCTGGGCAGGGATACAATCGCTGTTCAGATCTCGCCTTCCCAGCCTGCAGGACCCCTGTTAGGGGCTGGGGAGGCACAAGCCAGGCTACCAAGCCTTAGAGGCACAGACAGAGGGTCTCCCACTGCGAACAAAACCCAGAAACCTGAAAGAGTGGGGTGGTCTGAGCAAGTGCAACCTTCCTGCTACTGTTTTAGACCCCAGCCAGGTAGATAATAGACAACAGCTATTGCAGGGGAGAGGCCAACAGCTGAGAGATTAAGATGAAAGCCGAAGTTTCAAGACTTGGCATAAAGTCCACGGGAGACCTCTCAGTTATTGAGACAATCACTACTGGGTAGCAAAGCACGCAATTGCTAATATTACCTTGAGGCACAACAATTGTAAGATGTACCTACACACCTCAGAAGGAAGAAACAGGTGATTTCACAGACTGTAAAATGCTTTGCTCACTCTCTTTCAAAATATAACATATCTCTATTTATATGACAATTTTATGTTTTGATTAGAGAGAGTCTAAATTGATACATATTCAATTACCTTGTATCCTTATAAAAGTTTGGTTAGGATTTTGCTTATATTTTAACTAAATACTTGATAATTCAAAACATGTAATTTGCAACCCCTTCCTACCTTTATCTACTGCCTGGAATAGTTTTGATCTCCCCAAATACTATACCAGCATAGTATGTCAAACACATGATGTAGTTATGACACAATTCTGACTTCAATTGCAATGCAGACTTCAGTTACAGTGAGTCTACTTAACGTTTGAGGACAAAAAAACTTGGCAGGGTTGCATTTATGTGAAGAAATAACACATACACACAAATGCTGAGGCTCTGAATGAGTTTCTTACAGCAGTTATCATCCCATGTTGGTTCAGCAGTCCACATTAGCAGGATTTAGAGATCCCTGGCCAGCTCTTAGTGTATAAATGTACAATGAATTCAACCAAAACTAAACAGAAATCTTATCTGCACTCCATAGAAGCATCATGGACTGGACTCACTTTTCTCACATATTTTCCTCCCTGATTTGCGGCTAAAATTTAACCCAGAATGGTTAACCTGATAATGTTCTTGAGCCCTAAAGTTACATACACACAAGTTTAAAAACTGGGTTGGATATAAGAATGTTTGGAATAATTTTAACTGACTGTAGTGAGTGATTCATAAATTTAATGAGCACTCTGTGTACTTCATATTACTTCCCTTCATATTATTAGTGGAATCATATATATACAACCGAGAGATAAATCATTATATATTTTGTTGCAAAATATAATTTCACACAGACAGGGACATTTGCATTTAGCAGCAGTTTCTACTGAACAGGAGCCAAGTACATTTCCTTCTCAGCCTCCTTTCCCCTCTGTTTCAATTTTGTGCAGTATCAGTTAATCTCTTGTAGTTCTTTCTTCTGGTATCATGTAGTACCTAAAGGAATGCCCCCTAAATTGGCTTTTCTCCTCACATAAATAGTTATTTTCAAAAACAGGTAGGTGCATGTTTTATATTCCTAAGGAACAGAAGGAATGTTATTGCTACAGCTTATTCAATTATTCCCATGCATCCACTTCAGAGCTCTCCAAAGAAATATGTCCATGTGACATGAAATACATGCCCAGTTTACAAGAACAGAGTTCACCAAGAAAACTTGTGTTTTTTCCACAATGCAAAAAAAATTTTGCTTTGCTTTGTTTTATAATATCATTAAGATGCAGTAGGGCGTAAATCCCAAATCTGCTCCACCAAAAAAACCCCACTACATCAAACACCAAAAAAAGCTACATCTTGCAAGGACTGGGCACATATTGCTTCTGAACATGGAACCTGCTGAAAGGTGCTGTGGACCTCTGACCGTGGCCTTGAAATCACGGTATGGAAATCACCACTCCGGACAACTGACACAGCTCTTCATCAGTCTGTTTAGGTGCAGAAGTCCATTTCAGTTATATCTGAAGGGAATTAGCTAATGTAACAGACATAATTTTATCTTTATAACCATGTAGCCAAGTATATTTCCATGACTGCTTTTCTTTAGTATCCAAAAAGCAATGCTAAGCTGGCAAACTGTGCTTTCAGTGATCTGTGTGTAATCTAACAAAGCAGCTGCGCTCAGCAGGAACAATGATTTTGTCAGAGCGCTAAGTAAAAACTCTTCAGAGCTCTGATAAAGCCTTTAAAAGAGAAGATTCTAAAACAAATTATTAACTTCCTTTAAGGAATCAGGATAAGGCCAAAGATCCAATGCTCAGGATCAAATTACTGATAAGGGGAAAGAGAAGGCAAAATTTAGTTCATAAGTCACGTAAGGGGAGAGGCAACCGCCCTCTACTACAGGAAAGACAAATGGACCATCCTATTTCTTTCTGTTATTTCACAAGATCTTGCAGGACTATGGAAACAATCCTTTGAAACATAAATACACCTACATTAAAACAGTATTTTCCAGCAATCTAATACAAATTCTGTTATTACAAGAAACACATGTATATTTTCTATCTCTAAAGCAACTACACATCTTCTACAACTAATATGCTGCAAGAAAGATTTAAGAAAATGTTAACACATTTAATTAAATTGGCACAATTAACAAGTTTTAAATACTTTGAAGTTTGATTCAGTGTTTAAAGAAAGAAAAACCTGCAAAGCAGTTTGGCTTTCAAGGGCCACATAGAGAGAGTTCCAAAAACTTTATGTCCAATCGATCCTTGCACAAAAGATTTCAGATCTTTAATGGAAATTGCTAGCTATAGCAATAATAATTTTAAACAACAAGTGATGTAAAGATCTGCCAAATTAAAACAACATACATTGAGGTTTAGCAGAAAGACTGGGGATAAGAAAAACATAGAAAAGACATAGCTCATTCCTTCTCAGACCTTCATTAAAATGTATAGGCTACCAGCCCTAAAAAGACAATCAAGAAATCTATGAAGTATTAGTGCATGGCTGCCGAAAAATTAAATCCTCCTAAAACTGGATCCCAAAGTACTTTTAACTCTATGTGGACAATCCCACAGGATTTTTCGTCCATTCCATTTTGCTTATTTATGTTGTCAGTTTCCTGGAGCAAGGACTTTTACTTCTGTACATGGACACTACTAGTATTTTACCAGTAAATAGTTATCACAGCAGTACACTTTTGTTTTAAAAAATGGTAAAATGAAGAAAAAAGGAATAAAATTATTTTAACACTACTAACATTTACATAGCATAATCCTTTATTTTAGTCCTAAAAACATAGAGACCTCCACCCCCCCCAAAAAAAACCCCAGCCTGAACTTTTATTACTTTTCCAGGTATCTGTTGGTTCTTCATAGCTATATTGCTCACTTTTGCCTGCCAACCAAGTCTTTCCACAACAGCAGCAATTGTCATCACCAGTACTATTTATAATATACATATTATATAGAATGGGGCAGCTTCTAATCCTTGTTAAATTGCTGTAATTCCGGAGTGATTTTATTAAGTCAATAGACTTGATGTCACCGAGATCATGGTTTGGCCCTGTTCCTTCTCATGTCATTTAAGGAACGCTACAGCTTTCCAGCAGTGGCATGCTTTTTACACATTCTGTCCTTTACAGAGAGGCACGTTTTAACCATGCCACTGTTTATATGCACTGCTGAATCTGAAGCAGGTGACCTAATTTATTGTAACAGAATGCAAGGCCCAACAGTCTGACTCCAAACTGCCACGTACTTTTATGGGCTGGACTAGAGAATGTCCCAAGTTGCTTGCATCATTTAATGTCTTGAAAAGGTTCTTTCAGCCAGAGCTGCCAGAATTGTTTGCATCCTGCACACGCCAAACTGAATACGGATCCAGAATTTTCCAAATGCAGGGACCACAAATCGCTTGGCTTTTGAAAGAAGAAAGAAATAATGTAATCTATACATTTTGATTTATATCAAGTGCTAATTCTTTTCATATATTTTCCACTATTTAAAATATGAAAAAGAGGCTATAAAAGCAATTTAAAAAATCATAGGGAAAAAAAGCAAGCTGAGAAATGTGACACCTTTTAGTTTCTCCACATAACACCTTGCTATTGTGTTCATTTTCTAGAGAGACAGGTAGTTTATTTCTTAAAGTAATAAGCTTACTTAGGGTATTTGCTGGGGACCCTAAAATATTCAGGAGGGGCTGCTATTTAATCACATTTTAGAATTTAGGATTTTAGAAAGTTTGAGAGTCTTGTTGAGTAAGGTGTGAATGTGGGTATTTCTCTGTGCTGTTCCACATCCATGTTTTTTGGTGGACTAGATCTCCAGAGCTGTGATTTTCAGCCTTCAGTTGCAGAACCCCAAGTGTCTCAAGACCGCATCTATTAGTTTTGAGAAAGATGAATAAGAAAGGGAAATCTGTTGTCATTTGGCTTAAATTTGTTCTATAGGAATTAAAACCCAATGTTTTTAAGTTAACAAAGGACAGATTGTGAATGGTACTTTATGGAATTTTACATATTTAAAGGATTATGTTTTATTTGGAGAAGCGTTTCTCTGATAAAACTTAGTGCTCCCCTCTCTCTCACCCATTCTCCCATGTTCTGGCTTCCTTTCTTCTTCTTTCTTCCCAATACATCTTCTGCAGGACATTTCACATTCCTCATGTTCACCTAGGTTAGGTGACCTTTACGGGGAGGCAGGCAACTTAACATCTCCCAGTGGTGGGAGAGAGATATCTGATTAGATCTACTATT
The DNA here is from genome assembly GCF_018139145.2 of Gymnogyps californianus. NCBI lineage: Eukaryota > Metazoa > Chordata > Aves > Accipitriformes > Cathartidae > Gymnogyps > Gymnogyps californianus. Next base: position 24,578,896 of record NC_059472.1, read on the forward strand.
GATGTGTATCATGAATCCCTAATGATGGGCCGTGTCCAAAGCCCCATCCATGCTACGTTTTCATAATCTGACAACTACTTTAAACAATGAGCAAAAGAAAATGATTCTAAGTCACGAACTGTCAGCAGATGAAAAAGTTGACCAGCAAAGTGCCTGATGACGTACAGGCAATGATCAACAACAGAGAGATGAACCTGATGTTTTAAAATATGACAGTCACAAGCTAAAACTGCTAGATCCTGTCCTCAGATTTTTGGCAAAAGAGGAAAACTGAGCTACTCATTATAAATCAAATTAACCTGACAAAATGAAGGGATTAGCATCAAGCAATGTAATGACAAGCCTCATATCAATAGCCACCGATTTCCATTCAGTCATCCTTATGCACAGCACACACATATAGACAGCTAAAACTTGCTGGCATGGTAAAAGGCAGCTTTGACAGAACCTCCATGGACCAATATGTATTTTCTCTAAACCGTGAAAATAAGGTCTTTTTTCCAAGACAACAGTCCTGTAGCAAATATTTATTTCATACCACTTACATAAAGCAGATCTAGTACCCCAAAAGTAAACACTTTCTTTCAACAGCTGCTGACTGGTCAACAAACTTTCTCATATTCCTGCTTGCAAATGGCAATCTCCTTTTTATTATAAACTAACTCAGCCAAGGCCTGCTCATGCCTTTTATCACTTGTATTTGAGATGGTTTTTGGCGGTGGCGGTGGGGTTTTTTTGTTTTTTGTTTTTTTTTTTTTTTTAATAACTTACCTAGTAGAGATTGTGAGTTAACATCCCTTCTTCGGGTGAAATGTCCTCCAGGGAGATCTTTTGCCATGACAGAGACAGTGGAAAGCAGAGTGTGTCCAAATAGCAGAAAGAAGCATACAATCATTTTCTTCATCTTCAAGAAACAGAGGGACATTGAAGGATGTGAAACTGCAATAAAGGACAGAAGGAGATGAGCTCTTTGATTACACAAAAAGATACACTGTAACCATGTCAGCCACCCAGATGCATTGCTTCCCTCCCATCACATACAAACATGCAGATACACTGGCATGGAATAATATCTACACCTTCAAGAAAGAAGAGCTACATAATACAGTAGCAGTTAGCAGACCCTATGTAGTGTTTGTAAGTATTGTTTGTTGAAGTTCATAGTTAACATTTAAAATATATCAACTTTTACAATAATTCGTAATAATCAAGTATTTTTAAAGCAAGAAAAGGAACTTTGTTTCAGTCAGTCTGTCAGCATAAACAGGTTCGAGGAGGACACAAATATATTTTCATTATTCTACTCAGCACTCCGTTGCATTTTTTCAGAAGTTTAATAGTTCTTGTAGTCTGAGGGATACTTGCTTCGGAAAATCTTGGACAATTAAAACAAGAGAAGGGAATATATTCCAGAAACAGCAACTTCTAGTTGCATTTATATGTGAGTTGGCGACAGCTCATGCTTCCTTTTCAGAAGACTGTCCATGGTTGCTAGTATGAAGATAACAGGGCAGGATGAATCTTGTTTACTCCAGGAGACTTCTGAGGACCGGCAATGAGCTTGCCATAGGTCACGGAGAAGTTTTGTCATACAGAAGAACACATTGACAGGCAAAATTCCTACACTAAGAGATGATTCCTGCCCAGGAGTTTGTTAACGCACCATCAAAAGCCATGGCTGACTCTGCCCACAAACAGAAAGCTAAGACGGACGTGCTAAAGGCTCATCTTCTGGCCATGTCCCCTGTTGGTGGGCTTCCTCAGACGGCAATTCCTTCTACCTTCCCCTCAAATTTTATTGTGGGTTGTGAAGAGAGCATCTCACAGGAGCTAGATTCAGCCTTGGAACTGGTGATATGATGAAGCTTAGTCAAGAGCTCCCCTAGGTGCGCCAGAGATGGATAAAACTACCCACTTTCACAACAAAGAACTGTTCTACCTGAAACTGAGTGGAAACTTCAGAAGCAGTGCAAATTTTAACAGTAATTCTTGGTTAAGTAACTAAGATGTTGAAAACAATTTTAATACAGTCCTAAACCTGATAAGCAGATAGAGCCACAGATCTGTAACACAAGGCAACTAAATGCCCCACTTCAGAAAGAGAATTGATTTTTTCCCCACCATGAGGTACTCACTGACAGAAAAGAAAATTGAGTAAATATTTTCTCTCTAATAAAGAGATTTTACACATTATTCTTCAGTCTGTCCCGCACAATCATTACACATTGATCTGTCTGTCAATCTATTTTTCCTTTTGTGTATCCTACTCAGCATTCCCAAATGTGAACACAGTGTTCTGGTGTATATGACAGAGAGCAAAATGAACTGAGTCTTTGCACTCAAAATGCCCAGCCTTGCTTAGATGTTCAGTATTATCCAGTAACAGGCAATATGTGATTTAAGGACATTCAAACTAGGAAAGAGATGTAAATAGTTGGTGCTTATAATAGTGGCCACAAAAAATTAAATTTTTGGAGCCCTAGCAGCACGGACACCTGGATGGTATTATTGGTAGAGTATTTCCAGTGCTCTAGTCAGAAACAGATGGACGCTGCAAAGAGCACGCACCACTGAAAATAGGACAAAATTTTGCTGGAGGCAACAGTTGTTACTGCTGGAGACTACCAATGAAAGCTTCTCCCAGGTTGTCTCCTCACTTCTCAGAACATCGTCAACAAACACAGGGCTGTGCAAGGGGGCCTCTTCTCTCTCTGGCCTGTTCCTTCAGCACACAAGGCAAATGGACCTCAAGGATACATGCCAGTTCTTAGCACCAATGTTTTAGAAACATAGAAGCCATGCTCAGAGAGCTAAGGAGCGTAGAGAAATGTGCTCCTTACAAGGCTGTCACAGAAACCAAGCATGAACAGTTTGTTCAAGAGGGCTATCTGGCTGTTACCTAGTTATCAGTGGCCTAACTCATCCCTCCTTCCTATCCATCCTAAACAGCTGTGAAGACTGGGCTAATCTCTAAGTAAAGCCATTTTACCTGTTCCTGATGGCACATTAATGGAGAACCAAGGATACTGTGGCAGAGCACCTTCACAACGTGTTGCTGAACCATCCAGTAACAGCATGATGCCAAAGGAAACTGTGATAAAGAAGTGACTCAGGACAGTCCTACTAGCTCTGCAAAGTACCCCAAACTAAACCCTCTTACATTCTGGCACTTAACATATTTTATGCCTTTGTAGCAATTTTTGATATTTGGTTGCAATTTCAAATTCACTAGGCTCACAGCTGTCCCCAAGCAACTTCAGAAATAAGAAAAAAAAAAAAAAGTGTTTGTTTGCTGTGATTTTGTGTCTTTGAATTCTGTTAGGAAAATGTTTGTATAATATGCAAATATCATACGATTAGCTGACCATATAAACCAAAATGCCTATGTAATCATTCATTAGCTGTCACTGAATTCTGAAACATATTAAAGCAGTAAATTTTCAATTTTGTGTGATTTTACCAGTCCCTTTGAAAAATAAGGTTGGGGGTACTATAGAAACAGAAGCATTGAATAACAGTGCCTAGCTTTCTGGGGATCTTTTTATTCAAACTTAACATAACTTCTATTGTCCAATAATATTTCATTTTGATTCAGAAACCTTAGATCTCAATATCTTTACCAGCCTGATAACCAGAAAATAAGCCTACTTACAATTCCACCAAAAAAGATCCAATTCTTGTTAAAAAAAAAAAAATCTATTATCAACACACTCCTACCCTCACAAACAGTGTTTTAAAATACTGTTTCAAAAGAAATGCTTAACAGAAGAGAGCTTTAGTTGCCTCATTTTACAAATTCTGATATATAAGATAATGTAAAATAAAAACTAAAGTGAAATTGCATTCCTTTTCAATGAGAAAAAGTTCCCAAAGCCAAAGGCTGTGTATGTGATAATAGACGCCACTGATCCAAGCCTATTGCCACCCTTTCATCCACACTGAAAGCTTCTGTGCTGCTTTGCTGAGGTGATGACAGTCTGGACTTGTGTGCTTTGCTCTAGTTCCAGGTACATATTTGTGTCCACTGCTGCTTGCATTTTTACATGACCAGTTTGTGTTGTGGTTGCATGGCTTCTCCGCATACAGACCTCCCATGGCTCTCTGTTTATTTTCTGGGTCTTCTGCAAGGTCCTCTGTCTTCACTCTAGAAGTTAGATGTTGTTTATTGCACCACATTTGGTATTTAACACCTCATTTTCCCAGCAGGCTAAGCCAGGCTGCTGGCACAGCCCTTTGTAGCTTCACATTGCTGGCTAACCCTTGCTCTACCAGCTGAAAACACATTCCCAAAGTACCAAACTTACAAACACATATTTTTGTGGCTACCTGGAAAATATGTTTCAAGCACTTCAACTCCAGCTGTCGCAGCAGGAGTATTCAGCATTATACCATCGGAGCCAACTCCCCTGGGCAGACCCAAGACCAAGGCACTGTATGACAAACATCCCAAACACCTCAAAAGCAAAAGACACCAAGAGGAGGTGTGGCAATCCATGGGGCTCAACCAGGTTGAGCACCAGATGCACCGGCTTCCACTGCTCCATTCTACCCATGGAGAGAGGAAGAAGAGAGTCCTATGCAGGGCTTTCACAGCAACCTTGGAGCAGTCAGTGCAGCACGCTGCTCTGTTGGACATTTGAAGAAGCTCCTAACAGAGAACACACAACTGCTGCTCACAGAGGTACAATCTGGTGAGGGCTGCTTGCAATATCTGCAGCTGTCTTGAAGAAGTTTGGTATAAAGGAGGAGATTCTCTTAGAAGATGGCAAGTAAATAGACAGGCTCTCTTGTTCTTTTCGGGCTTCCCTTCCTCCCTAACTGGCTGCTAGTCAAGAGCTAAATATTTCCATGGTGTCTTCTTATCAATTTTACCTGTGCTTGCTTAGCCATATACCCATGCAACAGAATAATTTTTCTGACACCCTGTTATGGATTTTCAATTTTCATAAACTATAGTGTAAGAATACTGAAAAATGAAATTGGGTCTTCATCTTTAAAATACCTATTTCCTTTGTTGGACAGCACTCAGACAACACAAGCCTGTTTCTACCCTTTCAAATATCTTTCCATGGAAGTCTCCTCATAAGGAATTGATGGCTCTTTTGGACAGAGACACTACTTAATATTCAGTGTCAGTGGTGATAAATCAATGACCTTCTCCACTGCGTGGTGCATGTTATTAAGATTTGTCCTCTTCACTGTGATAACTCTTAAATAATGTCAAGGGAGAAGAGATGCTCTGTGGCTCATGCTGAAGTCAGTGTCCTTCCATCTCTTACCCAACTTCAGGGAAATTTCTTTCACACAGAATCAGGAAACCCTTCCACTGGCCTGGAAGGCCATCTTTTTTTCATTCAGGTACCTCAAAAATGTACCTGTCTTTGCTGGGCAGATCATGCTGAAAAAGAAACTGGAAAACCAGGATAGTAATATGTTTCAGCTCACACCTCCTGCTCCTCTGGGTGGTCTCCTTCCTCGTCTTGCAGTACAAGTTCCCTTCAAAGGCTCAATCAGAAACATGAACTCCACAAACCCCTACCCCTCCACCTTCTCCAGCTGCCACCAAAACTGGCACAATGCACAGAAGGGGAAATTCTCAGCAGTTACCTGGAACATCAACACCTTTAGTAACTGCAGACAATATCCCCTCTCTTGAACCCTATATAATTTCTCACCATAGATGGGAAGGAAGAGGAAGACAAAAAAAGCACCAGAAGCAGCAGTTATTACCACTATAGAGGCTGCCTTCAGCTTTCCTTGTTTGATAGTTAAAAGAGACAGCCATTTACTTTCATTAAGCTGCCAGATCTAACTTCAGTGTTTTTAAGTTATAACGAACATAAGTGCATAAAAGGGAAAAATTCTGAAGTTCTTTCAGCACTCCTTATATCTACCCATTTTTAAGATAACAGGAAACCACAATCAAATCAAAAGCTTTACCTGAAGTTAAAGGAACTGCAAGCGATCTATGTAAGTCAATAAAATCAGAGTCTGTGTCCCCAAGTTAGCAAGCACAGTGAGTTACTTGGAAAACCAATGAGCTCTTATTACATGAAAGCCACAAAATACCTCATTCTCAAATCCATCACCTCAGAAATTAAAAAAATTAAGGACAGCAGGCACTGTAAAGCCCTGTTAACTATCAGTTGCAACATGTTCCAAGGTACTTCACTATCCACAAGCCACCACATGCATTACTAGTCCATTACTCATTAAAATCACTGTGTGTGGCATGGGTATCAGGACATAGAGTATTAATAATTTCCTCCATCTTTCTGGACCAGCTGCTGACACAGGCATATTCCAGTTCTGAAAAAGAGCTACAGAGCCCCACAGCATCCAACATCATAAGATATCTGTCCCTAGCTATGCAGGTGTTGTGTGAGGGCAGCTGGCCACAATCAGGAGGATGATATTTAGCACATCAGCAAGAAGCACCATCTTGCCTTTATCCTTACAAAGGAGCACTCTACTGTCATCCTGTTCCACCAAATGATGCACTGGATTTTCTGTGACTCCTTGCTGTAGAAGGAGGGCTTCACTAGGCCCAGCAGCACAGCACAGGTAGAACTCCCCTAAATCATGGTTGTCAACTACATCTCACCAATATGGTTAAATCATGAAGAAGAAACCAGGTTGCAGGTGCTCTAAGTTTGTAAATTCCTCATCTGCTCCTCAACCCTGATGGCTACATGAACCTACCCACCCTGCAAAGCAGCAGAGCAGTACTCCCTTGTCAACGCATTCTTTAGCTCCTTTTAAGAGGCTAACTTTGGCCATTCATGCTGTTAGTAGTATCAGATGAATCTGGGAAACTCATTATCTAAAAGTCAATTAGTAATTCAGGTGTATTCTGAGACAGACAAACCAAATGCAAACAGCTTTCATAGTAGCACAGCAAGCCACCACAATAACAAAACGAACTGTTGACTTGGCAACATCAGTCTTTTATCAATCTAAACCAATGAGTGTCCAGACAGTAAGAATAACCCAAATCTGCAGTGGGTTTCGGACCAGAAGTTGTGTACTCCAGCACAAGAAGACTGGGACAAATTCTTTGCATGGGTCCATGAAGGTCTGCTTCCTGACAGGAAGTTTTATGGCCACACGTTGTTTTGTGCCTGCAGAAGGGCACGATCCTAGCATGTAATGGCAGTTTGCCTGTTCCAGACATGTCTGCATAGTAATGGGGGACAGGATGACAACCACAGATTCACAAAGTCTTCCAGCTTTGTTTCCTAGGCTTTCAGATGGTCCTCCTCATCCAGCACATATCCCTACCTTGGCAGCTAAAAGGATATTCCAGTGCTCTCTGTACTGAGAGATCCCCCTGCCTTGTATAGCAACTGGCTGCAGCTGAAAGAAACTCCATCAGTACCTAATTATTCTGACTGCTGCTACAAATGCCCACAGCTGAGTTGTATCCTGGACTAATAAAATCAAATGTGACAGTGAAATAAATCAACTTAGATTTTGAAACAGTAAAGGGAAGACCCAAAATGCATTACAGAGTAGTTCCTAGAAGGGAAGTGAATGACCTTTGGTAGTCAGCCAAATATTCCCACAAACCCAATACTGTACATGAGTACCCATACATAGAATGTAGCTGAAGGTGCTACAGGATACGGGAGGGCAACCACATTCTGGAAGCCATCAGAAGAGCACTGGGGATGGGGGAAGAACAGCTTGCCTAGCCAAGCACAGAGGTCAGATAAGCACACACACATCTTCATGAGTATACACACGAAAACATACAGCATATCAGAAAGAGCAAAGATCAGCATTAGATTTTATTGTGAGGTGTAAATGTCATGGTAGGACTTTTACACAATGGACTTAGTTATCTAAAGGGCTTAGAGTATATGTACTACGTGTATAATTTAATTTTCTACAACTCTAATGAAATAAAGAACATTACGGGATCTATTAGTTATTTTTAAGTCATTAATCTAAATCACATAGACTTCCTGATATTACTGTTGTGAAACTAGTAACTACTAAATCATAGAATCATAGAATAATTTAAGTCAGAATGGACCTCTGTAGGTCATCAGGTCCAACCTCTGCTCAGAGCTGAAGCTGATGACCATTTCAGTAATTTCAGAAACTTGCCATATAAAAGTTAACGGTGAAGCTGTAGAACAGTGCACCCATAGTATGGTTTACTCTGCATAGTTTCCAGTGGTCAGACAGCAAGCTTTAGCAGTGGGAATTCTTATTTTATGACAGCATCAATCTCCATGTTATGATTTTCATCAGTTGCCACTTGGACAATAGACCTTTTCATTATCTTGTTCTTTCGGGGAGGACTCATTTGCACTTTCTGGTTCCGAATCTGATCTAGACATCAGAGTTTCCACAAAGTTCCCAGAAGAGCAGCATGGGAAAACTGAGAAACTTCACTTTTACCATGAAGACTAGGTATTTATATGAAAGCATATATTATATGACATATAATACATACGTGGGCTGCTTAGTTTTGTCTCTGTGAAGTAGTCACAAACCATAAGACTGTTAATTGCAAACAGAAAGGCTTTTAAAAAAAAAAAAGATATAGTGGTTCTGAAACTTATTTGCAAACCCACGCTGACCCCAGTACCAGCACCAGTGTAAATAATTTGGGGATTAAAACTACTCCATTCCAAATACTCCTTGCTCATAATGCAAACACGATCTAATAATGAGTACGCTATATAAAAGGAGCTTGTTAATGATGTCCAGATTATAATTAAATAGCAGTGCTTAGTGTTTTACCCTCCTATGGAGATTGTTTATAAGTCATGGGAGAGTATTTAGATCTGATTAGCCTTTCCCTAGTTTGCCCGGACTGACTAAAACATCTTTTACTATTACAGCTGTGTCCCAGGGTCCCAGCTCATAAGCACTGGAGCGTGCGTTAGTTTGTTCGTGAGAAATCCCAGTGAAGTCAATGGAAAGACTCACGTAAAGTAATTAGGTGTGAATATTGAGTGCAAGATTGAGGATCTTAGCTGCAGCCTCATGTAACTGAGTGCTACATTTTCTTAAGATATAAAAGAAATCAAATTTAATTTGATGAATATAGTTATAATCATAGTGATATACAGTACATGAGGAAAAGTTTAAAAAATCCAGTGCTTAAAGCTGACACATCTGTATGAAAAGTGTATCATTCAAAAATTATTTTGTAGATTTTGTAGGATTTTATGGAAAAGCCATATGTGTATTTTATTAAGCTCTTAATCTAAGGAGAATTTATGATGGGATTCAGTACAATAATTTCTGCTGAAGTAGTCAGTTGCCTGACAGTAGCACAGCTTAACATGTAAAACAGCATGTCACCTTTTCAGATCTCAGTCAGGATCATGCACCCCTTGAATGACGGCCCCAAAAGAAAACCCAAGCATTTAGGAAGTATTACATAAATCAGTAGATTGCATTCTTCCCTCTCAGTCAACACTAACCCACGGTTAAGGAGTGACAGCAGCTAGTCCGACATGGAAAGAACTGTCTTCTGAAACAGGAATATGTGGTCATTGAAGATGCCACAATAATTTTTCTAAGATTAAAGAGCACCATCTAGGTTGGGTTTCCACGGTAAGTATATTACATGCAGCAAACTGTCCCCGACCCCTTCCACCTCCAGCAAATGCGCTGCTCTCAGGAAGCCCGGGCAGCTCCCACGCTGCATGTCAGAGGTGACTGCTCCAGTGCACAGCTACCTGCAGGGCTGTACCCGCTGCATCCTGTCCTGCTGGAAGCTGGTAAAGACACCTGCAGGCTACTCACTAACAAATGTTTCTAGGTAAAGTTCGGCTCTGATTCTGCACTGATATTAAAATATAGTGGGTTTTTTCCTTACAGCACATACACTGTTAATGAGTTACTGAAGCATGCACGAAGACGGTATACGGGGAGTTTGCTCAGACCCATGCAGTCCAAAACAACGGGAAACATTTCTCCTTCGGCTGAAACACGAGCAGCAAACCACTCCAGCAGGACCCGGCAAGCGAGCATCTAACCCAGCCCCAGACCCCGCCGCGGCCCCTTGCCTCGGCCTGCCCCTCCCCGCCAGGCCCCTGCCGCCCGCGCTGCAGCCCCCGCCGGCTGCAGGGCCCTCCCCGGCCGCCCCCTCACCCGGAGGGGCCCCCGGGGCACCGCCGCCGCGGGGTAGAACCGTCCCTCCGCCGAGCCGGGGCCCCAGGGCGGGGGTGACCTCAGGCTGTGCCGTGCCCCGGAGGTGTCAGCGATGCCGAGCCCCGCCGGGAGCCGCGGGAGGTAGCGGGGTTGCCGGTGCCCCCGGGCGGGGAGCCACGGACCCGCCTGGCGGGCGTGAGAGGCGACGCGGGGCAGGGCAGCGCGGGCGGCAGAGCCGGGCTTACCTGAGGGGCTGGCGGGGCCGCTCCGCTCGGCGGCGGGCAGCGGCGGCGGCCGAGAGCGAGCGCGGGAGCGCCTCCTCCCCCCTCGGCACGGCCCCGGGACGGCGCTCCCCCTCCCGCCCCCCCGGGAGCGCCGCGGGCTGTGGGGAGCTGCCGCCTCCCGCCAGCCCCGTCCCCGAGCGGGGGTAGCCCGGCTCAGCAGTACTGAGGGGAGGGAAAGGCGGGGTCCCGCTGGGGAGACACCGGCCTTCCTGTCCAGACCTCCAGAGCCGACTCTTCTCCACGCGGCCCCGGGAGGCAGCTGCGGGTGGCCGGGCCCCTCTCTCCTCAGCCGCCTCGCCGTCAGGGACGCGGTCCCCCTCCTTCCCGCCTGTCCCGTGAGGGACACGGGCTGTTGCCCCGCTCCCTCCCGCTTGCCCCGTGTAAGGGACGCGGTCCCACTCCTTCCCGCCTGTCCCGCGTGAAGGACGCGGGCTGTCCTCCCGCTCCCTCCCGCCTGCCGTGAGGGAAGAAACGGGATCGACGGCCCTCACGGGACACGGGCTGTTGGCCCCACGCCTTCCCGCCTGCCCCCCGAGGGACGGGAGACCCGCTCCCTCCCGTCAGCCCCGTCAGGGACGGGGGATGCCGCCCCGCTCCCTCCCGCCCCTCCGGGCTTCTGGCTGTGGTAGCCCCGTCTCGGCCCCGCCGCCCCGCGCCCGCCGCGCACCTCGGCCCCGCCGCCGCTTCCTCCCTGTCAGACCTGGCCCTGCGCTGCGAGGGGGCGGCGAGGGGTGCTCCTGCAGCCCCGAGGAGGAACGCCTGCCCCGGCCGAGTGGGCTCCCCCGCAGGAGAGGGCCGTGGGGTCCCCGCTAGAGGAAATCGGTGTGGTTTTGGTCTGGCGCCTCAGCGCCGAGCCGGTGGCATCTTTCCCCGGCCAGCGCCGTGCTCCCCGGGCCGGGCCCGCGCTCCCTTCCAGGGAAGCCGACCAAGGGAAACGTCGGGGAATGGAAATCCCATTCCCCGCGCAGAGGACCTCCGGGCCAAGGCAAACAGTCCCTGGTGAATCATGCGGGTGTCTGCCACCGCGGCGAGCCTGTGGGAGCCTCCGTCGGGGAAAACGCTGAGGGAAGCGTGAAATAAACGGGCCAGGTAGAAGGGACCGTCGTTTCTCACCTGTCACGGCAGCGGCGCAGTCAGTAGTCCAGGTGGAAAAAGCTGAGTGTGGGGTTTATATCAACACTTACGGTTTTATTATGTATGAAGAAGAAAAAATAAAATTCCTGCTTTGTTCCAAAGCAATTGTGATTACTGTTTCCTGGAAAAAAACAACAGTGAAAGCCATTCCAAACGGCAGAGGTGAGCTGGGCTCACTGTCACGTCCAACAGGAAGGGGATAAAGTCACCAAGCCATGCCAGTTCCCGTGCATCAGGTGCCAGCAGGGTCCGAGAGAGGAGATTTGTACCCCCTAGAGTTGCTGGGATGGTGAGCAAACTTTGGAAATCAGCAGAGCTAATTTGGGTAAGTTTTGTAAGGCACAATTAATTGTCTGTGAGGTGTGTGTACAAAATCTAATCCCTAAAAAGGAGGGTGTAAATGATGAGCAAATCTCAAACTGAAGGAGGCTGGATTCACCCCATCTTTCATTCTGAGCACTGTCTCCTGAACCTCTCCTGTAGCTAGAGGAAAGGGAAAAATTAAAAAGGCAGATGAACATTGATAGACGTTATAGCAAACCCAGCAGAGCTAAGTGCAGAACAGTTCACCCGTTCTGTTTCATCCTTTGTAATGTAGCATAGGACGAGGCCCCAGCCACAGTCCCAATTAATGCTCTGTCATCTCAAAATACAGAATCTGTACCCCTGAAGATTTCACTGTGCTGTGGCTTGAGGCACCAGCTGAGTTGTCAAAGGAAGACAAAAGGCAAGAGAGAAAGTGTTGTGGTGAGAAGATGATGTGAGCGCCCAGAGGCTCAGCTTGGCAGCTTCAGCTCCAACTTACACATAAGAAATCCCAACACTAGCTCTTCCCAGAGGCCATGCAGCCTGCTGCTGTTGGCAGGTTGAACACACGGAAGGTATCCCAGCTGGAGATCGGAGGAAGGGATATGATGGCAGTGAGTCAGCATGGTAAGGCATCTATTTGTTTCATAAGAGACAGCTTAAAAGATGGGGGGATTTTTATTTGACTTTATTAATCAACTTTGCTATTTATTTAATACCGTACCAGAAGTTCTGTGTATTTCCCACATTACAGAGTTTCACTGTCTCTTCGCCACTTGTCCTTCCTCAGATGACGAGCTTCTGTCCTCCACTCCCACGGTGTGACTTCTTTTCAATTTGGGAAAGACATTGTTCAGTCTGTCAACATTTGGGAGGATGGGTAGAGGAAAGTTGGGTGACGTTAAGTTAGAAAAAGCTGGAGGCTTCTATCAAGCCATGCTTTGATCTGCAGGCAATTATTAAGCTGCTTGAAGACTGCTAACTGGATACCAGAGGCTTTCTGAGTCTCCTCTTTCCTTTCCTGGCTTCTCTCTGTGCCTGGATGGATAGTTCTCAGTCTGGAAGAAACTCCCAGTAATGTAGGCTGCTTTTGAATTATCACAGCCAACCACATAATGTAAAAACCACATTTCAGAAAGTACGTTCCATCTTAAAGGCAGGTGCTTTAGTAAAACAGCAGTGAATTGGTTTTCCTCCTGCTGTTAGAGGACTGCTTCAGACCTTCCTGGTAGTTAGACACTTCCTACTAATTTCCAGCCTAAATGTATTTATGGCCATTTTATACTTTTTTTCTAGTACCAATGTTGTCTTTCAACCTAAACAGCTCTTTTCTTCTCCAAGGCTTGCCTAGCTAGTGTATTTAGTGACAGCAATCATTTTCTCTTTCAGACTTAACTCTTGTTTCACTCAACAAGCAAATTCTTGCTGTACATGTGCTGCGCTGGTTCCTGTGGGTGCATGTGGCAGAACTGGACATGATACGCCGTATGAGCTCCCACCAGAACATTTCTAATTATTGAAAATACTTTGCCTGATGTGGTCTAGGATTTCATTTTAATTTTCAGTGGCTGCATTACTATTGATGGCTGATGGTCATCTTTGTGTTCAGTTTATGTATGCAGCTGCATCTGTTTGCCAGTGGATAAATCCTACCTAATATATGATCTTTCATTTTATACTATGGTATTTCATCTCTCTTCTAGCTCTTTCATTCTTAAGATCATTCAGTTCTTTCCAAAAGAGATCCTCCTCCTCCTTTATATTTACAATGCCTATTGACTCTCCTATGTTTTATCAGAAAACTTAGACTTTTGCCTCCCAATTTCATGAATGAAAAAAGTTAAATAAGATTCCCAAACTGATCTTTTAGTAATTGCTAATAACTTTTTCTCTAACCTTCCCCTTTGAACAGTCCCTCATCCTATTTTCCTATTGCCACAAGCTAGGTCCACACGTAGCTCACAGGCCTTCTCCTAGTTCCTATTCCAATTAGTAATTTCGTCTGTGGCAATGCTTTTCTAAAGTGCAGACAGATTAGATCTACTGCATTTCCTTTGCCCAAAAAAAGCAGGTTAGATGAGCACAACCTAATGCTGGGAAACAAATCCTGCATTTATCACTTGTTCATGTTTTGCAACATCTTTAATTATTCTTTGCTTCAAAATTTGTTCTGAAGTCTTTAGTGCTAATTGGATCACAATAAAAGCTGAGATGGCATTTGTACAAATGAAGTTGCTCTAAGGTATTAATTGCTTTTCATTGGGTACCATCTGACTCAATCCAATTGTTAAGAAAATTTGGTATGATACCTGTGCTGTCATTTGGGATGGAAATTGTCTGCTCCTCTTGACATGAATGTGTTTTAAGGTTCATGTCTCCTTTGCTTGTAGTTGCTGCTGCTCTTGCTTATTATCCTACCTTTGTCTGTGTTGACTGTAATAAAATATTTATAGATAGCAAAGTTTTTAGCATTGGGTAGACAAGCAGAAACAAGACAGGTTTCTCAAAGGCCTAGATAAAAGTTTTGTTAGTTTCTGTTGCAAACAAGAAAATATTTAGACCTTAGTAAAAAAGGTTGAAATAAATACATAAAAATGGTTGTTAGTGCAATAAAAAGTCTATGGCTTTTGCCAGTGGAGGAATTCAGCTTTTTATTTATTGACATGCAAGGTTTGAAATGCTTATAAACAAGATCATAAAGCTGTTGTACTATTAAGTGTCTTTATTAGTCTATAGAGAAATCAAACCATATTTTTTAAATCACTTCAGAAGTTTGTATCTGACAGCCTTATGATTGGAAATGTTATAATGTACTTGTAATATTAACTCATAGGGTTTATAAGCCACACTGCACTGCAATTAATCAAGCAGAGTTTCCAGTGTATATGCAAATTGGAGTCTATCAATGGAAGCACCATCCTTAATGATATAATTAGAAGAGATGCCCTTTCCTGGGTCCAGTGCTCACTGAAATGAAGCTGTCTCCACTGACTCCTGATGTGCTGGATCAGCAGGTACTTGGTATCTTAAAAAACATACAATGCAAGTTCCTTCTAGTTACAGTGGGATTTTCAAATTTCTACAATAGCTTGAAAGAAGAACTGTATGAATCTTTTCTTCTCTACTACTCTTCCTAAATAAAGACACAACAGGGTTTTTTTTGGTTTTTTTTTGCTTAGATGTCTGTTGTGGTTAAAACTACTGTCATGTAAAGCAAGTATGTTACAGTTGGTCAGTAGTTGTCAATTACTTTATGATTCTGCATTGTTATCACTTAAAATCACTTAAATAAAAGATAAGGATATAGGGTTCAAGGCTATATCTAATCTGTTTTGCTGAAGCAGTAGATAGATAATATGCTATATCTCATCATCCCCCCCAAAACATTATCCTTTTGCTATGTCCACAAGCTCTTTCTACTTCAGGCATGTGCTTAACTTCTTTTCTTTGCTGTTTTGAGCATGTCTTCCATAGCTAGCCACCTCCTTGACACTTACATGATTCTAATTTGTACACGGTACATTATATAGCCTCTTAAAAGAAATTGAGAGAGATTTTTTGAAAATCCATACTGTTTTCTTACATGGATCCTTTCCATTCAGCTGACACTTTCCATAATTCCAGGAACATGCTGCTGGTTAAAAACTAATTCAGTAAAGATTCAGACATGGATGTTATGACAAAGTGTTTATTTCTCACTTGTGGTAAAAAGGACTCACCTGAGTGTTAGTGATGGACCAATGATACATGAATTTTATGGTTCTGCTCACAGTTCACGGTTTGTGAACTTCATTATATATATATATAAAACCAGGGGAACTGAAACAGATCAAAGGATTTGAAGGACTATGAATTTGTAAAGAGTGTGCAGTTACTTTTCTCCCAGACTTGTGTGTTGATTTTGCTGTTTTAGTTCCAGGTGTTTGAGGATTAGGATCTTGGCTGGCTCTGTACTTGATTCTAAGAATTGCTTCATATTCTTAAGGCATCTGAAAAAGGCAAATAACTCACTGGTGCGCATGGCCAGACAATATACAGCCTCAGTTCAGCCCTTTTTGCTTTGCTGTCTCTGTACCACTGCAGACTTCCATCTTTCTGCTTGCCATGGATAGCAGCTAAAGTCACCTGCAGTGGCTCAGAGAAATGGGCAAAAGGCAAAAGTTCTGCTTATTGAAGCCCAGATGCTGCAATTAACAAAGTTTTTCCTACTGAAATTCTCTTGGAAACTCCATTTGACTCTTTAAAATATTTTGGAAGAAGAAAATGAGAACTCTTGCAGCTGGTACCTGAAAAGCAAACATTTGCCTTATATATAGGTTACATCCTTTCTTCATTTTCCTCAGAAGAATTGTGTGGTAGCTTATGATTACTGTCCAGACTGGACAATGTTTACTGGTGAAAAAAAAAAGATATATGATATCATCAGAGGCGTGAGTCAATGAAGTTATATGCTGTTGATAAAGTACATACTGAATTCATCTGCAGACAGCACTCACATAGTTTAACTAGCTGAAAAATTGTCCCGGGATTGCCACTCTGCCAAGTATATTCACAGGCTTTACTTTTGCTGTGACTTTCAACATGTGGACAGTAAAATTGCATTTTCAGCATTTCCCTTGGTAATTTAAGTCATGCCGTGCTTAAATTCAACTCTCTTTTCCTTCAGAATCTAAGACAATGGCTTTTTACTCAGTTCTTGGGACAAAATTGAGATCATATACACAAGGAACTGAACTTAGATCTTACAACATGATCCAGAAAGCATGCAAGTAAGTTGCTAGCTCTAAATCAGTCCTTGCACAATGAAAAATATTGTAAACGTAGTGATGCGTTTGAATTTTCACCCGTGTCTGGATCTTAAGCGAAACAACAAGGTTCTTTATGAATCTTAGGTAATGTCCGTGTTGTGCTCAAAACAGGCACCCAGATTTCGTCTGAACTACAACTTTGGCAGAATTTAGGCAGTCTGGCTCTAGACCTACCGGTGTTCGTACAGAACTACGCGGATCAAAGATTAAAAAAAGAAAATGACATAAACATTTAAATTTTGGTGATTCAGATGCCAAGCAACCAAATGGTAGCCAATCCAGCCAGATCCCTGGGTGCTTTTGTGGTATCATTCGCAGCAGAAATATCTGCCTGACTGATCCGTCATTGCTGTGGTTCCTGACTTGAGGTTTACCGTGATTTCATCTTTAATGAAATTAGTTGATGATATTACTACTTTAAAAAGGAAGCAGAGTGTCTCATAGCAGGTATCAACAAAACCGCAGTACTTTAACACATACGCTGGTCTGTATTTAAAAAAAAAGCTAATACAAAAAACATGATTAGTGAAACTTGCCTGCCTCTGAATGACCCAGCTGAAATATGTTACGTTAAAAGGCTATTATGGTAATGTTTATTAATTAACACAGAGAACAGTGGCTATTATGAACCAGTTTGGTGTCAATTAAATGTTGCATACTGGAAGCATCTTTTCTTTTGGCTATGGTACAGCTATGATGCTGACCCTCAGTTAAGTCTGACTCGTGAATCATCTTGAGGAGATAATAGGAGGCACTGAAGCGTGCACTGAACTTACTTAGATTTAAAGGAGATTACTCATGGTCTTCAAGTTAAGCACATGTTCAGAGGTTTTGATGGTTTCTTAAAAAAATCATCACCTTAAAAAATATTTGACTCCTGAAAGTTTGGCCCTGCAACACCTAGGTTTGTGGCAATGGTCCCGGGAAAAGTTGGTGTTTCATGAAGTGCATAAGGAAATGTAGATCTTAATTCCCTTTGTTGCCAATCCTGTTCCAACAGGGCTGTGCAGAGGACCTGGAGAGCAGAGAAAGGGTGGCAAGTCTGCCTGGCTCTCCGTGAGTCCTTGTGCTGGGCACCCTGTGCTCGCTCTCAGGCACGCTTCCAGGGCAGATGCCCCAAGCCTCTGTGCAAACAGCAGTTAGCAACAGCCGAGCCACACCTGCACCTCGGACTGTCCTGCAAAAGACACTAGGAGCCACTTCTGCATTTTGTGAGGAGCAGATTTCTGCCAGTTTGTGCTGGGTCCGTTGTGAGAGCACACAGGGGGACTCGGGTGGCTGAATGGCTTCAGGGAGCTTGTGCATGAACTGGGCACCAGCCTGCTCAGCCCTGTCCAAACTGGTGGCATGTTAAACATAATTATCAGGTCTTTCTCCTTACCAGATCTCCCTGGGGCCAAGGCAGGAGGTGAATGCCAAGCTCCACAGGCTGGAGAAAACCTGGTCCACAATGCAGAACTGCAGGCACCAAGGGATCAGTGAAACGTTGGGAAGTTGAAGCATTTGTAAGGTTGGGCAGCCATTGAACATGCTGTCTAGACATCAATTTTGGAATTAAACATCCAAGTTCTTTTTTGAGCCTTCTACATACCAAACGATACAGAATTTCCCTGAATTAATTCATTCCTGAATTAATTTATGGATTGCCTTACAAAAACAGTCCTTTCTTACTCCAAAAATTGCCAAGGAGAAAAAAATCCCGTACAAAACAGTATCAAATATGAAGGATGGAGATGTAGAATAGCAGAAAACCAGCTTGTTTCTAGTCTGATTTTTCTATCTGCAGGTTTCCATCATTAGGTGCTGTTACACTTCTGTTGGCTGCATTGAAGACACCTTTTATTGAAGTTTTGTTCCCTATGTACTTACTTATATGGTATCCTTAAGTCACCTCCTAAATCTGAGTTATTAAAGACATTGCATTTCCTGAGTTTTTCGCTTGATGGCATATTTTCCAACTCTCTAATGGTTCTTTCAGCTCTTTGCTAACCCACTCCAAGGTTTTTTAAACATTCTGCTTGAATTATTCACAGCTTTAAGGTATAGGCAAAATAGAATCTTTTTTTTTTTGCCTTTTTATCGATGATTTATGCTTTCTTTAAAGTCATAGATGAAGAATTTTAAGCACCGTGGAGTCAAAACCTGATCCTTGCAGAATTTCTCTTGAAACACACTCACTTACTGGGTATTCTTTGCTCACATACAGCTGAGATTTACGGGCTGTTTTGCAATCTATTTCATATGTGCAACACTGTTGCTGTATAATTCTAGTTCCGTAGTCAAAATATTGTGTTGTATCAGGTAAAGTGCCTAAGAAATGTCCGAGTGTATAATGTTTACACTTGACCCCATATTGATCCATTTCATAGCCCCTTTAAAAAAAGAAAAAAGGATAGTTTGACAAAGTCTGTTTCCCCAAGCATTCCTGTGTTCTATTATCAGTTTTCTGAGTAATGCACTAAGTAAGTGACAGAATTATGGAAAAATTTAGGTAGGAAGTGACCTAAAAAAAATCCCCAAGGATGGTGTTCAGCCTCTCTAAGTTATAGCCTTGTATGATGAATCTTCTGTTATACCTGAAGTCTAAAAATTTTAATTCAGGAACTCTCCAAAACATGCTTTTTGAGTACCACCACTGGTGGTGGTGGTGGCATTTGCCAAAGTTTTGGCTCTGCACCAGATCACTGTACTTTTAAAGACTGAAGAGGAAGAAAACTTTGAAAAAGAAGTTGTAGTGAAAGGAAAAAGGATGAAAGGCTTCTTGAAAATACTACTAGATATAGTAGTAGATGTTGTAGATACAGAATATCTTAAATAATTTAATGTGTTCCTAGTAATGTTAAAAAAAAGTCCTCAACCCTCCCTGCCCCCAAGTATCTGGAAAATCCATCCAAATGTAGATGGTGTTTCACAGAAAAAGGCATCAGAGCAAAATTGCGGTAAAAGAAAAAGTATGAGATGCTGTTGTGGTTTAACCGCAGCTGCAACTAGGCACCACGCAGCCGCTCACTCACTTCCCCCACCCAGTGGGATGGAGGAGAGAATCGAAAAAAACCAACCTTGTGGGTTGAGATAAAGACAGTTTAACAGGACAGAAAGGAAGGAAAATAATGATAAAGATAATAATAAAAAAATGACAATAATAATACTAAAAGAACTAGAATATACAAAACAAGTGATGCACAGTGCAATTGCTCACCACTTGCTGACTGATGCCCAGTTAGTTCCCGAGCAGCGATCCGCCCCTTCTGGCCAACTCCCCCCAGTTTATATAGCGGGCATGACGTCATATGGTATGGAATATCCCTTTGGCCAGTTTGGGTCAGCTGTCCTGGCTGTGTCCCCTCCCAACTTCTTGTGCCCCTCCAGCCTTCTTGCTGACAGGGCATGAGAAGCTGAAAAATCCTTGACTTAGTATAAACACTACTTAGCAACAACTAAAACCATCAGTGTGTTATCATCACCATTATTTTCCTACTAAATCCAAAACACTGCACTACACCAGCTATTAGGAAGAAAATTAACTCTATCCCAGCCGAAACCAGGACAGATGCCAAAGAACATCTGTAGTAGCCTTGGTACAGTTTGTAGTTGAGTTAAACCTGGTTAGGTAGTAAAAAGGATACTGCTAATACTGCTGCTGAATCCAACCCAAAGGGAAAAGTTACACTCACAATAAGATGAATAAACTCTTTTTGCTTCAAAAGCAAAGAAGAATCAAGCATCTACTTGTTATCTGTGATAAGTAAACTCAGGAATGCTAGTTAGAAACTAAAAAATGTCCAGAAAAGACGTCATATGTTGGGTGTATGTAGACATCACAAACATGATCAGGGATCACATCTCGAAACTTTCCCAGCTTGTGACTCTGTCTGGTCTCATAACCCCTGAGGCAAAGCCATACTTCCTCAAACATTCACCTCCCTCCTTTTCTCAGACACCCCTTTTTGTAGCTCATCCTCAGGCTGCTCGTGTAAAATGAACTGGTCCCAGCTCAACTGGGACTGTGCTGCCCGTGCAGTCTCTCATACAAGGGCCACAGGTAAGGCAGCTCTAGTGGTTAAATGTAGCCCACATCTAAATGTTGCTGCTGCACAGCCGCATGGCAGCAATTATGGAAACATATGTTATGTTGTTCGGTGCTAATAGGAGTACAACAGTTACAGACAAGTTTTTCTGAGCTTCACTTTTTTCACAGGGGGTCTACTATTCTAGATTCCTGGAGCGTTTACAGTGTCTGTTAAGCATAATGTTATTTTGCCTTTATTGTACTTTATTTTTTCAAACTACTGTGTCAGAACTTTTTATCCAGGCAGAAGAATTGAATTGCAAAGAGAGGAAAAAGCAACCAAAAGATAACGATGTATTATGTTGTGCTTTGGGCTTTTTTTGATGCTACTTCACAAGATAAAAAACCACAAAGAAAATATACCTTTGAAACAGAAACCAGCCAGTTCCTGAGATGAAAATGTGGCCTCAAATACCTTTACTAAATATCTATATTTAAAAGGAAAACAATTGCATTAAAGAAAGAAGCAAACTTCAATATTTTTGGAGAACAAAACCCAAAAAACTACTGTATCAACTAGTCTGGTTCATTAAAATAATTTTGAACTTCTTTAGTTGCTTTTTCTTTATGAGAAGCAAAGAAGCAGGATCACACAATAGCAGGAAATTTAAGCTGGCCTGTGCAACTGATAAAGCTAATTTCATCCTCAGCTCTAATGCAATGAAGGAAATGAAACCCATTCCAATTTTCTAATGATTTGATGGGGAGAAGACTTTATGAACTCACAAAAGATAAATATTTGTAACTAATTGCTAGCTCTTGCCTTTGTTCCTTTACTTTCATTGCCCTTGCTGCCCTCAGGTGAGTGCATCTGATACTGCCAAGAATGACCACATTCACAGAAATAGTACCAATCTCCCAGAGTGTCCCACCAATTTATTGTTTATCTAGCAGTCTTAAACTGTTGCACTGGTGATACACAAAATAGAGCTATAAGAGTAATTGTCTGTCCAGTCACCTTTTCTCCATAAGAGACAGGACGCCTGTTTGTGCTTGCCTCTGGCCCAGCGAAGAGCCCGAAAAATCTGCTACCCATGAAGTAGAACGTATGTGTCTTATTAGGATGGTATCTGTATTTTTAAGAACACCTTGCCCATCCTGACACTGAATGTGCTCAGAAGATTTGATGCTAAAAGTCTACCAATGTTGGACCTCTGTCTCTGATGCATCCTTGCCTCTGCTGTCATGAAGGGACCTGAAATGGGGCACTTTGGAGGGGGAAACAGTTTCAAAATTACAGGTGATCAACTACCCAGAGTCCCTGATGATGAAGTAGAAGGAATCTCAAAAAAAAAATCTCTCAACCCCTCCAAAAACCAGAAGGATTTGGATACTTGGGCAAAGTTTATATGAAAACAGAAACCTGTTAGATAGAGTTATTAGCAGGATGCACTTAGGTACTATAATGGAGCCCAGGTTCTGGGCTAAAAAGCTGTGTGTGGCTCATCCCTGGTCATGTTGACCTCAAAGAGTAAACAGAAGTCCTCTGAAATGGCTGCAGAGACTCCGCTGTGCTGCAGCTCCCTCTCTCAGAGTAGCTTCACAGTTCTTCTGTCTCTGCTGGCTAGCAAGCTTCTCCTGTAAGCCAAGTAGCCAGCCCTGCTGCATGCCTGATTCATCTTCTTGCTGTTTACTCAGCCTTCCGAGTGACCCTGTGTCCTCCGCTCACACTAATTAAAGTCCCGCTCTGGCTACAAAGGACAAACGTTTCATGACTTTCTGAAAACCCTCCTGTTTGAAAGGTTTGAATAATCTGAAAGAAAAAAAAAAGTAATATTTACTGCATTAAATTACACATAAGTTCTTCATTAAAATAAACTACTGTTGCAGCTCATTGTCTAGGATATAGTTGTAGAACTGCCTTTTTGCTTTGAAATAACTTTATATCTGCTGGCTGGGTGACAATGAGGTTTTCACTCCTGTTGCTTCGGTATCCTATTCTGCTGGAGGTAGACACAGGCTGCAGGCAGAAGGTCACAGATCTGGTTTCCACACCCTGCTGAGCTATTCAGCTGAAAAACTGGCCACGTTGCAGAACCTTTTTGGGTCAAATCCATGGGTGTGGAGACATCATTTACAAATACCAGAGTCCTTCTCTGAAAGAACTCTAATCCTGATTTATCAGAGCCAAGCCTCCCTTTAGATAGCTATGGCTGCTGTTTTGGGTTTCTCAGAGCTGTGAAATGAGATAGTGCTGGAACATCTCTGTAGCCATAGGCATTGAAATTTTGCAAGAAATGCTTTTTCATGGTACCTGACTGCAATTTCTGCAGCTAAGAGAGACATGTAAATGGGAAGGATGTAACTTAGCTCCAGAGAAGCAGCCTCTAAGGAGAGAACCTCCTGGAGAGCAGCCTCTAAGGATATAACTTAGCTCCAGAGAAGCAGCTCGGAGTCTTCTGTCAAACTAGACAGTTTGGCAGGAATTTAACCAATACTCTTTTGGGTTTAGAAAAATAAATCTGTAGATGTCTTTGCCTTACAACAAGTAAGACCAAGGTATCATCCACTCCAGTGATAAAAGTCTGAAACAGAGCTGGTGTAACAGCTAACCTAACAGGTTACACGAGCAATTTTATTTCCTCCTGACCATAGCACAAGAGAAAGAGAGCACATAAGCCAATGAGGTTTGTAGCAGTGAACCATGTCAATGCAATGACATCTGTCTCTCTGTGCTGTTTAAAGGACATACATGAACGTTGCCCTCCCATGCTCTGTACCTGTTGCCACTCTTCTCTCCGTTCTGCTCTGACTGGTAGCCAAGCCTTCCATCTTCCATATTCCAAGAATCAGTGTGCAGACTTGTTGATATTAACAAAAAATTGTTAAAACTGTGCATGGCGTCCCTAGTTGCTATACTTTGGCCAACAGGGTAGTGGTGAGGAATGCCCTGTTTTGAAAGTGCAGAATTTGGAATTTGTTTCAGACTAGTTATTGTTCCCTCTGCTTCCTTGCCAAGCTTTTCTCTAGCCATAAATCGATCTGATATGGCCTTTGGAAACATATCAAGTCTGGGTTGTTTTTACCAACCAGAGGTTTTCCCAAAGAAGTACAGATAGGCTAACACCTAAAATAATGGTCATTAATAATTGTTTTAGAAATTTAATGTACTTACAAACACGAGTGCCACACTGTTGGGTCACCACTATGAATTCCTCTTTGCTTTCTCCAGTACAATGCATGGATGAGTGTACGATGAAGGGAAGCTGCATTGTTCCATCAGGAAAAAGAGCATCAAGCACAGATGAGAGAAATGTGATGTGTGTCTTAGCATGTGTAGGCTTTGTGAAGCCTGCAATGCCTTATAACAGATATTTCAAAAAATTAGAAGATTTCAGCAAAAGATCTACTTACATATCTGGTACTATCAAGGTTTAGATTCCTACTTGCTGGTTTTGGCCCCATATTTATGATGTTCCATGTCAACATACCTTGAAAATATTTTCTTTCCACTCTTAAGTTACTAGAAATTATTAATAATAAACTGCTATGTTAGAGTTTAAGGTAAGAAAACAGGAGAGAATTTGAGTAAGCACATGCTCCTAATATCTAGGAGAAAGCTAAAAATGCAAGGAATAGTGAAAAAAGCACTGTTAGGAGCAAGCAGTTCCCAAAGCACAGAAACTTAAGAAGCCAGGTTTTTAATGGGTTTCTGTGTCACAGATGACTGACTATTAGAAATTAATTATAGAAAAGCTGTGGTGTGAATTCCCCAGGATTAGACATGGAAATGGAGAATGAATTCAACAACTGAGGATAAAAAACCTTCAGCCGGAGTTCATGTCTCTTCATGTAACCCAGACAATCTCATTTTTCTTTCGGAGCGGGGGAACTTGTCTCCCACATGGATCCTCTGATATGTCAGCAGAGCTGAACTTATATTACATTATCTGCTCCCTCCTACCCAGCTGTCTATCTACAGTGTGTGCAGGAATGTAATGGTTTTGATACTGTAACCTCCCTGCCCTCTTTAACTCAAACTGGACAATATCCAAAAGGTATTACGAGTACTGGCAGAACACATGTACTCGCACTTATGCACGTATGGTGTGTGTGAAGAAGTCTTGATTCTTTAGTAAGACAAGCTAAAGTCTACAGAAATTTCATGTGAATTAGCACAACATTATCCCTAAAATGATGTGGAGAAAAAGAAGCCCCAGCTTTTGGTGTAGTTCAGTGTAGCCCTGTTCTGTGTCACACACTTCATTAGACCTGGAAAATTGCCTGCAGTTCTGGACAATGAACTAAAAGCTTGAATTATCTCTTGTTTTTATTGTACAATAAATTATAGAACCTACTGTTCTATTCTCCATTTATACAGTATGGAGGGAAAGCTGGTGAATGGACTAGTGAGTGGACTGAAAAACTGTTGTTTAGGTCATTTACAGAGAAAATCCTGCCATGTCAGATTGATTGGACAGGAATTTATGTATGCTTGTGCTTGGAAGACCAGCAAAAAATGATTTCCATAGTCTTGAGGAAACATCCTTTTATTGTAGAGAAGTTTGTATACACAGATGCGATGTATTTACAACCAGCTTTTCTCAAACAGATGACTGTTTAAAATCCTTCACAAATCTGTCAAGAATGAAAGAAAATAAAGCTCAGAAGCCCAGCCAGCCAGCCCAAGCCCCAAATTCAGATTAATTCCCAAAGATAATTGTAATGAGATAATAATACATGGACTTATTCTGAAGGAAGCAATAGGACTGTGACAGAGATCAATGGATGGACTTCAGGATTGGTTCAGTCAAAAGCATTGCTTAGTTTGATCTCAGAGTTGAAGAACCCCGAAATAAAATTCCAACAAGCAGATCGGGACCTGCCTTTTCCCAGGGGTGTGGAAGAGACAGGCAGAAAGAGTCTGGCCCTTCCTTCCCTGGCCTCTGCAAGGACAGGTCACAGTGGCAACCTCCGTGAAAAGAAGTTGTTGGTCCTGTGTTCCCCTGGAAAGCTCTTTTCCAGAAAAAGGCAGGAAAAGCTCCACTCTTCTTCAGTCTGCAGAATGGAGTCAATGCACTGAGGGTGAGAACTGGTATCCTCCATAGGAAGGGTGTGGACTCACATGCCAGCCCAGTCACAGGAGAGACAGCACCTTGGTTTCTTCTGGTGCCCCTCCAAACTGTGGCTCTGCTCTGCACTGCCCTTTACCCAGGGCGGTGTGCAGGAGCATCAGTCTAGCTTCAGCCTGTTCAATCACCCCAAATGCAGAGGAGACAACACAGGGGGAAACGATGAGAGGTAGAGACACACATTATATTCCCTTTTCCTCTTCCTTTTCAATTAAAAGTAGAACCTTCATCAACAACAAAAAGTTACATGTGCAGGAGGCACTTCTCTGGGGAAGAAATAAATACCTCACACAAGCATTCATGGATGGATGGATGAGTCCCATGACAAAGATTCTCAGCACAATCAGTTCAGTCATAAAAGGAATCTAAAATCCCCACGTTGGTGTATATGAGAAACACGCAAAACATATCTGCTAATGCTCAAGGAAGTTACATGCATAAGTTTCCCCTAGGTTAGGAACATATATCTTAGAATCTGCATAATTTAGTTCACACTCAGCAGAACATTGCGATATTTACAAGCACATTCCAATGGGAAAACATTTGCATATTGAGTGCGAAAGACGCAGCTTTGTCACCTAACCATGGGACTTTAAAAGCAGGGATTTTGTGACCTCAAAATACTATTTGTGAAGTTGGTGGGGAGGAAAAAGGTGTGTAGGCAGGAAAAGAAAATTACCAGAAGCTGGTAAGAACTCTTTTTTTTGAACGTTAGAATTGTTGCAGGCTGGGACAAAGTGAATCCATGTAGACCACAGGTTCTGGCTTGTTACACATCACAGAGTGCTTTGTCTGCTCTCATTTCCCATACTTATTCTTCCCAATTAAATTTGTTTCCCATTAGCCAGGTTGATGAGAATAGTGCGTAAGACATTCTTCTTCTTGCAATCATCATCCTTCATGTGTAATAACTTAATAAATTCTTGCAGAACAGGAATGAAGTGGAATGTCACTTTTTTGGACTTGGTCTGTATTCTGAAGGTGAAAATGGGCATCTGAGAAACACATTTATAATGCTTTGGAAGTTTTACAAATTAAAAAAAAAAAAAGTTACACTCTGAACCTGGTTGAGAATGCAAAGTTCTACGTTCTCTAGCACTGCATGTCAGACATGGTGGAAAAAGCTACTACTGTAACCTTAGCACTACCCAGAATTGTTCTGAAACTAGTTCACTAGTTTCTGAAACACTACTATAGTTGCAGCAAATTATTAAAACTATCTACAGAATTTTAATCATACAATTTAGGTTTCAATATGTCAGCAAAACAGCAATGTATAACCCATAGAAGTTATATCCTGGAAGTGAAATTATCAAACTATTGCTCCGATGTCTGAAAAGTAAAGCTATCCTCCCTAGGTACACAGCACCCTCTCATTTATGCTGACACATAAGGTGGTGGTGGATCTTTAGCAGCTCCGTTCACAGGATCATCATATGGTGGCAACAAGACCTGCAGGAAAGGAAAAAAAGGTTATATTTTTTAAAAAGAAGCCAGCTGATAAAATTTACAGAAAAGAAAACCCCTAAGGCCTTGTCCTAAAAAATAACAAAAAAGAGTAAATTAGTAAGCAGAAGCAGAATAGTTAGAAAATGAAACAGTATTAGCTTGAAGTTCCTCCTTTTCAATTTGTGGGCCTGTTTTCATCACAAAAGAAAACGTGATTTCTTCTCATTTCTTATTGACTCCAGTGACAGCTTGATTTCAGCCGAAGACCTGGTTGCTGGTACCTGAATTTGTTCAATCTGGCAGTGACAGTAGCTGCTTATTCTGCAGCTCTCCTCTGTCAAGAGTGCTTAAACCATGTCTCCTGGAGGAGTGCTCAAACTGCTAAGTCAGAGTGAGAAAAGTCCCAAAAACCTCTCTTTCTGAGGTCTCCCTGGAAGAGCTAATAATTATTTCAGGGTGGGGAGAAAGAAAGCAAAGGGAGAACAAATTACCCAATGTCTAAATAAATCTCCAGTTCTGTGCTTCTGGGGCACTCAGCCATGAGAAGGAAGACCCACATTCCTATAAGCCCTTCAGTAGGGTATGTAGTTTAAGTAGTTAAGTAAGGATACTTAAACATCTGATAGAAATTAGGAGAGCTTTAATTATATATCATCCCCATTCATAGGAGTCCAGGCAGCTTCCTGGGATATGGGAGATGCAAGTTCAGGCCACACAAGGCAGAGGAGGGATTTGAACCAAGACTTCTACTTTAGGCAAGCATGCTAGCTATCATGCAATTTTTAATGGCACCAGCATTGACATTAATTAGCTTGCATGTGAAAAGGCAAAGGAGCACTTGGTCTGTGAATCCCAGTAGGGACGGAGCATAAAATAGATATCTGAATGAAGAATGAGTGTACATTCCCTAAAATATCTCAATATTGTGTAAGAATATCAGTTGTAGTGCACTGGCAGAGATACTTTATGCAGCTGAAGATCAATTATTAGTGATGGAATTTGCAGATTTATCAGCATCGCTTCTTGGTCATTAAAGAGCGCATAAAGCTGATTGTCTAAACATACATAGGGAAAATCCTGATCTCAATAAAGTCAATGGAAGTTTTGCCATGAGTGGATTTCACCAGTTCTTAAAGAAGTTGATAACCTGCCTTCTGCAAAGAAACATCCGTGATCATCCCTTTTGGACCTCATCCACAACATAACAAAATCAGTGGGAGTCTTTCTACAGATTTAAATAGACTTTGGGTCAGGCTTTTGTGGGATAGTTCCAAGGGTGATTCACATTATACTGATGGGAGTTTACAGACATGCGTTGGTGACCATGTATTCAAGTACATCTGCACATGTTTGTTAGATTACAGAAGGGCTACCTTGGCATCTTCAGCCCTTAATCAAAAAAGTTTCATTATTTAGAAAAGGAAATTGTCAGAGCCATCACTCTTTATTAATACCATATGTTTGAGCTTGTAAATGCACTATACTATGCACACATCCACTACTTAATCTAAAAAAACTTGTATTGAAAAGCATTTAATAAATTATGTCAACTTTAAAGGGTGCAAACAGCTTATGGCAGACTACTTATCTACTGAAATTAGGACAACATATAGAACTTCAAATAAATATTGTGACAAAAATCATAAATATATTTTGCAATGTAACTTCAGTAAATCACACCACTATAGCATGTAAACTGTGAATAACACTACAGTTGAGATCCTCTCCCTAGTGCCAATCATTAGTTTAATAACAGGGTTTGTAGTAAAATCCTTGTGTTACTAAAAAAGGCACTAGTTTCTCAAATGTACTGAAACATGTTCATTAGTTGATTATGAAGCAATATGATTAGTAATTAAATCTGATCTACAGATGACTCTGAAAATGAATCAAGTTCACTTGGTGAACATTTAGCTGTCTTATTGCATTCTTGTAACGCTAAGCCCCAAACTGTGGTCCTTTCCTTTCAGGTTCAGAGTCCATTTCATCAGGCGTGATAAGAAATCACAGCAGACGCAATCCAAAAAGCTGTCCATCTTCCAGGTCTACGAGCTGATTAATAAAGGACGACACCTCTTCCTGTGCTCTGATCCTCTTTTAGATCAATGTGTCCTAAGACTACTGTAGTTACATCGGTATTATTACTTCAGTATTGAGGTTACTGTCATTTGCAGTAGGTCTCCTGGAGGATTTACTGATATGAGTGAGTTTCTTCATTCCCTTCACTCCTGTATGAAACAAAATCTGTCTGGTAGGAGAACAGCCTCCTGGTGAGGCATTTACCTCTTGGGAGGTGAACACTCCCCTTTGCTCTATGGACCCAAAACTCATGTGTGAGTTAATGGCCCCAAGGACCCTCCGAAGACGCTTTCTCACTTATCAACAGTTCAACAAGAAGCGAGGGGAAATAGGAATGCCGACAGGAGCCATTTTGGAGAAGCCACTGGCTAAATCCTAAGGCATATGGATTTCTATAGGAATATTCAAGGTATGTGGGGTATGAACTGGGAAGACCACGGAAAAGGTTCAGAAGTTTCACAAGAAAATATCTACAGTGGAAGGCTAAAGACTATTTGCCAAATGTCTGTAAGGTTTAGGGTCACTTTATTGCTGGCAAAGGTTATTTGTCTGAACAGTTCTATCACTGACAACTTTACAGGCTTACTCCCCACACATTTTTGTGTTTAAATATTTAAATGTCCTGATCTTGCATTCACTGACATGAACAGAATAGTGATAAAAAATAGTAAGTGCAGAATGAGCGGCATTCAAAATTACTACCTTTTCCTAGCAGTGTTTGAGTTAGACAAAAATATGGACAGGATATTAAACAAAGGTTAAGATGAATGAATGTGATGGACAACACATGGAAGAAAGCACTTGGAGTTTGTGGAATACATGGTGCCAGCTGGGACCCCAAGTATCTCACGTCATTAGTATAGTAAAAGTCCTTTAAACTAATTTAACTGTTTTACTTTCAGTCAATGTGGTTTTGTTACTGTTACTTAATCATCTGTCAACTGTAAGTCTAAATAATCATCCTTCAGCTTCCATGACAGTTTGAATAACTCTTCAACCACTCTATAATTACAAATCTTGCAATTCTGCCTCTGTAAGACTACCTTTTAATTATTTTTGACACGAACAGGGTTTCAGCCCATTACTTTCCCTTAATAATTTTTCCATCTTTTCTCAATTAAGTCTATTTTGGCAAAAGGGAGAAATATGATAAAACCTGAATTATCTCAGCTTTTAACCGTTTACTGTTGAAATGGTTAACAGTTTAGAAAAATCTCAAGGAAAAGAGAATTCCATTAGAATTTTAATCATTGAATTTATACCAAAGTAGCTGAGATGAAAATCTGGATCAGAGTAGTTTTCCCTTCTCTTGTGTTAATTTTAAATCTCAGCATGGTTTAATGGAAGCAGATAAGTGCCTTGGACATAAAACAGCAGAGTTATTCAGGCAATACGTTATGCTCTCCAGAGACATAAAATGGAAGCCAGTCACTGAGCCAAAGGGTGAATTCAGAAACTGGAAAAATAGACAGAAACTCACTATTGAGTCTTATCTAAGAACCTAATTAGAATGGATGCAGTCTAAAATAATTCATGAAGAACAGAAATACATACATATTTTAGGTCCATGGTATCCCAAAGGCAGAATATCCGCTAGGACAACTGATGCATTTTGCTTCCTAGGCACTACATTTGAGCATTTCCTTGCTTGTTTGTTGTGAATTGAGAAAAATGTATGTTAGTTCCCCTGGATGCTCTGGGACTGATGTTTACAGAGTGTTTGAGATTGTCACTGACACGTTATTATAAAAAGTAAGTACGAAGGACTCCCATTTTTTGGAACTCAGTGATTCCTGTGAAAAGTTCTGGCTTTTTATCAGTAGACCAGCAAACAAGGTTGGAAGATTAGATGGTTGTAGGGTTCAGTCCTGTAGGATGCCTAAAATCCAAAGGACAGAAGCTCCTAACTTCTTTCACAACCCCTATAACTGTATTTAAGAACCATGTAGCATTTTAACATCATTCTTTAATATGCAGCCAGAGGAGGAGGTGACATTATTCCCTGTTTGTATAGTTGTCTGGTGATAAAAGCATTGCATAGAGGCTCTGAGATCAGAGCTCTAGGGGCTCCCAAACCAAGAGGGTTCAAACCCACAGCTCCTATCTGCCATATGAATGCTCCAGACACAAGGTTTTCAGTTAGGTTGGAAGGACCATTTTCCACCCTCCCGTTGTCACAGTGAAGCCAAGTATGCAAGAATCCATTGGGAAAGAAAGAAAATAGGAGAAAGTGTGGCTATGTAGCCCCATGGTTAGGGTGCTGAAGTGGGACAGGGAGTCCTGGGTGCTGGGCTTTGCTCCCAATACCATTTAAGCATTTTATGATAAGCAGTCTTGTTGTATAATACGCAGAAATAATCCAGAACTGACCCATAAGAAATCCTGGTCCTGACTTAGCTGGTGTCATCCAAGTGGTTTGGATAATTGTATTACATAAGCATCTCTCTATTATAAAGCACATGATACAGGATGACCTTCTCTGGAAGAAATAATTAGCATACAAGTTTGCCAATGGCTATAACATATTCAGTTAATATAAGCATATGTCATTTCTTATTTTTTACATCCTGGTTAATCTGGTTTTGGAGAATAAGTTTTTAAAGACATTGCTTAGAAATATGCCTAAGAAGAAACACAGGCAAATACTTGTATATTCAAACAGTTTGGAATTAATCTTGGCCCAAAGGTGTTTTTTTGGGGGGAATTGCATAATTTCATGTTACCCCAACCTCTTCACCACAGCTATGTATGCATTATGTATCATTCTCCTGCAGAAGTGACCTTTACATTTCAGACACCCAAACTACTACCAGGAATCCTTATGGGAGGCCTATGTGAATATGCAGGAAGCAAAGGGAGAGAGGGCAAAAGGAGCCTTTTCTTTCACACAGCTCACATATACAAAGTGTCAGTGGGTTCAGGCCTTATTCTCTGTTTGCTTAAAAAGGGAGGGAGAGTAACCACAAAGTGAATAGTGGTAGGCAGATGGCGAGAGGATGCCAGAGGCAGTGCTGGACTGTTTCACAGGTAAAAGTGCTGAACCACAGGAATTTCCTTGTCTGGGAGCCACTGTACAACGTGCAGCCCCTGGCCTGGTGATGGGACAAACACTGACACAGCTGCAGGCTGAAATACAGTCACCGCATGCCTTTCCTTTCCTAATTCAGGATAAATTTTCTCCTCGATGTTGCATAGGGCTGATGTGCCAGGTTCAGAGACAACTGAATTGAAAGATGAGGTTTTAAGCAGCACATGCCTAGTTGCACCAGTCCTCTACTCCAGGTTCATTTCATCTCAGTGATTCCAGCTCGAGACCAACCACCGACTTGTACCAATCTGATACCGTTGTGTGGTTTGGAGAGCGTTTAATGGTATGCAATCACATTTACTAATTTTATGTTTACTTCCCTGCTTTCCTGTCATTCACCCAGCCAAGAGGAGTGGAATTTCCTCCCACAGCTGCGGTGGTTTGAGGAGCCATTAACTGCAACCTAAACCATGCTCAGCTGCAGTGAAGCAAGCAGCAAGCCTACAAACAACTCTAGAGGGAAGGCTGCCGACGTGACCACCTCTCCAGTTCAAGATAGTCCCAACAGCCCTCGTGTACTGTTGGGTTCTTGACTACGCAAATATTATGGAGATCACCTGGGGAAAACAGAAGATTTCTGTGTGCATAAACAGCTATAGCCGGCTGATTGCTTCACTCTGTATGCAGGAAATGCTGAGAATAATTCTCTCTTTCCAACGTTTTCCTGTCAAGTTTGACAATGTGGTTTTCTTCTGAGAAGTCTGAGATTACAGAGGAAAATGTAAAATTAAGATGTATTTTTTGCTTAAAATTTTCAGAAATCCAGATCTTCTTAGTAGAGCTCTGTTTTGGAGGCTCAAGCACCAGGTGGCAGCTATTTCCTTTAGTACTATGTATGACAATAAGCACTGGACTATATGTAAATATCACTGATTATATAATTAATTTTGTATTTTATATGAAAGAAAATAAGCCTATTAATGTAGCACATGTTTTATTTCCTGTACAAAATTTACTGGAAGTTACTATATATACTGATTTTATTGAGGCAGACTCTTCAAAAGTTTCTAACGTTCCAGTACGTAGTGTGAGAAGAAGTAGTGTTTATCAAGAGTTTCTGAAGAAATGTGTTTTTTCTACAATGGATGCCCAGGAGTTTTTAAGCCCCAGGCTTTTCAGATGTCTCAGAAGTGAGTCACCCAAGGTCTTCTGCTACTTTTAAAAATTCAGTTCATAAACTGCAGGTGCAAACTGCACCTTTGAGTCATCTGATCTGGTCATCTCTGAGGTAATTTCAGAAAAGTAGGTAATATTTGGCCCTGAAGAATAGTAGATCATGCACACTCAGATTATCAAGGGAGAGAGAGTGACTGAGACAGTTAGGAAGTATTAAAACTAAATCCATTGAGAATTCAGAGTTTTCTGTTTAACCCCTTAGCATGAAGACACACTTTACACTGACTGTATGAAAAGACTGACAGCCTTCAGGAGAAGAGGGACCTTTTCCTAGTAGTGAAGAAACAGGAATAATAATAATAATTCTGTGGTGAGAAGCAGTCAAATGTTGCATTCAAGATAAGCGCTGGAGAAAGAAGTAGGTATTAGCTTTCATCATGCTGCAGCTAAGCACATGCATGTAGCAACAGCTCTACTGCATCAGCTGAAAGGTCCATCCAGATCACAGCAATTAGTGATGGATGATGAAGAAATAGAAGTGCAAGACAGAACAATAAAAGAAATGAAGAAAGAGCAGTGCAAGCATATATAGTCACGACTGGCCCAGAATATTCTCCAAACTGTCAGAAATTTGAATGTCCAGGACTTGCTGAATTACTGGTCATGTCTTATAGTAATTTTTCTTCCACTGATTTTTCTAGCCTGCATTTGAACCCATGTTGACTTTTAGCACCTGCAATGTCCTGTGGTAAGCAGTCCCACAGCTAATCTAGGTGTTACATGAAGAAATACCTTCTTTGGTTTGCTATGAAACCTGCCACTAGCTATTTCATTGGATGTCCCCTAGTTCTTTTGCTAAGACAGTGAGCAGTTATTCCTCCTTTACCTCCTCTGCCACTCATGATTTTAAAGACCTCTACCATGTTCTCTCTTGTTCTGTCCCTCTTTCATCCCATTAAGGATTCTTGCTCCCCTGCAGTGTGGTCCGCAGTTAATTTCTTCATACTAAGAAACTCACTTGACAGTTTTGGGTCCAGGCTGAAGAGAGAGCTCCAAGACCAGGCATGTGGAGAAGCATTACAGTCAGGAGGGAGCTGACCTCCATCTGGATGAAGCTTCCTTCATGCTCAGGAGAGCGGCAGGCACTTTCACCCACCTGACCTGTGTTAGATGTTCTTCCAGATGAGATCAACTGCCCTTTAGAAGCAATTCTTATAAATAAATGCTTATAAATATCTGCTTCAGAGGTGGCTGTTTACAATGTAAATGGCTGCTTTGGTCAAATGAGTCCAGTCAAAGCAACTGTTTCTGAGGAAGTCAGATATAGCAATGTTTACAAAAAAACTTTCCCATCTTTCTTTTTCTCCTTCCCCTGCCCCCAGACAAAAAAGCCCTGGGTATAGCACCAAAGCTTCATATCCGAGCCAAATCATATTTAATATGAAATGAGAAAAGTTTTACTTTGCCTTATGCACAGATGCTTTTGCGTGAAAAGTTTGTCCAAAACGTGCTAGTTAATTACTATTTAAGGGTTTCATGATATGTTGTCTGTCAAATAAATCCCAAGAAACCTTCCTCTCAACATGGACAGGAAGTATTTTCATGTTTTGTATGTATGCATTTCCTTTAGAAACCACACTAGAATGTTTACAGATGGAGTAACTGGAAGCAGAACAGCTCAGAGATAATTTATAACCCCATTCAGTGAAGCAGGCCTCAATGCTGCAAAATCATCTGTGCAAAGTTAGAGTTGGTATGGGTTTTTTCCTTTGACAAAACTGCTTGTTTATTCCAAGCCACCAGCTCTCCAAGACACTATTTAAGAAACTTTACACGAGTTTATGGATTTCTGTAATGAAGCAGCACAATGTTTTCAGCACTCCGGATAGAGGAATAAATGTATATATTACTAGGACACAGCAATATTTAGGGATAGATTGTGATTACCCTTGCGTGGGAAGAAAATTGGATTCAGGAAGCTATTGTCTTTTTCCATCATGTGCAACCTCATAAAAGTCATCCAGAATAATGGTGTAATTACCCTCTCCATTCAAATGCATGGAGGGATAGTCCACCTCAGGCCACAGAAGTCTTTCCTACGTCTTGGCCAGCCCTCTACTGCTGCATCTTTGGTCGCGCATCATGATTTTGTACGGACAGAACATATTTATGTTTTCAATTTTTCCTTAATTTTTTTCAAAATGAGCATTTGCTGGATGAGCACATGCTTTCTCAGGGTGTACTTGCCTGCGTGTCATCAGTACTGAAGACTGGAAGTATACTTTGACTCTGTGTAACTAATCGTTGATGTGTTGTCCTGAGTGCAGAGACTGTGGCAGAGCACTAAGATTTTGATGGACTTTTAAATTACTAATCTGCATCTCTTTCTAACCTTATCTCCTCTTACGATCACATCATGTATCCCACTCAAGAGTTAACAAAACAGGAACATAGGAATAGCTCACATGGGGCAGCCAAATTGTTTAACAGGACTGGTTGTCTCCCAAGAGCGGGGTTATCACAGCCATGCTTGCATTACAGATATTGCTGGAAAGGCTTCTGTCTTATCTTCATCTCACCAGATGGACCATTTTTCCCTATCTATATGCCTAGGGACATGGGGTGACGCAATGTCAGTCTTTGAGCACCACAACAGAGAGATGGGCCAGTTGTAAAGTTTGGAGGTAGATTTTAAAGTCTGATCATAACTTTTGGGAGCAGTAAGATCTGGGATTTTGAGATGATCAATCTCCAGTTCTGTCTTCCATACATATTTTTCACTAATTTTTATTTTTATACAAACACATTCTTTTGGTATCACTATTAAAAAGTAAGGCATAATATTGCCATATTGCCAAATGCAATGTATTTAGGCATTTCCTAGAGAATGATGAAGGGAAGCCTTTGTTTATAACCAAATTATTATAATACTGTGTTAAAACTGCAAAGGACTAGTGTCATGAAAGGTGATGAACTGACAGCTTGAAGGAAGTGTCTTACGTTTATATAAAAATCCATTAATGTTAGTAAATCACATCTGTAAAGCACCTGTCAACCGGAAACTTCTAAATTTGGTACATGAATGCCCACTCAGCCGTGTTCTTTCTGCAGTTGAGTGTTTGTCACAGAGTTCATTTAAAGCAGACCTTGCTTTCCTCACTGCTTGTAAGACAGAGGACCAAAACCACAAGTGCTGTGCAGTTCAGGACGGACCACAGCGGACAGTCCTGTGGCCATAAAGTGTCCTGAGGGACGCTTGGGAAGAGTGCAGTTGCTCTGTGGGAGCCATTAAAGTGAATTGAAATCACCAGACTGAAAGAATGGTCCAGAAATCACCAGAAGCCATTAATAACCTCAGGAAGCCGGACCTTTCAATTATTGTCACACCCTCAGCAAAACAACCGCAGCTGGGTGCTCCTCCCTGGTAGGGAGCCCAGCATTGCTTTTGCACAATCTCTAAGAGAACAATGCCACCTGCTGAACCACCAGCTGCAGCAGCTCCCTCCCACCTAACTGAGGGTTCTTTCTGCATCTGCGTAGTTTGTGGGTTTGGGTAAGTTTCGCAGAGAGGCTCGGGGCTGGAGGGACTGGGGTGTGTGAGGAGTTCCTCCTCCGCTTGGCAAAGGCCGGGCTCGCACTGTGCAAGGGGATGCAATGCAAAGATAGCAGATGAGCTAGCGCTGGAGCTGAAGGCAGGACCGCCTCTGGGAAGAGCAGTTCTGCAGAAGGGCAGGGCTTCTAGTGTGGGCCAACTGTATGGCTATAAAGCCACAGCACGGCTAACTGCTGCTGGCACTTCTCCTCTTGCACCCTGCTGCATTTCCCTGTTTGAGCAATACCTGCCTGAGTGAATTCAGGCCTTCCCCATCCTTCTTTGCACAGTGTAACTACGACTTGAGCCTGACCTGGAAAATTCACACATGGCTCAGCTTGTACACCCATATATCCTTGGCAACAGGGATTTAAGTTGTCATCGGCTTTTGCCGCACTGATACATATCCTTGGAATTATACTGAAGACTTTGACTTGTTTTTTGAAGCCCAGAAAACAGCAGCTGCCAGATGGTAATGAATCAACCCTGTTAGAAAAAAAGAGTCTGTAAAGAAACACTGCAAATTTATAAATACTGTGGTTTTTCCTACATTGCAACACTCCCAATTAGTGAATCCAAAAAGATTTGGAAGATTTAAATTACACATTCCCATTTCATGTCTTCTTTTTAATCTAATTATGAACACTGAGAACAGATTTGTCTATTTCTGTTACAAATCTCTTACTAATTGTCATGTATTAGAATAATTCTGGTATTTGAGCTGCAAACATAAAACCAGTTTTTGTGTTTAAAATAAAAATCTACTGGGGAAAATAGATAAACATGTATATTTTGATCTTGTAATTTAACTTGTAAGTAACTTTAATGACTGTAATGACAAGTGAAAATGTTTTGGAAATCTTATTTTTAAACTTAAGAGGGTATTTGCTCCAAATTGA
This sequence comes from Gymnogyps californianus, assembly GCF_018139145.2. Taxonomy (NCBI): domain Eukaryota; kingdom Metazoa; phylum Chordata; class Aves; order Accipitriformes; family Cathartidae; genus Gymnogyps; species Gymnogyps californianus. The sequence continues at coordinate 24,616,908 of NC_059472.1, forward strand.
CACCATTAATAGCCTGTTCCAAACAGCACAGCTGGGTTCTGACAGCAGCTACCTAGTAATAGGTGAGACCTATAACAAGAAGTGTGATTAGCAAATAGCACTAAGCAACAGAGCAAACAGACAGCATGAAGCAATTCAGACCACAGGGAATGCTGGATGTCAAGACAAAATCCTTCCATAAACAAGGAAGCAGTGGAAGAAAGAGCTGAGTATAGATGACAAGATGGGAAAGTTAAAAAAAAAAAAAAAGAAGAAAAAACCATCTCTTCAGTAAGATTAAAGGACAACTGACAAGGGACGGGACTTCATTGCAGGTAGAATACGAAATGCTGGAGCAGCTGAATAGTTGTTTGTTGGCAGATGCAGACTGTCATAATTTTCTGCAACTCAAAATCAAACAGAAGAGGAGGAAGTGCACATGTTGCACATGCACACTAGCAAGACATGAATGCTGGCATCCACGTCAAGCCTGAGCCCTTTGAAGATTAAAGACATTGCTCTGGGAATGTTTATAAGTGCAATTCTGCAGAAAAACAGATCCAGCATTTAAACCACACTCCCAGGTCTTATGTAGACTATTGCGTGTGGTTACTAACTAGTCACTCCCTTTACTTCAAGCACTGGGTAGTTCTGCTTATATCCTTTTTTTTTTTCTTGCCCCTGCTTCTTCTTCCTCTTCTCTGCCTCCCGTTTTACCTGCTTTCCCTGTTGCAGGTTTTATCAGAGAGTTTCCACTAGGGAAGGTCAGAGCTTCTCTGCCTGGACTCAGTTGGAGGCCCTGAGAAGGGCTCAGAGAGTGAGTCATGCCAGGGGTATTCATTTGTGGTGTTCGCTCACTTTAAAGTATGATCATGGTTACTGGAAAAAGATACCTCTGATCTAGTGGCCCTGTAATAATGTTATGCATACAAACTGCCACGCAAGACCAGCTACCTGGTGAATATTGCCAAGTTTGTGGGATTTTTATGCCACATTATGGAAAATAAAGCAGGATTTTTCTCCAAGTTGTGTTCTACTCTGACATGTACCATGACCCTGGAAATCAGAGGTCCCAAAGCACCTATCAATCAGAAACAAGAGCTCTTGTGCATGGTTTGTCTGCCTCTGGGCTCCATCTCACGCTTCAGTCCGTTTAATTGGCATGAGTCCAAGGGTCCTTCTCTCTGTCCATAGCCAAACTAATTACCTTCCACACATGTAGAATAACACAATAACACAAAGAACGGCTCTTCCAACCTTACCAAAGAATATTCTTCCTCTGCTCAGAGGAATCGTCCAGCAGGAATGAAAGACCTAACACTGCACTTCTCAAATAGGTCTCCTATTGCTTTGAGAAAGGGAGAGCAAACAAAAGTGTTGACAGATTAATTACAGGCTACTTAGTTGATGTCATGTCCACAGAAGGAATGTATCTGCATTGAAAAAACAAGTAACTTATTAACCATTGTGGATAAATGTTTGTCAGATAGGATCCATTGGAGCGATTTGATAAACTACGTAAGGATCTAAATCCCACTTTGAAGAGAGATTTACAGCTTTACATTTTATCCCCACTGGCAGTATGACCGGAGATGAAACTTCCATTGATTGGCTTCAGTGAGAGTTAAAAATAAACAAAATTAAATCCTCTGGCTGTCCAAGAGCACAAAGGAGCTATTCCTGCTCCGGAGAACAAAATGTCTAACTTCGGGTTATCTTCTGCGCTCGTATGGTGGCAATTTTTCCAAATTGGATGAACATTTCCATGGTACTGCTGTCACAGTTTAAATTAGTGTAGAAAATTAATGTTCATCCATGGTGTGCCTGAGCAGTTGGCAGGAAAAAGCAATCCCAGATTGGGAAAATAGAAAAAATAATCTTCAGGTTACTATGGTTCACTGCAGGGGACCCACCTTACTGCCACGCCAAAATCTCCTACAGATACCTCCAGAAACTGAGTGGGGAGAAGTATTGGAAAAACACTTACAGGAGGGGGATGATACCACATCCCTAAGTGACTCTGCTGTGACTAAGGTACACAGCTGGATCCCCAGGTCCTGGCATTATCAGCCCCTGCAGCGTAAGAGGGTCACATCTTCCCACCGGCTGGGGTCCAGGCCATTTCCCTTCCCAGCACCAGCTGGTCCCCTCACCCTATAATGCAGTCTGTTCATGTAGCCAAGCCGGGTACATTCATGTGGTGTCAAACTTCGATCAAGGGCCACGGAAGGAGGACCTCTCGCCTAACAGGGGCAGCAGGAATATCCCGTTCACAGCCTGCAGTGGGGAGGATGTCCGCTTGTTCCAGATGGCACACGTGCAAAAAGGATGGCTTAAACCACTTACACTGAGGGACAAAAATGAGATTATCTGGTAGCCGGTAACTGTAGCTATCACGTTAGTTACAGTTCAGATCTGTGAGGATTATTTGTAAGAACCAGTTTGATCAGGGGGAACTGACTGGAAATTTCTATGCTGGGAATTTCCCCCCCAGATCAGTTCACACTTAAGGTGTTCTCATGGCTTCTAGTGGTATGAAAATTAGGCAGCAGAAAGGCAGAGACACAGCTGAATATTTTTTCAGATAAAGTATTACTGAATTGGGGGCTGGTAACAGAGAGGGGTCTGTAGAGAGGATCTCACGAGGAGTGTGAGAGAAGGTAGGAGAGTGCCAGCAACTGGCGTTGGCAGAGCAGTCCTGTATGAGGACAGAAAACACAAAAGCTCATCTCTTGGAAGGACGTATCAGTAGATTTCCGCCATGTGACCAACCAAGAAGAAGATGGATGAATACTGCTGTTGAGACTTGTACACTCTCAACATGAATTTAGAGTCATGATGGAATTGCTTTAGATAGAAGACGGGGAAACTAATTGTGAGACCCACCAAGGACTTCCTGAATGCAGAGAGCCAAAGAAATAGGAACAAGAAGCAGGCCCGCATGGCTGCGCTTAAGGAGTTATCCGTTCTCCTAATCGAATCTGGATGTGATGTGTAAGTGTGCTTACACACCTTGCCAGTGGTAAATTAAGAAATGCAGTAAAACAAAAGATAATCTGGTTATTATTTTCAGAACAACTTTCTGGACTGGAGAACAAATTATATACAGTCACAGCTTCTTATTCTTTTGAACCAAATCCTAGTGCTCTATATTAAAGAAATTTCCTTCTTTCCTAAGAAAGAGACCTGTAATCCAGACATCTCAGGAGGGTTCACAGCTGCTGCAGCCAGCAAGAAACTGTGGACCCTTCCTATCTCTCGTGCCACAGCATCCCAGCTAGTAAGGATTTGATTGTTCTTCTTGAGAAAAGCTCAGTCATTAATGTCATATTTCCATTTAAATTGAAACTCTTAGATATATTTTTCAAGGGTTCTGAGCAGGTAAAATGGGCAACTCCTAGTTCAAAAGTCAGAAGAGGGAAAATAATGATGTTTATGGAGGTATAAGTAAATTTCTATTTATCTGGCAATGGAAGATCCAAGAATTTGATTTTGCAAAGATGTCAATAGACCAGAGATAAGAATAACTATTGTAGCTGACATGCCTTCTCTTACAACAGACATAGGTCTCCCTTCAAAAAATGGCACACAACAATCATCAAGTAATCATAGCACGAATGCAATTGTTTATAGCTATTTAATTGTCTGCAATTAGAGTTATTAGAGGACAGGGGTTTACCCATTCCTTTTCCATTTTCAGTACAAATCCTGCAGGTATATAGAATTTTGAATTCAAGGATGAATTTGTTGATGATTTGTTATTGAAGGCAGAGATTTCTTTTTTCCCCTGAGTGCAAATTATAATAGAAATAAGGTATACATTTCATTTTTAAGATATGTTTTGAAGACAGCTCTCCCAAAAAATTGTAAGACACAGTAATAAAACATTTGTAGTAATAAATTTCTTAGCTTCATTGAAAACATTTATGTAACTGCAGAAAGATTTTGAATTTCTAATCATCCCAATACATAAACCAGATCTTTTAAGTTTGGCAGTAAAATAACCCATACTCTAGCCCATATCTAAACTCCATTCAAAATGTTTTTTGTAATAGTGTCTAGCACTTGCAAACCTAATAACTTTAAAAAAAAAAATCTTGTGTGTAGAGTGTAGAAAAGATGCATTAATTACTACGCAGTACAAGGGATATTAGCAGGTAGCAGCTGGGATCTGATCTCAGATTGTGAAAGTGTTGGGGTATATTTAAAACTTGTTACTCTAAATTGTAGCTATTAATTATGCCCAGTCCTATATTTAAGCTTAATTTTCACTTCTATTTGTACAGATTGGTATTCTTTCAGCTAATGCTGATAAGTATATATCAAAAAAACATCCCTGAAGACAAGAATATGCCCTGCAGATATGACCTGCAGCTCTGTTAGAATTCAGGTAGCAGGTTTGATTCTAAAAATGACACATTTCTTTCAAAGCAGAGGGCAGAGATTTTTTAAGAAACTTGTAGTTTATAATTTAAAGGCATGTTGGCGTGAAGGAGCCCTGCCGAAAGAAGTTTCCCAGTATCAATAAAAATGAAAAAATATCGTTCTAATACAAAAGTACAGTTGAGTGTTGGAATATTATACAGTTCAACAGACAGCAGTGACCTATCACAGCATTTCAAAATTTCATGAGGTTTCTTCAAGAGTCCTAAACTCTCAAAGGTCCTCAGCACTCAACTTTCAAAGCCCTATTCTTCCTCACTTCATTTTGAAACCACTTTTTATCCAATTGTGTTGAGCTTACTTTTTTAGTCATGTGGAGAGGGGTTTTTGCTGATGTCTCTCAATGTAGACGTAGAAAAAAAAATCTTTTTGAGTCTGTGATTTGGGGCGATGAAGGGAGGGAAGAACAATCTTCTGATTCACAGTGGAGAATGATGAGGATTCAACCCTACAAACTGTTGTTCCTTGCTGAAGCTCAGCAATGAGCAGAAGAAAGAAAGAGGCTGCTCAGGGGCACATCAGCTCCTCCATCACATTGCTGAGTGCACCGTGCTGGTGGGTGTCTATGGAGCTCGTCAGGGAAGGATGTGCAAGAAATGGAGACCGATTGTGTCACCTAGGGATGAAGGAGCTCATCCTGACTGGAGAGAAGCAGTCAGACATGGGTTTGAATGAAGCTTGCCTCCACCCCAAATAAATAATTCAAAACCCAGGCTGTTAGTGACTGTCTCTCCTCCTGCCTCTCTGGCTGGGCCTGAGAAACTCTTCCCCAGCAGCATTGCTCCTGAGCCTTTCTGTACTCCTGAACAAGAATTTTTTGGTGAATTTTTGGTTAGCTGATAAATTCCCAAACAGCTCTTTCTATAGATCCTGATCTAACATCATCTCATTGAACTTAGAAAGAATGACCAACAAATTCATCATACCTGAAAGCAAGAGATTCTGACCATATTCAAATTAAGGAGGTGTAAATATTGAGGAAAGAAGAAGAGTCCAATGGTCAGGGCACTAGCTAGGAATGCACAGCCTTTCTCAAAACCTGCCTCTGCCGTAGCTGTCTTGTAAGATCAAGATAAGCAAAGTTAGATTAAACTCTCAGTGCAAGAATATGTCATCTGTAAATGGGATAAAAGGGCTTTCTTTCCTCACAGAAACACTTACAAGTGCTTTAAAGATGAGGAGGCAGCTCAGAGCACTTTGGTAATTACTAAATACAAAAGTACCGAGAGGAGTTTTGGTAACCAGGCATTTCTGAAAACCAAAGTCTTTTGCTTTGTAAAGGCAGCAGTGGAGCAGGTGGTTTTAATGTAGCTTTTAAAAAGCCTTGGTAAGTTTAGTTTCCCAGATAATCCAGCTGACACTCTCCCACCACCGAGCCTGCCAGTTCTGTGGGTTGTAGAGTTAGCAATGTTTGAAGCTGAGTTACAACTACTCACAGGCTGAACAAAAGAGCTATCATCAAAATTACTTCACATAAACTCCTGGTTTTACTCAAAGTAGATTCCAGTAAAGAAAGTAATAATACTTCTTAGCTTTCAATAAACCCATATTTTTATAGCTAAATGTCCTGGTTGCCAGCTCTGATCATAGTCCGTAAAACTTCTTATGCTTTTCCTAAAGCTCCAGGTATTGAAGACAAATAACTATGCAAGAGTTACAACTTTCATGTAAAAGTAGTAATAGTTTTCTAAGCCCTTGTGGCTGCACAGGACTCACTCATTCCAGTGGTTTAAAGCCGATGGTCTAATACCTCAGCGTGTGGAGACCACCCACAATTAGAAAAACCTAAGGAAGGCAATCCTGAAATTTTACCCAGATGATCCAAAGGACCAAGTTCATGCTGCTCTCTTTCTGTTATATAAATGATGTAAAGACCCTCGTTACATAAGCCAGTGGAGTCACCCCGGGGACTGATTTGGCACAGTGCCCTCCGTGTGTAGCTTGGGTGGCACCGAGCAGCTCCACGGAGATAACTGCTGCAAACAGAACTCGCTCTTTCCAGGGACTCTTTCTTCTCGTATTTCCTCAGTGCCTTCTGCAACAAGCAAGACATTGCTTAGCAGTCATGCCCTGCACATACGCATGTCAGCACTAAAATACTATGAAGTGGACTGACACCTTCCATTCTTTGAGGTTAAAATCTGTTTATTCATTTCTTTCATGTCAATCCCATCGTGCTCTGGGAGATGAATCACTGAACTTTTGTTGCCTTTTAGCTCCTCTCTGTGAGTGTGTAAAGCACTACATCGGATGTGGAGTGTCCTAAATCACAGTTTCTACAGCTAAATCCACATTTCACAGCAGGTGTAGACCATGGCATCCCTAGGTCCTAATCAGTCCCTTCACTGTCCAGATCATCACACAACTGGAGAGCTCAGAACTGGGGGTCATTCCTGGGGCCACGAGGTAAGCTGTAGTTTATGCTTAACAGATTCTTTAACAGATTATATGCATAAAATAAAACCAGTATTTTAGCAATAAGTGTGATTTGTAACCATAGCACACCAGTCTGTTGAATCTCAAGTCTAATCATAACCAACAGATGAGGACTCTCAAAGGAATTAAGATGGTTAACTAAGGAGTCAGAAATTAACATAAAATAAAGCTATTAAATGCATAATATTAGACAAATCTTTGCGATCTAACATCCTTACCGCAGTGTCATTGGTGGTAATGTACACCAACACATCCGAGTTGTTTCTGCCATTAATGTATCGGTAACAGTTCCACACGCAGCTTATCAAGTAACCCTGCAAAGGAAAGAGATTTATTATTCTGTGCAGAAAATAAGCCATATATGTTTTTCTGTTAGAGCATTTCTATTCTTATATAAATAAGAATATGAGCCTGATTGAAAGAAGCATGGGACAGTCACTTTGCTGGTTGTAGTGACTGTAAGTATGTGTAGGGGCTCTGGGAGTAATCCAACACCGTTCCTGATACTGATAGACTTGGGGTCGTTCAGTCTTGAGAAGAGAAGGCTCCAGGCAGACCTTACTGTGGCCTTTCAATATATAAAGAGGGCTTATAAAAAAGATGGAGAGAGACTTTTTACCAGGGCCTGTAGTGACAGGACAAGGGGCAATGGTTTTAAACTGAAAGAGGATAGATTTAGATTGGACATAAGGAAGAAACTTTCTACTGTGAGGGTGGTGAGACACCAGAATAGGTTGCCTAGAGAAACTGTGGGTGCCGCGTCCCTGGAAGTGTTCAAGGTCAGGTTGGATGGGGCTTTGAGCAATGTGATCTAGTGAAAGATATCCCTGCCCACAGCGGGGGGGTTGTATTAGATGACCTTTAAATGTCCCTTTCAACCCAAACCGTTCTGTGATTGTATGGTTCTGTGATTATGGATACTTGTGTTGCACTATGAGTCGCTCCATCTAGGCACAGATACTGCAATCTAGATCTATCTGAATGAAGTTTACTATTCCAGATATTTAATGTTAGAGCATACTTAATGTAGACTAATTTTTTTTTAAAGAAACAGTTTCTTTGGGCCTGAGTACAGCTAAGTACACCTGAGTACAGTCATTTTGTGTATATAACCTCCGTTTTACTTATATAAGCAAGTCATATTTGCTGGCTTTCTTTCTTACACCTCTCTAGAAACACAGAGAGATATGAGTTCAGTCAGACACTTCATTACTGTGCATGGGATACTGCATACCAACAGGGGTGAGTTTTACAACATAAAATGAAGGTACAAGTTACACTGTGACAAAAAAGAGACAGTGCTGCAGATGCAGAATGTCTCAGGGACAGCAGCAAAAAGTAAACAGAAACCGGTTTTGGGTTCCTCCATGGTAAGGATGTTTAAATATCAGCAACTGGGGGTTGGTAGTATTAGAAAGTGGAAGCAAACCCCAGTAAAAAGAGCACAAGCACACTGGGGACTGAAGAATCATCAAGCAGATTACAGGAAACCCTCCTTGTCTTGTGAGTGGAAGTCTGGCCAATACCTATGTGATGGTCATATATATCACCTGCATTGTTTCAATACTCTCTTTCACTTAATCTGACATTAAATAAATGTATTGCATATGACTGGAATGGTCTGGGGTCTTCCTATTCTTGCCTGACTAGAGAAAATTGCCAGTGTAAAATTTTTTATTGAAATCTGAAATTATTTCTGACCTTTTAACCGTTATTACAAATACTTCATTTTTTTTCAGTACAAAGCAAAAAAACTGTTCTTGCAGCAATAATCCTACCGCAGGATCATAAGTTTCACTGGTTTTGTTCTTGGAGCTCACTTGGCTCTGGGTAGGGCTGCTAGCTGGCAAACAACTAGTTGTCTCCACTTTTTTTTTTAACTGGTTGAGCAAAGTGCTCAGATCCATCATCTCCTTCACCAGCAGAAGAGATTCCAGTTTGGCCAGCAGAGATGAGCAAAGTGACTGGAAGGAAGACAGGAGGCAGTAACACATGTGGAGGAGGAGGAGTCAGATCCTCAGTATGCCAGGGACAAGGCTGGTGGGACTAAGCAGTTCCTTCTGGAGCTTTCTGCTTCCCACGTAGTCACACATGACAGTGATGAGGAGAGCAATGTGTTTTGATAGTGCCCAACTTATATTTTCACTTAGTAGGTTCTGCACAGCAATTCTTTCACAAACCTAGCGCGTGCAAATTAAACTGCCAGCGCTGATTGGATTTGCATGTGTCTCACTCTGAGTGAGTCATATTTTTGTGACTCACTTGCACTGATGACCTTCCAAAAGCCTCTTATCCTTTTGAGCTGCCCTGTGCTTCCTCTGTCTCCAGAGCTGTCACACACGAGCTGTGTTTTTCAGGATGCCACATGATTCACTGATGCCTCACTTACAGATCAGGAAGCATTTTTTCCACCAGGGCTGAGCTGGCTGAAATCCAGTACGTTTGCTTCCTCTTCTTTATGGCATGTTACAGACCCTGGATGACTTGGAGGTGTCGCAGACTTTGACAATACTTTTGACCATCAAATGGGGAGAGCAAAAGGCTTCTGGAGTGAGCTGAGTGAGACTGGCTTTACAGCCCGAGCTGTGGGCTGTGCAAACCTGCCCCAGGCTACTGAAACAAGTGGAGTAAAGGCACATACATGGAGAACTGCATCTTTTCCAGAATTAAATAAAATGCCATTGTTAATTATAAACAGTAATAAGTAGTTCAGTAGCTTTCAATGCTCAGATACTATGCACTGAGAAAGACAAAAGAGCTAGTACAGAACAGAGACTGAATACAGTACACTTCTGTGGGGACACAGCCTGTCTTTATAAGAAACCCTTTACATTAAGCCTACCTATTTGCAAACCAATTTCTATACTCCTTCTGTCAAAATCCAAACTGAGGGAAGCCCCGTTTCAGATAATACAGTCTTATCTGGAGAAGCTAGTGGGAGTTTTATTTTTGAATGCTCCCGTTCCATTACATGTGGTGAATAAAACACATTTAACCCCACAATGAACCCCTACAGCTCTTCCAGCTCTGAGGTCTGGCTCTAATCAGCCCTGCTCCTGCATGCATGGGCTGTTTCTCAGTGGGTGAGGTCCGTTCCAGCCCTTGAATTAAAGAGATCATCAGCCAGCACACACCAAGTAATTGGGCCCAAGACACTGACCCACATACAGCTGAGAGTGGCGGCAGCTCGGAGCATGTCCTTGTCCAAGTGCTTTGGACATGTGCTGCTGGCCTGCGAACCGTGAGTCATGGAAACTCGTTTTCCTCAACCTGTAACTTATTCTTTAAACTTGTTCCTAATCATTGTTTTCTAATGATGCTGCTGCACCATTAAATGGGATTGCTGATTCAATTACTAATTTTTTTCCTGAAAAACTTGGCTGAGGTTTCAAATACTGCTTTAAAATATGTGGCTGGACACACAGTATATAAATATATCGAATTTTCTCTCAGGAGACCAATGTTCACATTTGGAATAGGCCCTATGTAAAAGGCATTAAGTCACTTCAGCCTAATCCACCCTTAGTGATATTCCCGCATACCACAGCACAGGCTGCTGACAGACACCTTTTGGGGGGGGGCAGCCCCAAGTAGCCACCATATGAAATGACGAGTGCGCTAGAAGGGCTGAATGTGGAAACAGGCACCGTGCCTACTTCTACCAGCTTTCAGTCTTCCCCTTTGAACGGTGGGAAATGACTTGAGCCCCTAAGGAACTGAAACCCACAAAACTGTATAACCCTGCCTCTCACCGTTGTTATTGCATATGCACTTGTTAAGCAGCATAACAACAGTAATGCGCTGCACGACTTCTGCTCATCAGACGCATGCCCGACCAGCCGACTGACCAGCACCTTTGTGGAAATTAGAGGCTGCTGTATTCTGCTGTTTCTTGTAACACAGCAAGGAAAAGTCTGTGCCATTCTGGGTCACAGCAGCCCTCTGGGCAGCTCTGTCGCTGGCAGGAAGCGCAGGGTGAACGCCGCAGACCTGACAGAGCCCCCTCGGGTTAGGAGCCATCTGCACCGAGTCCCATTTTATTCTCCAGGTGCTTTGAATTTTCTATTTACAGACCTGGGCTGGTCTTCAGTAACTGGTGAAAACGAGATAAAGCTTTCTATGCAAACTGAAATTTATATGAAGATTTCAGAGGGATGCTAATAGCAGACCAGTTGGCCACATGTATATTTCACATGTTGGTGCTGCAGAAGGAGACACAATGGATTGCTGTGCTGATGAAATCTGCAATTAAATCCGTCCTCTCAGCACACTGGAATGTGTATCTTGTGAGTATAAAAAGGCTGTACAAGAACCACTCCTTATAACCGCAAAGAAATGCTGTGTTTGAAAAGCATTAATGATGTCAAACCAAACCACTGGCCTGCAACATTTTAAATGGCACCTTATACGGGCCAGGACATCATCTGTTGGCTCACAGTCACACATACTGGGGTGTGCAATTTAAAGCAAATGACCCCTGCTTTAGAGATGCTTCTCCTAAAGTACCCTGCCACCGGCAAGCTCAATGCTGCGACCTGTCCCAGGCTTTCGCGGAACAGGTGGCTACCTCGTGGCTCTGCGTTAGCCGTTCCTGGAAGTGGGGATCAGAGCTTGGCTGTTGGGGCTGTGTTCATGGTCCTGACCGGTGCTCCATCGCCCCTGCGGGAAGGTAGCAGACACCGGGGCGATGTGCTGCAGGTCAGGGTTGCCCCTGCCAGGAGGCATTCCCCTGGGCTGAGACACAAAATCTCTCAGGGCGAGCACAGAACTTCTTTCTGCATCACCCTTTCCCATCTGCTGAGGACACCAGGACATGTAGAGTGGTCTCATCTCCAGGCTCGACACCTTGTACACGCAGATTATAGGCATATTATGGAGATCAGGGTTAATATACAGTTTGCTGAAGACCAGCCTGTCTCACTGAACTGGAATACCTTTCGGCTGCCCCACTGGCAACTACCTCTTCCTACCTCCTTTCCAGAAAAAGAAAAGCCAAAAAAGAAGAGAAGAAGAGGCCGTACTCTGCAGCTGCAGAGTGCTCAGGGCAGCCTGGGGGAAAGGTCTATTCTGGTTGTGTATGTGCTCACCCGAGCCTAGCTCATTTGGGCCTGGGGGGCTTCGCCCACGGCGGGGAGGGGGAGGTTGAAGCCTCAACCGTTCTGTCTCAGCAGCTGGGGCTGGCGAGAGGAAACCGAGGCCCTGTTCCCCAACCAGCTGCAGAGGAGGGCGCAATTCGAAAGCCACTGTGTTGGCTATATGCCATTTGAAGTCCTGTGTACATGTATATAAATACATTTGTGCTGCTGGATGTCCTTCCTCAGCCAGATAGGAAACATCTATGTTTCATGGTATGTAACTCTGGTTCAGTTTCTAGACAAACACAGTAAATGGAATAACACATTTTGGTCTACTCTGAAAAAGATTCTGCGTGAAACCTCCTGAAATATCCATTAGCTTCTTCAGATCCAAGTAAATCCTAAGGACTAAAAAGACAAGTGCTTGTGTGTGGTTAGCTGGCTCGCTTTCTTACTACCCTTTCTTGTCCCCCTTCCCTTTTCACAATCCCATGACTGCAAAGCACAAAACCACCATTTAATACTGCTGTATCTTGATTTCTGCTCAATAGTGTTTTCCTTTGCGTGTAGCTTCGCCCAAAACAAAAGTGTCATGATGCCAAATGTTTCTGAGGAATTATGTGATGCTGTTTCGTATTTCCCGCCAGCTGAATGCAGCTTTTCTTACTGTAGTTTTTCCTAGGTTACAGTGTTTTGGTTTCTCTCCCTATTTCTAGTTGAACTCCAGAGGGAGAGGGAGCTCAGGCATATTTTTATGCACAGTACCTTTTCAGTTTCAGTATATAAATGTGGTACCATCTGTTAAGTCTATCAGTGATAAAGTGTGATGCATCTGATAGTGTCCAGCTTTCTTTTCATGCAGCAGATTCCACAAATCTGCATAGCAGCTCTTCTGGAAACACGAGAAATTCAAATGAAAATGCTAACTAAATGGAATTTAGCATGTGTTTCTGTGTGAGTCATATTTTTGTGACTCATTGGCACGATAATATGTTGCTAGAATGAGCATTATATGAGCCACATATACTCTTGGAAAAAACATGTGTTAGCCACTTTAAAACAAAATGAGTCTTTTGCACTATTCATTTCTTAGGTTTCTTTTTTCTGTAGTAAGCATTTTTGCCATTCCAATTTTAGTTGTATTTCTTTTACAAGCTTGAGACTTCCTTGCCATACTTAGTCAATGAAATACCAGATCCACCTGAGGTAAAAACAAGCTAATGCTTGCATCTGAGAAATTTAAAGAGCACATCCCTTGTGGCATCTGACAGATCTACATATTTATTACATTCATACATATTTCTTAAAGGCGCAAACAAAATCAATGGTACGGCTGTGAACATACACAGCCAGAAGGCTAAATTGTATTTCTAAATCACAGAAGAAAAGTCAGTATCGCTTCCAACAGCACCTTAAAATACCCTACCTGTTTTTTTTTTTCAATTTTGAAGTAGCTTCAATAATCTAATCAACCTCTTTTTTCACAATAACTTTCCCTGTTCATCTTGTCAAATGTGTTGTCTGGAAGCAACATCCCTGGTGTCACTGTGGCTCTGTGGGACTTCTCTAACCTAATGCGGAATTGCTCTGCAGAGAAAGAGCAAGAACTGTTCTGAGATAAAACCCAACACGAGAAATACAAGAACGGCAGCAGGGCGCTGTGAGAAACTTGCAGAAGGGTACAAGAAGAGGGCAAACATACCAGCATACTTTCCAAGAGGTTCAAGGCTCAGGGGACTGGTTGAGCCACAGGTGGTTGTTTGTCATGCATTGATTTGTCTGATCCTATTCTGGGCTCCTTTTGGACTTCTGCCCCACACAGCAGGTGAGGGCCAACCTCGCTGGACCACGAACCTGGGTGCAGTGGTTTCACATGAGCCCTTTGCGGCTGCGCTGGGTGATGCTGCATCTTGCCCTTCGTCTGGTACCTGCCACCTCCAGCCCTCTCACCCATGAGGTTTGCATAACAGCAAATAAATCATCACTCCCTGTGCCCTTTTGCTGCCTGGTGTGACAGTCCTTTATGTTATCCCTCCCAGGAGGGATTGTTTGGATCTATTTACCTGCTCTACAACATCCTTTTTGAGGTAGGGCACCAGAAGTGAATGCATGCTTACAGAGGTGGTAGGCATCAAAACGGCAAAGAAATCTTTAGATTTCTGTTTTTTTCTATTCCTTTCTTAATAGTCTTAGCATTTGATTTACTTGCTTGACCAGAACTGAGCAGTAAGCTAATATTTTCACAGGTCTGTCTATTACAGCTACAAGATCCCTTTTTCAGGTGGTCACGCTTAGTTCAGAGTCCACTGCAGTGTCTGTGAAACAAGACTATGCTTCCTTTGTGCCCACCACTTAGAATTTATCACCACCGAGTTTCTCTGCCATTTCATTGCTCAGTCACTCAGTACCATGAGATCCTCCTGCAAAGCTTTCTTGGCTGATTGTTTTCCCTATTTTGAATGACATTGCAAAAAAACGTTGTTAGATTTCCTTCCCCTTCCCAGATCTTTTATGAATGTACCAAACAGCATGGGTCTCACTGTTGTAAAGACTGATAATTTATCCTTATTCTCTATTTCCTAGCTACAGTCTGTGAGATGACCTTTTCTCTTGTTCCTATGAATCTTACGGTGTTTTTTAAAGCCTTTGATGAGAGACTTTGCCAAACACCTTTTGAAAATCCAAGAAGTCTGTATCAACAGGCTCTCCCTTATCCACTGGATGACCCACTCCTTCAAAGGATTCATGTGTCATGAGCTCCCGCTACACAAGCATCATGCTTCCCCATGGTGGCCTACATGTTCATGTGTCTGTCTATGAGATTTTCTGCTTTCTTTCCATAATGTCTATCACTTTGCTTTGTATAGCTGTCAGGCTGCCTGGTCTGTAGTTCCCTAGGTCTCTTCTAAAGCCAGGTCTCCCAGCAAGGGACATTCCACCCATGGCCAGAAGTAGACTTTATACACAGTAATGCACTTACCTTAAAAGCCAAAATGATACTTATGAAAAGGAGGATAATCACAACCAGACACGTAGGGTTCACAGACATAATCTCTTCCTTGTAGGGAAAATTGGTGGGCTGCATAAGCAAAATAAGCAAAACACTCTAAGTTAATCTCACAAGTCATTTAAAAGCCATTCAATCAGTGCACTCCATAATTAACAGCTTACAAAACTTTCTGTGATCTACTAAATTAGGAGCTCTCTGCACCAATAAGCAGTTTCAGTAAGCTTGGCTGGAACAGGCATTGTGAAGACTCAGCTGCCAAACGTTCCCTGGAGAGCTAAGGGATTTGCTTTTTGCTTGTATGTGGTGTGGGCTGTCTTTTCCTCTGTGCACATTGGGTTTGCATCATCTGACACAAACTAGCAAAGGACATCTCTCTGGGAGCTTTGCAGCAGGAAACCTGCCATCTTGGGCAATGGCAGGCAAGTCTTGTACTTATTAACTAATCGTTATACTAGCACTGGTTGCCAAAGACCAGTGGCAGCTCCTTCCAGAAAGTCAAAGCAGGAAAAGCTGGACAGCATGATCCTTTCACCTAAATATTTGATCAAAAGACATTGGGTCTATTCCACTTCATCTTATTTTGGCTAAATTTGGACTGCTTCTCCAGGAGCATTTATTAGTGCTGCTGTCTGAGTGCATGCCTCGTGGAGGCATGGGTCCTACAGGGGAGCAATGTCATGATTTCAAGTCGAAATGTGCTCCAGGTCCTTCTGTTATCATCTCATACATGAAATGGATGTGACAAAATTAATCTTCCTAATTAGCGTAGGCTCTAGTGATTTACAATTGTGAAACACTTTAGGATCACTGGCTGAAAAACAACCTCTAAAAATGTTTTACTGTATTTGTTATTGCTTAAAGAAAACACAACCTTTAAAATGAATGTTCCAAATCGTTTTGAAATATTGCAAGGCACAAGTTCCTGTTTCAGTTAGAGTAAACCATTGTTCACAGGCAGAGCTGTTCTCCACAAAAGATAGCTCTGCTGCAACAGTAGCTCATTATAACTGAATGCATTAGCTCCTTCCACACGCAACCCCCCTTTCCCTTACAGGTCTAATTACTTAACCAGGCCAGCTCTGCACCCTTGTCAGGACAATTAACTAGACCAAGCTATAACTGTATTCTTGGCGATGATGGTGTAAATCCAGAGTAACCCCTTAATACACCTTATACCAGCACTCGGCCCAGTGCATCAGGAAATGATCTTGTTTTTGGACAGCTGCTCTTTATTTAGTGCTTCCATGAACTGTTCAGCGTGGTTAACATCAACAGCAGCTGTAACCGTTTGCAGATAACTGTTACATAAGCACATTTTCTGCTTCTTGACAGCAATGTTTCTGTTCCTGTACTGAATTTCATGGCTGAAGTTTTTATCACATTATCTTCTTTGTCGAGGTACAGCTTTTGTAGGAAACTAGCTTGCTATAGTTCAATAAGTTGCTGCTTTTTTTTTTTTTCCACAGAAGGTTATTGCTAAATATAGTGGATGTGGTCACCCAGAGACCAAGAAAGCAAGAGTATACGCCAAGAAAAGATGCACTGAAAACTAAACACAAACCTTATATGCAGAAAATGTAAGTATTAATGCCACAGCCTCCCTTCCTGCTTGCAGGAGGGAGGCCATGGACATGGTTAGAAAGTCCAGTCAGTTAAGGACAGTTACAGTAAAACTGCCCCAAAACAATTTCTTTAGTACTGACCTACCATTAAAAAACTAGTCAAACTAGTTTGTGAATGTAACAAAAAACTCCTAGTGAGGCTCTGGTCTTCCTACACTCTGTTTTTTGGGAACGAGTCACTGGTCAAAGACTGGATGACTGCATGCTGGGGTCTTGGCCATAACCTAATGGCTTGTTTCCAGATGTCAACTCAACTGGGATTTGCACGAGGGCAAGAGGAGAGCGAGAAAATGACTAAGAAAGCTCCCGCTACCTTGAAGAGCAGGAACATCTGCTGGAGCCATGAGCCCCGGCCAAGTCTGGGAGCAGCACGTGCTGCTGAGCAGCGCCTGGCCCTCCCTTACATCAGCAGTGTTCCAGGTGAAAGGACAATAATTCAGCATCGAAAGCAGCAAGCCAGGAGAGCAAGTGAGGAGCAAATGCTGCGGTTTGTCTCCTTCAGGCTCAGCTTTCCAGGTCTCTGTCTTGAAGAGATGTGAGGTGTAAGCACGCGCCAGCAAGGTGGTGGGTGCTGCACCCATGTGGTGGTCACCACCACCCACAGGTGCCTGGGAGATCTTGGTGTGGGGTGTGAAAACTGCAGCCGGCCCCTCCTGGAGCTTCCCGGCTTGCTGTGTGGGAGAGAAAGCTTTCAGGGCTGCAATGAATAGCCATGGGGCGTCGGGTCAGCATGGAAGAAACTCCCTTTGTTTGCTAACCGGGCTGGTGGCACCTGTCAACCAGCAGACGTTTAACGCTGGCTTGCCCAGGCTGGCCTACAAGTAGTGTGATCTTGACTCACAACTACAAACCCCTTCAGTGCAGTAGGAAAAGCAATTTATAAAACCTGCAGCTTTGGCAAAGAAGCAGGAAAGATGGTGGGAAGCATCTCGGCTGGCTCCCGGCGCACCTGGTGCAGGCACCATCATGGAGCTGGTGCCATCAGGAGGCCCTTGGGGTTTTCCCATGAAAGCAAACCCTCCCAAAATCTCATTCACTCCCACAGAAAATGGGTACCAACAGTGGTTCCGATGAATCAAAGACCCATTGCCCTCCACCAACTGCAGTGATAAGCTTAAACACTGATGTGGATATATGAGGTGGGAAGACAAATTCTGCTCCTGTGCTGGGGGTTTGCTCTCCTGTAGGAGACCAGTAGTTGAAATCCTGCTGCTGAGAAGGCCCCGGACACCAGGCTCAGTGCTGCAACTTCTGGGAAAAGCTCAGTGTCAAATGTTGTGCAATGTTTGATAAAGCTGAGACTGAAGTATGGCTGGGTGGGAAAAATTAAGCCCATCACTGGAAATACAGGAGTGGCTTTGCAGAAGGACATGATGAAATTTTCTATACAAACAAGAGGTAGTTGTAGTGGTGTGGCACCGGCATGCTAAAGTCATAATTAAAGTGTCATTTATAACCTTGTCACGGACATGGAGAGGGCTGCATGCATAATATACCTGGTAAACTTTCAATTTAAAAAAATTTACTGCTTATACATAGCAAAGCTCTATTAGACACTTAAAAAGAATCTAAATCTTGCATGAAAAGTATATTTCTACTGCATCGATATTGTACAAATGCACAAGAAGAATAAAAAGTCCAAGGCTGAAGCCCTTTCTCATTCCTTCAGCCTGCTTGCATCACCTTTCATGTTTTCCTTCCCCTTGGACCACAAAAAATCCACTTTAAAAGATGGTGTGGATTCTCTTTCAACAGTTAAAATCTTCCGAGTATCAGAATCTTACAAAATTGAAAGAAAACAGTAATGTGTCTGTAGAATTTTTAAAGCTTTGCTATGAAGTTAGTAATACTTCTTCTTTGGAATTATAAAATGGCATTAAAAAATGTCAGAAAGGATATTCCTTTTTTAAGCTTTAGTTTATAGGAAAAATTTCATTAGGTTTAATCTCTTTTACGTTCTCTAGACGTTTCCCCTAGGATTTAAAAGCGTGACTGATACTACCTGAATTGTTAGACAGCAGCATTGCAAGTAGTCCCATAGTAAAGCCATTTAATATAATTTGAAATTTTCTTTCGACGAACTGTAATAGTCCTGTACTTTAATAAAAACCAAGTTTGCATAACTCAGTTGCAGACTAGCCTGTTCTGCACCTCTGCTTCAACTCATTTCGTATACTGTTATCAGATGACAGAAGATGAAGTGTTTAATTTGAAGGCTTTAGAAAGCCCATATATCAAAGATTTAGTGGGGCTAAAGAAAAGAAGTGTGCTTTAGGTCAAACTGCTTTAGACCACTACTGGTCCAAGAACCAAAATTATTTTTACTTACACAGGCTGGATTTACTGTATGTGAAGGTTTTTGTTTTTCTAGTGACAGTGATAAGGACCAAGATATCCAACGTAACCCTTGGAAAGTTTTATCACGTGATCACCACACCGCATTTCAAATGCTAAATTTGTAACATCTACTTATTTTACGTGACCCTTCATGCTGAGATGCTCTTGCAATTTATGGGAATTAAGTGGCACATCTGTGTGCAACTGGGTATTAAAAGGCAACAAAAAGTTTCTAAAGACACTCATGCCTCTGAAAGAAGCAGCCAGGGTAGGCTGACGTTACCAAATACCCTGTGAACACAATGTTCCATATTTTACAATTGCAACATTTTCAGTTAGGGCTCTGCCTAGCCTATTGATAGGTACTCATTTATCATCTTGCTAAAAGTACATGGAGGGTTTCACAGTAGCTTGCAACTCATCACTGACAGACTGAAATCTGGTAGGTGTGCACAAAAGTGAATAGATAACATAATTCTAGATACTAGCGTAGGGAAGCAGAAATGGTTAAAAACATGGGGTTTCCACCTTAGAGGAAGAAAAAAATGTTCTTCTGAGACTGCGAAATATATTCCATTACCTAATTCATACCTTCGTCCAGATTTTCAATAATGGATTTGAAGAACGATTGGGATTTTTCATTTCCCTTATGGAGCTGTGCTCCCTAAAATATCATTCCCCAAATTCAGAGCAGTTTTAGAGGAACAAAAACTGTAAGAATGCCAGGAAGAAACACAGCCCTTGCTTTCTGCGTAACTTGGCAGACCTCTGCAAAGGGGGTGAGGGCAAGATGACTCTAGGGCTTATTTATAAATCATCAGGAGGGATCACACCCAACTGGCATGACTCAGGTCTCACCTACAGGGACAAGGGTATTAACTGCAGTCTTGTTCTAAACGCAGTGTTTGAGATGACAAACCTATCTACCATGAGTATTATTAAAAGGTAGGGAAACAAGTCCACAGGTACAAGCCTGTTTAACAATATTTGAGCGCTAGCACTGCGTTGATGGCATTATTGCTAAAAATTTGAAAAGCTTGTTTTTAGTTTCATTTTGTTGTGTGTCTGAGTATCTGATACCAGTGGATGTGATCTTCACCTCTCCCTTTCACTTTTGCCCCCTCAGACAGAGTGTATTTGCTCTGAACCAAATGCAACAATCCGTTGCCAACTGATGTGGCCCTTCCAGGTACGGGTACGAGGGGTTCCTGCTGAGCCACTGGTGCTTGGGACCACAGCTAAGACACAGAAAGCCTAAACAGTTTCAAAGCAGATGCAGAACAGCTTCAAAACAGCTTCAAAACTTCGTTGAACAGGTGACATTAACTGTACAAAATTCATCACAGCTCTTGGTAGTTTTTGCCAATCACTAATCTCCACTGTGAATGATAAAATAGAAATGACTCCTGGTTTCTAAATGAACTTAACTTGCACTAGCTTTTAGCTACTCATTATCATTATGCCTCTCATCTAATTTAAACAGCCTTTTAATACCTCATTATTCTGCATATGAAAATCCTAACAGCATCACCTCTTGGTCTCCTTTCTCGGTAAATGAAGCAGGAAAAGTTGATTGTCTCTCATCATATGACAATGTATCCAGCTTTTATATAGTTTTTGAAGGAATTTTCTGCATGTTCTCTGACTTTTAAACATTGTTCTTTACAACCAGACACCATAAATAGACAGATGAAACCTATGTCACCAACTGAGAAGGGAAGTCTCCTCTCCATCACTATTCATTGCTGTTTTTTTCTGTCCACAAATCCCATGAGCAGTTTTTGCAAACAGCAAAAAAACCTGGGACTCTTGTTTTGGCACTTGGTTCCCTAGACCGCTTACAGGGTCACTGCATCCCAGGTACAGTTGCCATACTGTATGCTCATCTGTATTTCTCATGTTTTTACATTTCTTTGCATGTAGCAATGTAGCACACATTAATGACTGAGCTCAGGTTCTACGTCAGTCTAGCTCACTGATTAATGGCTCCGTCCTTAGTGTTATTTAGTTCTGCCTTCATTTCTGTGTCAGCCACGGGTTTTATTAGAAGTGATTTTGCTGGGAAAAGTCACAAGTACTGCCTCTGGGAAATGCAGAGATGTGCTCACTTTGGGCAATGCAGGGATAGGGTCTTTCAGAGGATGTCACAAAACAGCTAGATTAGGCTCCTGCTCGCAACCTCCCGCTAGAGGACTCGATCCCTCTAGACAGTGAGCCTGGGGAAGCTTTCCCAAGGCTGACGTTAGCCTTTGTGAACAGCCTCTTGGGTACCTAGTTTATTAATGGAAGTCAGGAAGAGCATGAAATCTGCTGCTGATTCCTGGAGACCTTCCTCTACCCAAAATAGAAACTCATTGGCAGATGGTTGGCTTGACCGCAACCCTTTGCAGTCTGCCAGCTAACCTCTCCTAATCCATTTGATACATCCTTTATTGATCTAGTGCTTTATTGTTGCTCTGAGCATCATGCTGTGAAGTCAAACGTCTCACGAAAGTCTATTATGCCCCTGCCCATCTTTATTGACAAAGCCAGTAATCTTGTCAGTGAAAGAAAATGAGTTTGCCTGCAGGACTGATTTTCCGTGAAACCATGCCGGCAGTCGTTAATCATATTCCTCTGGTCTAATTCTTTATCAATTGACTCTCCTCTCAGCCCTTCTGTTATTATTCTGCTTGGTAGCAATGTCAGGCTAATCAGCCTATAATTATCCTGGAAAACCCCTTGCCCTTTTGAGCACTGACAGTTTAGCACTCCTGAAGTCTTGCAGCATTTCATTACCAGTCCAGAAAATGATTTACAACAGTAAGACAAAGACATGTGCAACCAGAGATTTTAACGCTCCGGAGCAGCAATGTCGCCCACAAAGTGCCCTGCTGCACCGTTCCCAACGCCTTCCAAGGCCTGCTCCTTGATTTCTGCTACGGAAGGGCTTATTATTTTTTTATCTGCAGGAACGACAGTGATATTTTAGCAGACGTTTTGAGAGAATCAGCTGCTCTTTGCCCTTCTAGTGAGCCAGCTCCAGATGTAGCACCAGGTTTTCAGCAGAAGAGCAGGGGCTTTTTGGTGCACAGCTCCCAGCCTGCTCCTGTCCCCCTCACATTCTCGCACAGTGACCAAGACTGAGTAAAACCTGGTTACAACTCATGCTCTGGGAAGAGGGGGGAGTTCCTGCAGCCACACAGACGCCGGTGCTGCCACAGGAGCAGAGCTGGCACTGATGCAGAAGCGAGGGACTGCAGGCCAAGGATGGGCAGGAGGGCTCCAGCCAGTGGCAGTGCCACCTTCAAGCACTTGTCAAGCTATGGCCGTAATTTGCTCTTTTCCACTCGTATCTCTGAGAACCTTTTGAATTATTCCTCCGCTTCTCTTCCAGTGTACCATCAGCTGTGAACGCAGGCAGGTGTTAAATAAGGCGAAGGATAACAGGCCCCCGATGCATCCCAGCTCCCGCTGGCTTGACACATTGCCTCTTCCCGCAGATTTGTGTGGCTACTTATCTGCCTGCTGTTTCTCATTACCTGTTATTTATACTGCCCTAGCTAGTTTTCCATCCACATTACAAAGTTCACAGCCAAGCTAATCTGTATTCAGGTTCTCAAGGCAGATTTTCAGAGGCAGCTGCAGCGTTGGCTTCTCCAGAGCTCTGCAAGTCCACCTGAACCCTGCCGGACATGGCATATGGTCCTGTGATGAGACAGAGGCTGGTGGGCTCTTGTCTTTACTTTAGGTGGTTGCAATCCTATCTTGTAAGCTTATACAATACTTGCGATGGATGTTTGGCCAAAGTAGACCATGGCAAGAAGGGAGCCTCTAATTGTCCCTAATACAGCATCCAAAAATATTTTCTAGCAAAAACAAACCTACATTGAATCAAACTCCTGCCTAATGAAATCTGTGTTAAAGCCACCAAATAAATCAAAAGGAGCAACAGAACATCTTTGAAATAGCACCAAAAATAAGCCACTGGGTATGAACATGTGCTGGTTTCAGCTGGGGTAGAGTTAATTTTCATCCTAGTAGCTGGTACAGTGCTGTGTTTTGGATTTAGGATGAGAATAATGTTGGTAACACACCAATGTCTTAGTTGTTGCTAAGCAGTGTTTACACTCAGTCAAGGACTCTTCAGCTTCTCATACTGCCCTGCCAGGGAGGAGGCTGGGCGCGGCGAGGGGGCACAAGAAGCTGGGAGGGAGCATAGCCAGGACAGCTGACCCAAACTGACCAAAGGGATATTCCATACCATATGATGTCATGCTCAGTATATAAACTAGGGGGAAAGCTGGCCAGGGACTGCTGCT
Organism: Gymnogyps californianus; assembly: GCF_018139145.2. Classification (NCBI taxonomy): domain Eukaryota; kingdom Metazoa; phylum Chordata; class Aves; order Accipitriformes; family Cathartidae; genus Gymnogyps; species Gymnogyps californianus. The sequence continues at coordinate 24,640,111 of NC_059472.1, forward strand.
CAGGAAGAGGCTGGGCATCGGTCAGCGGGTGGTGAGCAATTGTATTGTGCATCGCTTGTTTTGTATATCCTAATTCTTTTATCATTATTATTATTATTATTTTCCCTTCCTTTTCTGTCCTATTAAACTGTCCTTATCTCAACCCACGAATTTTATTTTTTTTCCGATTCTCTCCCCCATCCTGCTGCGGGGGGAAAGTGAGTGAACGGCTGTGTGGTGTTTAGCTGCCTACCGGGTTAAATCATGACAGAACAGAGCAACTCTGAATCCAAAAGCAATCACTTATTATCTATGTCTTGCAATACGGGTCTCATTCTAAATGAAGTGGTGCTGAGAGCTTCCACGACATTGCAAAACTCCAGAGCTCTGCACAAATATTGTAATAAGTTAGTAATATAACCTTGCAAGGATGTTGAATACAGACTAGCAAGGACTGAGAGGACTTTTCAAGGACTGCATAGGAAGCCAACAGGAAACTGTAGGCTAGAAATACAGGACAAGCAGTGCACCTTGCACAGTTTTTTTTCCCCCAAAGCCCTCAAAAGCTTGTGAACATCAAGTGATTTACCAGCTGGCAGAGGTAGTCCTGAATTGTGCTGGGATAGACAAGTACACTGATAGCAACCAACGTGTTGAGAGCAAAGTCAAAGATCTGGTAACAGAAGAAAGGGATGATCCAAGCTGCATGTTGCTAAAAAGGAAATAAAATAAAAAATCATCAGCCACAAGTTAAAATAGAAGGATATATGTCTTTCTGCACTAAAATCTAAGGAATATTTGACACAATGCAGTGTTAAATCAGCTAAAAGAAATATGACATTCAGCCAGAAGGGTTGGCCAAGCCAGTTTGGCTGCTGAACTGCAGTAATATGTGTGGTGTAAGTCCCATAACTCATTATACTAGGACATTTAGAAACCACATAACACTTTTTCCCCCTAATTAATAGGATTAATATTGGGACAAACCACAGGCTTGGGAGGTGAATGGGGAAAAATTCCCTTAACTTTGGTAGGTACAAGATTCAGTTCTCTGAATTCACAATTTGCCCGGAGCTTACTCATATTTGAAACCACAGACAGTCAACACAACTGGGCAGTCTTCCTGCCTGCAGCACGGGGCCCTGGGATACCACTGATCTAAGCAATCAGTTCTGCTGCCCCTTTGACTTCTTTTTTTCCTCTCAGTTTTCAGCTAAACAACTAACCAAGAAATTGTTAGAAAGCAATTTTCTTAGTTTTGTTTCTACAGAGTTGTGTAGTTCACCTGATTTATGTCTTCACCCAATATAATGAATTACCTTATACGCGCCATATGTAGCCATTGCACAGATCAGAATCATAAGAAGAGAAATTGCTGTGGCAATGCACATATCTGTAAGAGAAACACATCAAAATGATTGCAGATAAATTCAGAGCTTGGTTCAGTTATTTTGCCATCTACCTCGTGCAAAGCATCTCAAAAGGCAGGGTGGGAAGTGGGTGGAGATGGGGTCAAGTGCATCATTCAGCCATTGCTGGAGGAAATCTCTGGCTCTTGTGGGAAACCTCCTAAATATGAGAAGCACAGACAGTGGTTACACTGTGCAAGCCTCTGCAGCCTCCTTGAGGCTGTGGAGACGCCATGAATGGTTTAATTTTTCTGAGGATTTTAAAAAATCAGAAGCAGTCTTGACAAGAAGACTGTTTTGCTGGTGATGATGACATCTGTAGTCAGAAAGTGTCTGCTTTTCTGCACTACGGATTGTGTTTGCACTAATAGCTGCTGCATACCATTGCTCACATATCTCTAAAAACTTTGGAAAAGCAGAAATGAACTTTTGAAAGCAGAAATGAACTTTTAAAAGCAAAACTGGCAGGTAGAGGCATCTTAGAGCAGAAATAACATCTTGGAAATTTTCATTTCAACCAAGAATACTACAGAGATATAGAGTTTATTAATGAAGATGTATAACTGTCAGGAAAGGTGAAGTAGTAAAGGAAGGAAAATATTCTTCAAGGTTTTGATTGGAGTAATTACAGGACTCCTATCTTTTTCTTCTATTGCTGCTCAGCTTTCAATTAACTTTTCGTTAAATTTAAGAAGTTCCTAAGCCACAAACACCTGGAAGGAGATCCTGGGGGAAAAAATTACATATGTTTGGTCTTTTTGTATACGCCTCCCTGGATATCATTACAGGCCATAGTCAGGATACCAGAAGTGTATTTCTGAACTCGACCTTATAGTGAGTTTGGGAGTGCAACTGAACATTGCAACTACTTTTCTGAGGCTAAGCCAGTACACAAAGAGGAGAGAGGACATGAGGTATATAGGACATGACTTTAGAGATCCCACCTCTGTTGGTATCTGTGAGGTACCTGCTGTTCACATTGCTGTCACCAAGTGCATTTAAACTACCTGCCTTGATGAGACATTAGGTGGACTTGAGACACACAAATACATGATGGTGTTCAGGCTGTTCACTACCTGTCACTGCCTGACTTTGGAGGCATTCAAAGTGTGAAGATGCCTCCATTTGAACAGAGAGTTGCCACAACATCTAACTCCAGCACATGATGAGGAGCATCCCACAGCATGGGACAGTCCCTCCACCTCCCTGGCTGCATCAAAATGAAGTTCTGGGTAGGTGCCCTGGAGCCTTCATCAAAGTCCCTGAAAGGTCCTGATCTGGTAGGTGTGGACAGGTCTCACCTACCACCACCAGGCAGCAGTGCAGGTTCACCCAGGTCATGGCTGAAAAGGAAGGACAGACACTAAGTCTTGTCTGTCATTTTTTCCAGCCTACCAGTACAATCATCCATGTAGAAGACAAAGGACCCAGTCCTTGATCCTCCTCCGCCTGAGGGAACATAAACCTTGCATTAGCACAGAGCTCCTGCTGGCACAAATCCAGATTTCTGCTGGCCCTTGATGCAGAGAGGAAACTGAGACTTGTGAAGCTGGTGGAAAAATGAGCAAGAGCAGACTGTTGCTGGCTGGTGAGGGTGTCTCCAGAGAGTGCTTATGTATGTTGGGCTATAGGCTTCTTGGGTACCATGCCTACCAATGGCAGGATTAAGGACTTAGGAACCCAGGTCTCCCCTTTTCCAGGACACTGCCTGTGTCCTGGGTTTCAGGACTCTTGGTCTCTCTCTCTTAGCCCCAAATTTTGTCCTTGTGATATTGCATAGAGACTCAAATGCAACAGAAGCAGCCCTATTGCAGGCTATTTCCTAATTTAATGGATAGGGCCCCTTTCCTGGGCACTTGGAGAAGCACATTTAAACCACTGTAGTCTGATGAGGGCCTGGAGTCCAGATGTCCTTACTCACAGTGCAAATGCTTCAATCTTTGTCTTATTGTCAAAATAAGCAGGTCTCACCCAGGAGAGACACCGGCACTCAGCGCTGAGATTAGCTGCACCCCTTTGCTCACCGCTTCCTACCCGGTGGCTTTATGCAGCTCGGCTTGTGGGTGCTTGGAAATGCCATTGGGAGGCAGCTGGGCTCCCTGCTCATAATTCAGGAGGGGATGACATCTCAGTGCATCCCAAATCGCTCTTCATCCCAAATTGCTCTTCAGAGGCACCTCCTTCTCCTCTTGACTGTGTAGAGAATCCGAACATTCAGCGCAGGCGTCTGAGCTGCATTGCCATGACCAGTCTCCAGCTTTTTAGGAGCTGTAAGGCTATGCTGTGCCTGTTAGAGGTGATCTGAATTCTGCCCTCAAGAGGAAGAAGCACCCACAAAACAAACCTGTACTAACAAAAGGTACTGCAGCCTCCTCAGACACTCTTAACTGTGTGGTCATTTACTCTGGCTGCCCACATACATCCTGTGAAATCAAAATGATTTTGAGTAGAGCAGGTACAATCGAGGTAATGAAAGAAAAGAAGAGAAGTGGAAATGGCTGCCTGTAGCCACTGCCCATGTATTTATTCTGTCCGTTCGCAATCCCAGTCACCTACTCACTATATCCAAGAGGAAGCTGCTGTCATTGCCATTTGCATCAGATGCAGCAGTCACAGGCCTTGCTTTGCTTGTGACCGCAGCAGCACTGGTTCAGAGCCAGAGCCTAGCAAACTGCAATAAACTTGACATTGAAGCTCTGGTCTGACACACTCATGTTCCCCATCTCCAGTGTCTCTCTAGCTGTGCTCCACCGTGCCAAGTCCTAGTTGGCTCAAGCTGGTTCTTTCTCATTTAAGGCTTCATTGAGTTTTTCGAGCTGTGTCAGCTTCAATTAATCAGAATGAAACTAGATATGTAGCACATTAAATGAGAAGCTAACAGGGGTGTGTGAATTTTTTTCCATCCATGCTGCACTTTCCGTGGCATTCATGGCTAGAAGGGCTGTACTTGGACCACTGCAGTGGTTATACAGCCTAGTGTCCTAGATGGCTTTTTGAGTTTTCTGCTTGGGTTTAAAGAAAACAGTTGGGTTTTTTTTCCTCTTATACCTTGCAGTGAGATCCTACCTTCCTGCCACACTGGGGAGAAGGTGCTGCTGGGGCTGGGCAGAGCTCCTGCCATGGGGTGCTTGCGTGCACAGCAAGCTTTGCAGCTGGAGCTCCCTTGAACCCATCTCACGAGCATTTCCTTGCATTCCCCTTTCCTCTTCCAGAGGAGACTGGTGGCGGGTGCTGCAGGGACAGGGAGGAGCAGCCAGCGAGGCCAGTCCCTAAGCCAGGACCTGTGTGGAGTCATGGAGACCTCAAATCCTCCAGCTCATCACCTGCCCCAGCCCTGGAGTTAATCGCTGGCTCACAGGTCCGACAGCAGGGGCCAGAAAGCTGCTGATCAGCAGCCTGCAATCCTCAGGCGGTTTTGCCCACCCTCCTAGCTTTATTTATCCAGCAGCCTGGCCTCCTTACTGCCAGCTAAGGATTACTGCCTCGCTCTCTCCTCCAAGCTGCTTGTGCAAGCTCGGTGGCACTGCTGCCAGCCACCATGCAGCCTCCTGGGTCGCAACCCGTGCGGCGGTGGCATTTTCTCTCCGGCAAATGAAGGAGGCCAATGAGAAGGAAAGAGTTTTCTGCATCTTTGAGTCCAGCTCATTTACTCCAGAGGATAAGGCTAGAGGGGAAGATGCAGCCCTGAATATGCTATGCTGGGGCAGGGATCTAGTTTTTTCCCCCTCCCTGTGACATGGGGCTCATGCTACATGGGTGGTGTTGATGGATTAGGGCAGGAAGGGTACCTACTCTACCACTTCTATTTACCCCCGCAACAGAAGTCCAAGCCTGCTGTCTGTAGGTTTCTTTATTAAAATTTTTGTATTTGAATTAGTCTTTTTAAGTCCTGGATGCATGCCACGTTCAGCAGAGAGACCATCACATTATTCTGCCCTGCCCTGAGACCTCTGCTTGTCTCATCTGCCTGTCCCAGGGCAGGGACACAGGCAGATTTTGGCCTGAGTTGTTGTCATCAGTGTCAAAGTTCCCCTCAGTTTCTGTAGGGCACACGTAGGATTTCAGTCCTTGTTGTCATATGGCTTATGAAGTATCACACACATTTGTGACACTGTGAAGGCAGTAAATAAAACCAAGCAACGCTCACTGCTTGTTTGGGCTGTTGACGTGTCAGGATCATGGTCTGTGTATCTGGAGAAGCTGAGCAGGAGGCTCAGGTGAAACTCTCTGGGAAGTCAAAATGATGTATAGGACTTTTCCATCTCCTGCCCAGAGATTATTAGTCTTTTAACAGCAGCAGTATTACATTGGGCAGCTCACATGTTTCTAATTTTTCCTAGTCCAGCTTCTAGTTCATAAACTCCCCCAAGCCCTAAGGAAATAATAAAAAGAAAGATGAGACTAAATGGGCTCAGCTGAATAGCCAGCACAGGAGGAAGCCCAGCGATTTCCCCGGCTCCCACATGTACGTCTCGGAGAGCCAGCCAAACCACACACACTGGTGTCTTCCAGTACCTCCATCTGCCGCATGGCAAGTCCTGGCAGACTTTTTTCTCCCTTGTTTCCTTTCCTAGAATAGAAGGGAAAAGCCATAACCTACAGCTTTTTCTAAGTCCTCAGGTAAATCCTTTCTCTGCTTAATCAAACAGGCATTTTGGAGCCTCTGGTAACACACCGGGAACCACGCTAAATCCTGAAATCAAGGCTGAGCAGCCATTTGCAGAAGAAATGATGCTGCACTGGCATTTTCAAGCAGTTTGCACTAGACTGGCTCTGTCTCTGCATGTGGCAGGAATTTTTCCCACTGCTGGAACAGAAAATTGAAAATTCTCCGTAAACTAGGCCTGAGCACAGCCAGAAATAAATATGAATACAAATATTGGGGGAATCCTGGTTTCTTGGAAGTCAAGGGAAATCCATCATTAACTTCACGTTAGCCATAATTCCACTACTGTGACTCATCTGATAAGTTTATTTCCAGCTGATGCTTTCAGATCTTTTATGAAGGAACCTATTTAAGGAGGCAGGGAAAGGGAGTGACAATTTTACATGCAAACTCTGTGTCTGAATTTACTTTTTTTTGTTTGCTATTGATAGGAGCATCAAAAGTAGTAATGAGAATAACAGCTACTAGTATTTCCATCATTATTATTTGTCAACACAAGTACATATAGATAACAACTTTGGGACTTTCATTAGCATAAAAATTGATGTATCTTCCTGTATTTCATACACATGATTACACATCTAAGAATTTCAGCACATGCAGGTAACCTGAGAAACATTTTTTCAAAAAAGACAAATAAAAGTAGGACAAGAGAAGAGCATGTGGAAGTTTGTCTGATGTTTTATCTCATAAGAAAACATTTCCTCAGATTTGAACAAATATAGTCATACTTAAAGAAAAAAATTATCTCCTGCCAGCTATTTCCAGTAACTATGAAAGCCAGTAGCCTGATTCAGCTGCCTTTATTCAGTAAGGTATTAAACCAGAGGGAGTCAAAGAATAAAAGGAGACATTAATTCAAATGTTCATTCGTAATTTAACTGCCTGTGAAATGTTCCCTTTACCAAATGGAAATGAGGTCGCTTGGCCCACAAGCCATCCTTTTACAGTCTTGCAGGGCTCACTTCAGAATCCTTGATAAAAAAATATAGAAAATACAATTTTCAAGTGTAGATGGAAATCCCCAATGTACTTGATCTGACAGCTATTGCATTACAAAACAGAATTACTATTTTAAAGCCTTGGGCACTGGCAGGCCTCTGATGTCGGCTATATAAAACCACACTGACAGACAGTCATTACCAAGGTTAATCTCTGAGAATTAGGACAAGGCAGTCAGTTTTAATATGTCAGAATCAGCTAGGAGCCCATCTGTATCTACTATGGTCCTTACTTTCTTAAATCCAGTTATATAAAAAGATTTCTAGTTGGAAGTTGTAGGTGGTTTTTCAATGAAGACACAATAAAGTAGCAATTGGCCCTTATTATTAATTAAATGTAGACCCTCAAGGCATATCTGCACTAAAGACCTTGTGGAAATAAGCCTCCTTTAACTGATATACCCAGCAGCTCTGACATACCATGAGTGCAATTATTTTTCTCATGTGTGGGGCTATTCCTTTTCCTACTGATATTTTTATTGATTTCAGTAGGAATGAGGAAAGGACTTAGAGCCTTTTGCTGTGGATGGGTGTGATTCTGAGCAGCAAGACACCGGTGTAACTAGCAGGAGACTTTGTTTCAGATTACTGTGAGAAATGTTGGATGTAACAATCTCGTGAGCAGAAATGAAAATAAACAGACAATTTTATCAAAATCACATTGAGGGAAAACTTTTCTAGATACAAATTATACTGTTAAAGCAAATCAACAAACCAAACATCACCAAACAATTTGAAACAGTCATGGAAGAAAGAAACATTTGCAAAGGACAGGAGGGTTTTGCAGGAGACAAGGGGCCTGGCTCACCCTTCCCTGAAACTGTATTGAAGATTTTCAGTGATGCCCTTTGGTGAGAGAAGGAAGCAGCCCTGTGTTATCACTAATACGTCTATGACTATACAGTTAATATTTATACTTGCATCTATTACAACAGGTTTGTGCAAGTCACGCCATATGCACATGGCGGGTGTGTAAATATGTACAACATGAATGAACACATTCAGCCAGTTACATAAATAGCAGTATGGGTTCTTATGCATGTGCAGGCGCTACGGGATGTGGTGCTGGGAGGTGCAGAGACTCTGGATCTCCCTGTGTCTTGCAAAATCCCCCTGGGGCTTTCAGCATCGTGCTGAGGGATAACATGTCCATGTCAAGGGTTGGCTCTGCCCCTGCCAAGCCAGGACACAGCAGAACAGATGGATTACTAATAGGTAACAGATAAGGTTACTACTAGGTAACCAGTTTGAACAGTGCCATGAATACACCTTTCGCAATACCAATGCATCTGTAAGATACCAAGGTGAAGCAATAATTACAGGGCAGTAATTATTGGAATGATAGGATAATTACATAAATGTTGGAGCAATGAGTGCTAGTATTTAGGCAGTTTGTACTTACTGGCATCATCCATAAATTCAAATTCACCCCCTAATTCAGCACTGGTTAGGTGGTACTGGTCAGGATCGGTCAGAGCACTCAGCAGAATCAGCAATACCACTGAATTGATAATCTACAGAGAAGAAAAAGGGAAAAGGGTCAGGCTGTGAAAGTAATCCGTGAAAAACCTCTGGGCAACATATACCCACCACAGTCTATGCCAACTATGGCAGAGGCTGTTTTCCAATTGTACAACTGTAGTATTTACCTAACACTGCAATTAGTTTCTCTGGCTTTGTGTCAGCTGGACCTATTTCTTCCCCAGGTGGCAGCAGGAAAATGAAACAAAATGTGGATTACCCCTTTTTGTTCCAACTGTCTCCCACACCATCAGAAAAGTTACCGCTGCTCTTTCAGATTATAAAACATGTTAGCACATCCACCTCAGTTTGTTCTGCTGCAAAAACTAAAATCAATTAAAACCAATCATTTTGAGATTATTACAAATGAGTGCTGTAGTCAAGGATTGTTAGCATGGCAGAGCTGGAACTGGGAACAGGCCCTGTGAAATTGCTAGATGATCAAAAAGGAGCTGATTTGCTGGAAGAGGCTGAATTTTAAGCAGCCGTGAGTGATGAGCTGATTGACATGAGCTGCTAAATCAGGAGGCCTTTGGGGGGACAGGAGTAGGTGGTAATGTGAGCCCAGTGTCTGATGCGCATGTTCCTGTGTCATATGGCTCAGAGAGACATTCACATACACTGAGGCCTTGGCTATGAAATGCAATAAGCAAATTAAATGCATGAATATAGTATCGAGTGATTTAGTAGAAGCAGATTGTCAAGCATCAGCTATGAGAGGAATGCAGAGGTAGCCAAGAGCTATATTTTAAAATAAACCTGAACAAAATGCTCATATCACTTTGAAGTGAAGAGGGCTAACTGCAGAACAGAAGATTGCTCAGCATGAAATAACGCAGCCTGGCTGAAAGATTATTCTACAGAACTAGGAAGATGACTGATGAACAGGAAAATGGAGAGAAGAAAGCTGATAATAGCATTGTGCTGGTTTTGGCTGGGATAGAGTTATTTTTCTTCACAGTAGCTAGTATGGGGCTATGGTTTGGATTTGTACTGAAAACAGTGTTGATAATTCAGGGATGTTTTCATTATTGCTGAGCAGTGCTTACACAGTCAAGGCCTCTTCTGCTCCTCACACCACCCCACCAGCGAGTAGGCTGGGGGTGCACAAGAAGTTGGGAGGGGACACAGCCGGGACAGCTGACCCCAGCTGACCAAAGGGATATTCCATACCATATGACGTCATGCTCAGCATATAAAGCTGGGGGAAGAAGAAGGAAGGGGGGGACATTCAGAGTGATGGTGCTTTGTCTTCCCAAGTAACTGTTATGTGTGATGGAGCCCTGCTTTCCTGGAGATGGCTGAACACCTGCCTGCTGATGGGAGGTAGTGAATGAATTCCTTGTTTTGCTTTGCTTGTGTGCGCAGCTTTTGCTTTACTTACTGACCTGTCTTTATCTCAACCCATGAGTTTTCTCACTTTTACTCTTCTGATTCTCTCCCCAACCCACCGGGGGGAATGAGCGAGCGGCTGTGCGGTGCTTAGCTGCCGGCTGGGGTTAAACCACAACAAGAGTATGCTGGGAAAGACGGATTTTTATTGCTTTGGTTCTCACTTCGAAGTCATCCTAATCTGATCACAGGTTACTAACAGCAACAAAAAGGTGTAGGAACACAGGCTATTAGAAGACATAACAGGCTAGAGAATTTCTTGGGTAAGATAAATGCTTTTTGATAGGCAAATTCCATCAAGTTTAGCTGATACCAGATCTGTTAGCAATGATCTTTGAAAAACTGTTGAGAATAGATTGAGTTCACAAGATGGGGAAGGAGCAAGCACAGTTTATGCCTTTTCAAAGCAGAAAGGCCATGTAAAGAATTTCTGGCTAGATTGTGAGATTTAAGAATAAAATAAACCCAAGAACAGACAATCAAGCATTCTCCCCATTAGCACTTCAAATTTCTATGGTCATAACCAACAATCACCATGGGCTTGTCAAGGACAAACCGTAATTAATTCATCTTATTTTCCTTCTCTGACAGGCTAAGAGGCCTCGTGGACAGGGAAAAAGCAGTAGACATCATCTCTTTGCATCTTAGCAAGCCTTTATGAGACAAGACATTATGATATTCTCATAAATGAGCTAGGAAAACCTGGTTTGGTTGAAAGTGCAGGAAGGTGAGTACACAGCCCGCTGGATAGTTGTAATGAAAGAATAGTTGTCAAGGATTCACAGCCAGCGTGGAACATATATTGATTAGGGTTTTCCAGTATCGTTGAAAGACTTGGTATTTCAAGTCACTTGTGACTTGTACCTTTCTTTAATTTGCAGACAATGCCAAGCCGTAAGCACTTTAAGAGATACGATTAAAAAGATTTTGACCACCTATGGCAGAATTCAGACAACAGAGCGCAATTCAGTACCAACAAGCATAGAGCATCACATTTGTGACAAACTGCAGAAGAACAAGAGGAGAAATAACTGAGTAGGTAACAGTTCCTCAGAAAGGAGTCTGGGTGTGACAGTGAATAAACTGAACGTGACTCAGTGCCATCCCATGAGCTCGTCTTTGTGGCTACATGGTGGTGAGCAGTACTGCAGAACCCTGGGTATTAGATGCACAAGTCATCCTCCCACTCACCCTCCACAGGGCCTCTGCAGAAAGGATCTGGTTCAAAGTCCTTCTAAAACGTACCAAGAAAAGCCCTGGGGAGGATCCTGCACCAGAACAGACGGTAATCAGACATCTGGAAAGTGTGACTGACAGGGAAAAAACTGGGGTTGCTTAGCAAGGAGAAGGTGGAGGGAGATGGTCTCAGTCTTTTATGTGCAGAAAGGGGAGGAAAAGAAGGAGGCAATAGACTTTTCTCCAGATCTGCGGGGAGATAAGTAAAGTAACAGATTTAAATTACAGCAAAAGGAAATTTAGGTTAGGCAGCTTGCTGAACAATAAGAACAATCAGACAGCAGAAGAGATTGCGTAGAGGGGGTTAGAGATCTTCATTACAGCATTTTTTCATAGAACAGTTAAATAGCTTTGTGTTGGTAATGCTGTAGTCATGGATGGTCTTGTCTTGGCTTTGAATACAGATCAAATGACTGTCGAGATTCAAAGTTACATTCTATAAATCCTACTAATTTTTAACATTATATATAACTTTATATTGCAATCCAGTTCTTGCTTTATACTCCTTTGCGGAAAGCTAGAGGACATATGCCAGTAATAAATATATTACTTAAGAAGAGTACTCAAAATAACCAAGCAATCAAAAACCATAAATGTATATAGTGTTGCTATTTTAAAGGCATACAAGTTTAATCTTTTGTACAGATATAGTCAGGAAGATTCATAAAATACTGACCTAGGCATTCTACTTTCTCCATATGGGTACGTCCAGATTCAGATTATGTGTTTGTCAGCATTGTCTTTAAGTCTCCGTGTAAGACACAGATCGTGTTTGCCTGATCTGAAGTCTGCTGCGGTCGGTAGGAATCTCTCTAATGCTCTTTAGTGCATCACTTTTCTGTTCTATCAGGTTGTTCTCTTGAGATCCTCATAATGATCTCTGAGCACCTTCCAACTGTGCTGTCAGCAGTGCAAGTGAAATACACCATGTATTTATTTGCTCACCCTCTTTCTCCGAGAAGAAATGTGTGCATGGTTGGGTGTGTTGTATTTGTTAGGTTTTTTCTTTTGTTTTGAAAGTGAAGCGACCATTGAATTTTGAAAAATGCTTTAATGCATAAATTTAGTATGCCTAAAAACTTACTGACGTAGCATCTTCCAAGGACACATAATCAAGGACAAGAGCATAAAGTGATTCCCTGTTGATATATGCAGTTTGTATGAGAGTTGAAATCTCTGTTCTAGGAAAAGCAAAGGAGATTTTTCTGCTCTCTCAATAGGGCCAAGATTTCCTTCAAGATGTTTTACATTCCTTCAGCAACAAATAATGTAACAATTAATTAACAATGCTTAGCAAGCATTTTCATTATGCAAAGTTTCAGTAAGCAACTAAGCCCTATACCTTCCCAATGAGACGTCTTCCTCCTTTTATGGATGGAGAAACAGAAACACATTCACGAACATGCAGCAGGATGATGTTCAGCGGTAAGAATAAAGTGCAAGATTTTGCACTATCATGTCAGAACTGTGACTACTGGGTCCTGCTGCTGGTTACGGCCATAGTGCTACCCAAAATTATGGGAGAGGGGCCCCGGCAGCACTAATAGGCCTTACTGGCCCTGCCCAGCCCCAACCTGGGCCTCCCCACACCCCTGCCCATGTCCCAGGACCCCATTTCAGCTCAGCCTGGGGTCATCAGTCCCTGCCCCAGTGGCACCACAGGAGTGCCGGTCTCCAGCCATGCTTCCTGGATGGACCCCTTGAATGCATGTTGCAGCTTGTCTCCAGTTGTGTCCCTGGTCTCATCCCCTTTTGCTCCTGGTTGGGCCCCTTGGATGGCCCCTGGCCCTGGTTCATCACCTGCCATGTTGGGCGCTGTTGATGGACCCCATTATCAGCCCCGAGTTCTGCACCGGGGCTCAGCCCCTGCAGGGTGGTGCCCAGAGTGCCCTAACAAGAGGCTGGACAAAGATCCCACAGAAAGTCCTAGAAATGTCCAACTGTCCTCTTATCCTGATACAGAAATAAAACAATAATTTAAAAAATCCCCAAATCTTGCTTCTCTGGCAACCAGATGGACTACATCCACCTTCTCATCAATGTGGAGGAGGAAAATAACTCTGCTTTGTAGAGACTCCAGAAGTATAATAAAAAGAGGAAAACAGGAAATATTATGGAGGAGATAGCTAGTCCAAATATTGGAGCATTACTTGGATTTCCTGCTCTGGGCTTACAAAACACAATTTCAGATTTGAGTAGAAGGTATTTTAAACAGCAACAACTGTGTGAGAGAAGGTGCGTGCAGGCATGAGGGAGAAAGGCAGCACATGCTGAGACTAGGACTGGCACTGCCAGCCACTGTGACTGCTTCCATCTGTACCATGATAAAGAACCAGCAGCTTATGTACGATGTGAGGCAGTTCTGCTAGAGGGAACGTGCAGCGTTTAGGATGCCAGGAAGCAAACCTCATGTCTTCCACAGACAGCATCCAGCATTTAGAAACTATATAATGCACTAAAATTTCAGACCTCTGCCACCAATGAGTGAGTTGCCTTCTTTTCCACATCATTTGTTCCAGAGATCAGCAGTGAACTGGTGACCCGTGGAGATAAAGTGCAGGGGAGGGAAGGTGTCAGGAACCACTGCATCAATAGGTGATGAGAAAATGAGTACCACTATAATTTCAGACCCTTCACAGAAGTGCAGCTGCATGGTATCTATCCCAGCTTATGTAAAATAAAATTAGTTCCAGTAGCTCCTAAGAGCATGCCATTAACACAGATCTTTTGCTGATTCCTAACTCAACCAGACAGAGAAATGCTCAAGCCAGCAGCTTACATAGATGTCTGTAAATACTAAAAGAATTGTCAGGAGTTACAATGGCTTAATTTTTCCCTGCCTTCCTCCAGCTTACAGTCAAGAGTTGAAATAAAATTGCTCTGATAAAGGAGTTTAGAAGAGGAAATATTAAGCTTACTTTAACTCAATACACTGCATTAAAAATACACCGATGTTTCTATTGAAGTCCACAGGGTCCCCTCTACAAATATTCTACTACAGTTCTCCCAAGACTTCCTAATGGATTGAAGGGAGATCCTTATATTTATATGAAAAATTGAGGAAACCCCCCTACCTTTATTTGTATTGAGGGTTCAATTTATAACTGAATCCATGCATGTAACGGTCTGGATGCTGTCTGTGTGGTGAAAGATGTACTTATACTTTTAATTCTGGGTCTGTTTTCAGCCTCACTGAACTCAAGAGAGATCCACTTAAGCACATTCCTTAAATCTCTGCACTGGTGGAGAACTATCTTACCGCCTGTGCTCCCTGTCGAGGGCCCTTTACAGATCCAGAGAGCTGGTTTAATGACAGTGAACACCCCAGTAATACATAGGTATAAAAACCCAATACTTTTAGATAAGGGGAGAAAAATAGAAAACTACAAAGATAAACTTTGTTTTTATGATATAGAAAATAATGAAAAAATAGATTTAATGAAAACACAGTAATTCTGGGCTAACTCTCTGATTTTCTATAATCCGTATTAGTGAGTTATAATACTATGATTGATATAGGCAGCTAGTTACCAAAAACATCACTGTAGTTTACTCTATAGTCCCATACCTGACACAGTATGAGCTACCAGATGAAAGAGGAGGTGATGTTTCTGAACAAAAATAGTTGTGACTGAGCAGCAAATAATGGCAAATTTCTCTGAGGACTTTGAACAGTGAGCCATTTTGGGGTGTTGCTCACCAAGGCTCCTAAACCTTGGCCAGGTTTTGAACTGGCACGCACAATTCTAGCATATTTTTAATACCCCACAAAACTGGCAGAGTTTAGTTTGTTGCCCTCTACAGAGATATTATTGAAGCAAATCACCAGGGACATTAATTTTACTAGTAAGAAATCCTAAATGTTTTTAATAAAACTGAAGAAAGTCTCAAGCAAAACCCCTATACCCTCTATCTCCCTTCAAAAAACTCAGGTAAGTTTTTGACTCTAGGTGCTCATTCTCTATAGAAACTATAGAAACAACCCCCAGTCTTAAACTATTTTTGCTCCTTGAAACTAAACTAACACAAGAAGAATATTTTATAGTACTTGGATATTTGAAGTCAGTATTACTATTAGAAAAAGTAAGAATGTATGGAAAATGTATAGTTAAGCTAACTCAATATCCTTAATTCTCCCCATCTACCTTTGCCTTCCAACTTGGCACGTTCTTTGCATTTTTCTTGCTTTTTTCTTTTAGCGTAGAAGATATAAATAAAAGCAAGAACACTTTTGTTCATCAAGAAGACACAAGAACCCTACAAAAGGAAAAAAAAATCAAGTTCAGGGTTTAACTCAATAGTTCAGGGTAGTTTGCACTATCTGGGGCGCCTTTCCCAAACTTCTCTGTTAGCATTGATGATGAGTTAAGGTTTACGATCTATTACCCCATATAGGCAGATTTTTCTATCTGTCCTCTCTCTCCCTGTTAGGCAAAGTATATTTTTTTCCTGAATTCTGATTAAAGAGGAAACAAGGAGGCAATTTTAGCAATAAAGGTTTTACAGCTGTCTGACTGCTGCGGAGAGCAAGCAAACAATGTGAGAAGGAATGAGGTGTCCCCCCTGTGTGCCCAAGTTTCTTTACAGATCTCATGGTAACGATTCAGTTGCCTTCCCCACCAGGGCAGATAGGACCCAGGAGCTACATCTGAGCACACCTCAGTCAGTGGCTTGAACTCCTAGGAAAGGAGGAGCAGGAGAACCCTGGCTCTCTCTTTTTTCTGCTGTGTAAGCCTTCTGCCTCACACTAATGAAAATATTTCAACTCTCCAGTGCTGGGGGACAAGCTGCAGATGTGTTAGTGATGCATAAATTAATGAATGGTCCAAGGAAGGAAATCTAGCCACACTTAGTTATCTTTTCACCCAATGAAACATTACAGTCTGAAGGGAAAGAGAAAGATGACCACGTAAAGTTGGGTTAAAACGGAATCCTTCCCCCATTTCACCAGTGAAACTCACTATCAGACATTATTACTGAAGCCAAAAGGTTGGAGGAATACAGAAAAGGATGAGCTGTTCATTCAGGAAATGCAAGTGCTTAGTCATATTACAAAGCGTCTTAAAAACAAAATATAAGCCTTCCTGCTTCAGGTTATTGTCCAACCTTAAAATAATAGGAGAATAAAAGAAAACGTTGTCCCTGCACAAGTTGTTCTTTCTTACTTCCCTGTGTGGTTTCTCAAAGCACATGTTTCTGGCTGCTACCTGAAATACTGCACTGGAATAGGGAAAGCATTAGTCAGATCAGAAGTAACAATTAAGTTTTTATGTACTTTAATCTGGAGAAGACAGGGTAGAGTCTGCAAATCTTGTTGCTTATTCTTCCATATTACTCAGGAGAAGTCAAAGAATGATCCAGGCAGGCTCAGACTAGCATATTACCGAGTGCATATTATAGGGAGCATATAATAGAAAGCTGCATAAAATATTTTAATCAGACTTTATATATAATTTCAGCTTTGATTATTATAATGACACTAAGCATTGAACTTTAAAGGCTATGCTGATTAAATTGATATAGGAAGTCCAGCATAATTTATCAGCACTCTTCTATACAAATGACTCAACTACTGCCTACTGCCAGCCTTTTAACAGTCCTAAAACCCAAACCACAAGAGGTCTGTTATTAATGAAATATGGTAATGACTAAATTTATAAAAAAAAATAAATTAGATGGACAGACTGTGCAGGATGCACACTAGAGATTTCTGCCTCCCTAGACATAGAGCTTAATTTGTTACATACTTAATCTTAGTCTTTTCATGGTTTAAGGAAATAGGATATTTGTATGCAAATTTACCAGTGAATTCTTGTTACTTTTACACTGTATTTAAAGAAAGTTGAGCCTGTATCTGAGCAAAGTCCTGAAAATGATTGCTGAGATCTTCTGCCCAGCCCTGGGGAAATATATTCATATATCCATGTTCAAGTTATAATGTTGCCAGACTAACTCACAACTTCTACTAAAGCACATCTTGGTTCAGGATGCTGTGGAGAGCTAGTGAAGAATTGGTATGCATTAAAACCTTATTGGAAAAAAAGTTGTTTAACTGGTCAGTTGGGATTTGTTTGGTTTCTGCATTTGTCCTTGACTTCCAAAAATGGATTTTTGAGTCTTGCAGGTGCCTGTGAAAGGTTGAGGGCAGACTTGCTAAAGTGTCGCTGTTGATGTGAGTTGTGGCAGCTCCCATGGCTCTGAACCTTAGTGCGGACTCGTGACAGAGGATGGGCCAGTCAATGCAGCTGTAACTGAGTACCTGGGCTGGATTGCCCAAGGCAGCTGGCCCTGGTCAGCAGCTAGTGTGTCTTACTCACACCAGGCCATGACACTCTCTGTGCTCAGACTCACATCTAGCCTCTTTGGACATGTGTTACTGCACTCGTGAGAGATGTGTGCCCCAACTTTTGACAGCAAGCCACATATGCCCACTTAATTAAAAAAACCCCACCAAAACACACCAAACCTTTGATCAATTATTCTTATGTAGTCACCACAGGCAATATCCACAGAAGTCATGCAAGGGAACAGGGCTGTCAGTAGTAAACAGCATCCTTGCATCACTCTGCAACCCAAGGCAGGGATTTAGTTATGCAAGGAAGAAGCGGGCACACCAGAGAGGATGGTAGAGCACAGATAATTACTGAAATAGTAAACAACATGATCACATGTATCCGATCTGTCCGGGCATAGCTGTTTCACAGTTGGGAAATGCACCTCTGCAAGGTGAAAATCTCCCACAAACCTGTGTTTCTGCCAAAAGCATTTGTCCTGTCTAAGTAGCTTAATATAACTCCTGAAAGAACAAGACCTTGCTCAGCACAAGCCAGCAATGAAATGAGAAACAACCACAGCACTTTAAAAAGCTCTTCTAAGGCAGAGGACTAGGATGACGGTCGTCAGAGCTGACTGCAGACATCCGAAAGAGAGCTGACCCACAGGAGGTGGAGGAACAGTGCGCTAGGCTCAAGTCCAGATTATTTCTTCAGTGATGCCTTCCTGGCAGATTTGCTACCTCAGATCGCCCAGGAGCACTCTCTTGCACCTTCAGCAACAAGTGTGGTTTTTCTCTTCCTATTCGGCTGTTTGGAGATATGGGGCTTTAAACCTCCAGCCCAGCTGCAGAACAGCACAGAAGCTCCCGTGCACATTTTCAAGCCTCGGCCACTTTAAACTTCCAGAGTTTTACAGGCAAAGGATGAGCCTCACAATAAAACCAGAGAAAAAGAAAGCAATCAAGGAAATTAATTCCTGGCTATTTTGCAACATCCGTTCCATATGTCCAGGAATATATAAGACTAATTGCATTTTCACTGACGTCAGTCTAATCAACGATCAGTTTACGAAGCTTAATGTGTTCTCCTCTGGCTCACTAGGAGATACATATTAACCTTCAACAGAACTTCTTGATTAATGTAATACCTCCTCTCCTTTCTATAAATACATTCATGATTTTTGTATAAAAAACAAGTGTAATTATAGCATACTGGACTCTTAATGGGTTTCTTTCCTTTAACAAGCATTTATGGAAACTTTGCTCCCCTTACAACCAACCATCTGTTTTCTCACTGGAGGGAGACAACCGTTCGTTATAATTCCAGTGAATTTTTATCCAACTGAAGGCCTTACTAAGAAAAAAAAGGGTATTTTACAAAGGTTTCCATTTTCTGAATTGATAACTGTGTTGATTAGAAGAGACAACTATGTCATTATCCTGGACAACTGAAGCAGATTATCAGCTATCATTGCAATGATTCATACACTCTGTGAAAAATCGTAGTGTGGTATTTGGGGATATAAGAAAAATTGCATACGTAAGGGGATTAGAGCTTAAAGACATTTTCAGAAATCCTTGTGTTATGTTACAGACTAATAAACAGTTCGGTAAATGCATGGACTGTCCAAAAGATGCTTACAAGAAATTTTATCCCTCCAATGACTTAAAAAGTTTTTAAAACAAAAACATTAATAAATACACTGATGTATGACAGAGTCTGGGGAGGACTGACAAAATGCTGTTTCTGCTCCTCTCTGCAACAAAGCAAACACACAAGCCTGGCTATTTTCACTCAGAACAGAAAGCACAGGTAACTTGGGATACGGTG